>NC_083817.1:10391983-10630616 GCF_015708825.2 Lethenteron reissneri
TTACTTTACCGCTAGAACCAAGAATATAAATTCACTAGCGGTAAGTACCCGGCGTTGCCCGGGCGAAAAATGCAGACACACACATGGACTTACACACAGACATCGACCCACACACATAGAAACCCACCGACTCACACGCACACAAACACATATGGACTCACACACACAGACATGGACTTTAGAGACACACATGTAGTTACACGCACAAATCGACTCACACACACATAGACTTACACACACACATATCGACTCACACATACATACATAGACTCAACAACAACAACCGCCATTTTCCACTAAGTGGCGTTGACGTCACCACGACGCTTGTGCCAGGCCATGGGCATTTTGATGGCCACGTGAAGTTCGAACGGCCGCTGGCAGGAGGTCACGGGGCAGACCCAGGTGCAACGGGTCGACTGACTGAGATGACCGGCTAATGCACCACCTGTGCCCTCTACCGTGCTAACTTGCTGTGCTTCAGCCACACGGCGCTCCGCTCGTTGATCTGAGCGTCGCTCCTCCGCCCTCCGTTGTTGTTGGAGGGCGACTGCCTCCAACTGGCCAGTAGCGTCCTTCACGAGGCTCCTCCACAGAGGTCGATCTTGACACCACTGGTACCAGTCATCGACAAGTCCACTCAGCTCCACATCGTCCTGTACCACATCACTCCATCTCTTCTCTAGCCCATGTCGCGCCCATTTAGCCCCCTCAATCCGGCGGAACAAAATGTGTTTAGGCATGCGGTGGCTGGGCATGGAGGCTACATGGCCCAGCCAACGTAGCCTTGCCTTCTGTAGGAGGTCACCAATGGGACTTTGTCCAGATCTTTCAAGGATTTGTGAGCTCATTACACAATCCAGCCTGGTGAAATCCAGGATGGATTGTAGGCAGGCCAGCCTAAATGTTTGTAACCGGCGAAGATGGTTGCATTAGGGGGGTCCAAGTTCGCCAGCGTAGAGAAGGGAGGGAATTGACCGTGGGCCGAGAGACCTGGAGCTTCGTGCGGAGGCGAGTGGAGACCAGGTAGCTCCCACACAGTGTACGCAGCCGATGAAAAGATAATGCGCTCGACTGATTCGGAGTGAGGAACCTTCTGCTGTTAAACCAGAGCGGTCATTAGCACATTGGGCAGGTATGGGAAACTCTGCACTCTCTCCACACTGCCCATCACCAATTGTGAGTTGTGGGGTGGATTGTTCCGATGGTTTCAAAATACCCAGGCAGGTACTTAGTTTTGATGGGTTGATGGTAAGGCCCACCTCTTAGTGGCAAGCTCCAGGTTCAGCAGCAGCGCGTAGAAATCCTCTTCTGAGTGAGCATTAATTACCAGATCATCGACATACATAACGTGGTTGACCAATAGGGAGCCATCCCTTGACCGCACCCGGGCATCGATCAGCCTACCATTGTATCTGTACCAGATGGTAATTCTTCCGGTACAGGCATTGAAGGCTTAACGAACTACGTGGTCTAAATATATGTAAAATAATCTGGGAGGCAGATGACATCCCTGTCGCACCCCCAGATGTAGAGGGAATGGCTCTGACTCACGGCCACGTAGTTTGACGTGGGGCCGCTCACCATCATGAAGGTCCTTAAGGATCGTGAGCAGAGGGTCAGGGACTCCGAAAGCACGAAGAGCAACCCAGAGGCCAGGCCTACTGATGGTATCATAGGCTAAGAGCAGGTCAATAAAGCACACACATAACACGCACACATGGACCTACAGGCACGCAAATAAATGGACTTACACTGACTAACATGGAGCCACACACACACAGCGACTAACACACATGCACATACACTGACACACACATATCAACTCACACACACCCATTGACTTACACACACACAAACTAGTACTCTCTCTCACACACACCGACACTCTCACACACACACACTAACACTCTCACACACACACACACTCTCACACACACACACTCTCACACGCTTGGTGCATCAACTGCACACAGCTGCTGGCTGTGTGGTCACAATGTTCATCTCCGCGTCTCTCTCTCGCCGGGGGTGTCCGGGCCGAGCGCCACACTTGACACAACAAATCTGCTGCCACCATCGACCACAGCCCTGGGGCAGACTAAACACGGGGGGGGGGGGGGGGCATGCGGGAAGAGTGCGGGTGAGACCCCGCGGGGAGAGAGGGCTGGTGGCTGTGTGTGGCTATGTGTGGGGTGTGTGTGTGTGGTTATGTGTGGGGGGGTGTGTGTGTGTGTGGGGTGTGTGTGGCTATGTGTGGGGTGTGTGTGTGGCTATGTGTGGGGTGTGTGTGTGTGTGACTATGTTGGCTATGTGTGGGGTGTGTGTGTGTGGCTATGTGTGGGTGTGTGTGGATATGTGTGGGGTGTGTGTGTGTGGTGTGTGTGTGTGGCTATGTGTGGGGGTGTGTGACTATGGTGGAGTGTGTGTGGCTATGTGTGGGGTGTGTGTGTGTATGGCTATGTGTGGGGTGTGTGTTGCTATGTGTGGGCTGTGGTGGTGTGGGGGTGTTGTGTGTGGCTATGTGTGGGGTGTTGTGTGGCTATGTGTGGGGTGTGTGTGTGTGTGGGGTGTGTGTGGCTATGTGTGGGGGTGTGTGTGTGTGGTTATGTGTGGGGTGTGTGTGTGTGGGGTGTGTGTGTGGCTATGTGTGGGTGTGTGTGTGGCTATGTGTGGGGTGTGTGTGTGTGTCTATGTGTGGGATGTGTGTGTAGCTATGTGTGGGATGTGTGTGTGGCTATTTGTGGGGTGTGTGTGTGGCTATGTGTGGGGGGGTGTGGTGGCTATGTGTGGGATGTGTGTGTGGCTATGTGTGGGGTGTGTGTGTGTGTGGCTATGTGTGGGGTGTGTGTGTGGCTATGTGTGGGGTTAGTGTGGCTATTCGGGTGGTGGGGAGCGGTGGTGTAGTGGTTAGCGCCAAGAGACACGAGTTCGATTCCCACTCATGGTGCATTGCGCTCATCCACCCACCACCTCTCCCCCCACACAAAGATCTCCCGTATATACAGGAGGGTCCTGCCGACACCAGTGACGATTATCTGAACCGGTCCTGGGCATCATCTGGGTCGACTCAGCCTCAAATAGGTACCTGGTGTGGTGTGTAAAAATATAGTCACTGGGGGGACAAAGGCGGTCGGGCGTGGTGCTTCGTGTGCCCTGTCGGCCTTGATAGGTGCTCGCTAACATCACTTGTCCCAACAGTCTGTTGAGGCTATACGGGGAGATCGTTGTATCTTTGGTATAGTGACTAACGCACTGCACTACAAACCCGGTTGACCCCCCCGATCATGACCAATACCAGTTGGCAAATATTCTGGAGCCTCTCCTAGGTCGACTCAGCCTTACGCGAGTACCCGCTGCGGTGTGTTAAACATCAGCACTTGGGAGACTAAGGTGGCCAGATGTGTGTTGGTCAAAACCCAAGCCCCCGTGTGCCGAGCCGGCCTTCATAGGAGCTCGCTAACACTACCAGGACTTGCCCCAACAGCCTCTTAAATGTTACACGCCAGGTATGTTGTCTTTGTACGTACGGTGCGTGTAACGCCTATACCCTCACCCCCGACGCCTCCTCTTTGACGCCCGAGGCTTCGTGCTCACAGGGACACCGCGGTAAGAACGCGAAACAAAATAAAAGAAACACAACGAAAAAAAATCATCCAAATCTCCCCCTTGACACAGGCGCGACATTGCTTTGGCTAAGCTGCCGCGTGTTGTATCGAGGAGCCAAAGGGCTCTTAAGGGCTGTAGGATGCTGGTGCGTTAGCACGCGTGGGGTGGGCGAGTGGGTGAGTGGCTGGGTGGGTTTGGTGGGTTGGGTAAGGAAATGTGCAAATTGGCATACAGGTCGGGTGATGTAAAATCATTGGTGGCG
This sequence comes from Lethenteron reissneri, assembly GCF_015708825.2. Classification (NCBI taxonomy): domain Eukaryota; kingdom Metazoa; phylum Chordata; class Hyperoartia; order Petromyzontiformes; family Petromyzontidae; genus Lethenteron; species Lethenteron reissneri. The sequence continues at coordinate 10,395,849 of NC_083817.1, forward strand.
AGAAGTTAACTACCTTGCTTGGTATATAGGAGGTCGTTGGGTTCGATCCCAACCCTGACACCTGCTGTATATTGGAGTTTGGGTGTCTCTCCCAGTGGTCGCGTGGATTTGTCTTCGGGTCCTCCGGGTTTCCACTCCACCTTTAAGAGCACGCGTTTCGAGCATTTGTCTGCTATACCTTTTGTAAAGCAGCTATAATCTATGGCTATATAGCGCAGTTGGTCTTGCCTGGTAAAAAAATAGTTTTAGTTTATCCTTCGGATATCCTCGTCCCCGTCAAATGAATGCGGAATGTCCACCATTGTCCCAGTGCTCTAGACCGGAGATGAGCACCACCTCAACAACCATTTGAGCAGAAAATCACATTGACTTGTGACTTTGGGTGGGTGAATCATCATGTCTGCGTTTGAGTAGGTAGACGGAGGAGGGACGTTCTTCGAGATTTCGGGAATACACATATATAGTAGCCCAGATCTGTCCCTCTGTCATTCTGTAACTGTGATTAACGCGCCACGGATTGGTTGAAGTGCATCACGTGACCGCGCGCCCCCGGATTGGTTGAAGTGCGTCACGTGACCGCGAGCTGCCCACTTCGTGTTGTGGTGCGCCCCGGCCACAGCGCCGGAGACGCAGCCACGGAAAGCTGACGGTCGATCCACTCACACACGGCTCACTCATACACACAGCTCACTCACTCACTCACACAATCGCATGCAGCTCAGAGGAGACGGGTGAGTCAGAGTGAGGCAGAGCCGTGCTCCGTCCACTGCTGCCCTGAGGGACCCCCGTGCTCTCCACTGCTGCTGCCCTGAGGGAGAGCCGCGCTGTCTCCACTGCTGCCGTGAGGGAGCCAGACGCGCTCTGTCCACTGCTGCCCTGAGGGAGAGCCGTGCTCTGTCTACTGCTGCCCTGAGGGAGAGCCGTGCTCTGTCCATTACATTAGTACTCGAGTTTTTTTGGTGCTTAAATCAGCTGCTGGATGAAGGCCGACCGCACGTTGTGCGAGTGGATCGTAAGGATTTACATGCTGCGTTGAAACTATGAAAATGATCCAGATCTGTAGTTTTCCTTAAAAATCCCCCAAAAATATATCAATGTTTTTATTTTTAAAAACGCCAAACTCATCCCTCGTAGATGGGTAGGTGGGGACTGGGTGAGCAGCCAGGTAAGGTGGATTGGTAAAGTAGGATTCGTAGCACATTGTGTTAATCACTGCACCACCGCTCTTTATTTTACAGCATTAACAAGTTGCGATTTAAAGCTTTCGTGACTGCAGGGATTCAAATTCTTGGTTCCATCGGTAAAGTCACGTAGAAGGGAAATAATAAAATAATAAAAAATTAAACAATAAAATTGTATTAACAATAAAATTTTATTAACAATCAAATTGTATTGTTTAATATTTATTATTTTATTATTTCCCTTCTACGTGACTTTACCTAAAGAGCCAAGAATATAGCATTAACAAGGTCAATACCCCACAGTGAACGTACATCGGTGTGTCCTGCGCGACCACATGGGTCTATGCATAGTCAGGTCGATAGGTGGGTGGGTGATTGATTGGATGGGTATGTATGCAGGCCGGCAAGCACGATTGGATACGTACGGTGCAAAAGAAGTTCAACATACATTATTTTATTTGCAAAATGTATTTGACTTTAGGCGTTTCAGTAAACAATACGTGCAGTAGTGTAAGAGCAAGAAAGTGAGCAATATTCATCTGCAATCCCTGATCGCGATGTATTGAACGCACGGATGTTATGAATCACGCGTGTGTGTGCGTGCGTGTTGTCATCGCCGTCGCTGCTGTGTAACCCACAGTCGTGTACTGTGTACAACATTCTCTTGTTGCACATTGCCTCTGTGCCCTTAGTAACGCCTCGATGGGTGCTCACCGCGGGCACGCACGCACGCACGACCGATGCAAAGCGACACAAACTGCAAGCGTCATCACCCCCGGGGGGGTGTGTGGTGGGGTGGAGCCCTCCCGGTGCCCGACGGCTCACACCCGCGCCCGTCAAACGCCGCCACCCCGATCGTCGCACGGAACACCGCACTCCGTGGCAGCGCGCGGGGCGCAGCGAGCTGCAGGACGAGGGCAACTGGCGCCGCGGTGGCTAGGAGATGTTAACTACCTCGCCCGGTATGCAGGAGGGCGTGGGTTCGATCTCGGCCCTGACGCCTGCTGTGTATTTGGAGTTTGCCTGTCTCTCTCTCCCCGCGGTCGCTTGGGTTTTTCTCCGGGTCCTCCGGCCCCCCCCTCACACACACACACGAATATTTGGCTGCTATAAATTCCGGCACGATAAGCCACTTCGTGAGGCTATAATTTGTGGGCAGGTCGAATCTGAAAAAAAGCTGTAGAGCTCAGTGCGCCTTTCCTGGTAAAATGAAGGTAGTTCGGTTCATGAAGGTAGTTCAGACGTCCTTCATCCTCTGACTTGACACCAGGCCGCAACACGATTCACCAGACGCGATTCGGCATCAGGTGACCTGTGGTTGCACCGCCTCCACCTCCGCCGTACGGCCCAGGCCTGGCGCTCTCAAGTTTTTTTTTTTATCCCGTTCGGCCGCTGTAAACACGATGGGGCCTACGTGGGCCACATCTTGCCAACGTCACCACTGTCTCTCTAGGAGTGCTGCTACTGCTGCTGCTGATCACTGGCGCATAGATTTGCCGTGATGAATTGCTGGCGCCACGTGCCACGTTGGCACAACTGAATCAAATAAGGGTGGAGATCATGGATCAGCAAAGTGAAACAAATCAAAGCACAACCACATCCACGACATTCCCATCGACGAATGTCGAAAATGTGTTATCAATCCAATATACAGTTATTTGAGTGAACAAATAGGAGGTGTTACTTTTATCGGAACTCCTTATATATACCCATGTACAAACACACATATACAGTGTGCCATACAAATTATTTGGTGACGCTGCGTCGGCAGTGGTGCACGAGCACAATGAACGAAAATTATCAGCACGTTCAACAATAACAACACCGTGGCCTTGAAAACAAATATTTTTTATATATAACGGAGACGTTTCAGGCAATTGTCTTACCTCATAGCACATCTAGAGTACATATATATGGCGTATCACTCTGGTGAACTTGTCCTTTGGTGTATTTCAATATTTGGGGATACAACAAAAACGAGTGACTCAAATCGTATCACGCAGGAACATTTGGTGCAAACTTATTAGGCTTGGAAACGTGAACAGAATGGCAGCTGTCAAATCACCACCGGTGGCTGTGCACTGCCATGCAGGAGGAGCAGGTGAAGGCCATCCATGCAAGGTGTGGATGGACGGCACAGAAATGACTGGAGGGAGGGAGAGAGACGGGAACCCGCGGGGAGCGATCGCTTTGATCAAGAGAAGGGAAGGAGTCATCATCAGCCGCCTTCTGACGACCTGACGGAGGACGCGAGAGGGAGAGAGAGGTCTGGCAAGGTGGAAGAGTGAGAGTAATGGTTTGCGAGGTGGAAGTGAGAGAGAGATGGAGGGGTTGCAAGGTGGAGCGATATCTTGTCCATAAACACGGTGGGACAGCTCAGTGCGCCGTTTGTGATGTAAACCAACCGATGAAGAATCTAGCGTGTTGCCACCTGTGCTGCCTACCTAACCGAAGATCGCCATTACAAGTCCCCAATCTTTTTGGTCAGTAGCGTAATAATTAAATAATAACGACGCTGATGAATCACCACGCAAGACAACGCGTGCGCTCCCCTCCTCGTGTGGTATTGCGAGATATTCTTCCCCCAGTTTTGTCTGCACCCTGGAGGTGGCAACCCCAGCTGAATCACCCCCACGACGTCTCCCCCCCCCCCCCACCGCGAGTTCGCCCTCTAACGAGGTCCGTAGAGGCGTCAAGAGTGGGGGTGCCGAGGGTGGGGGGCGCGGGGGGTGAAGGCTCATGCAGTGGAATGGATTGTGGGTTGTGTGATAGTTGGTGGGGGAGCGGTAGCGTGCTGGTGAGCGGAACCGGTGAGCCGAGCTCGATTCCCGCTCACGACCAAAATCAGTGACGCATATCTCGACCGGTCCTGAGCCTTCCCCATGTCGAGTGTGTGAACACAGGGGAGACAAAGGCGGTTGGGCGTAGTTATGGCCACCCACCCTCTATATGCCGTGTCGGCCTTCATAGGCTCTCGCTAACAGCACTTGCCCCAACAGTCTGTGAAATAATATATGGCGGATCTGTGTCTTCCCTTCTGGACGTGTGTAGTAGTGTGTGTGGCGGTGCGTATGGCATTCATCACTTCACGTTGCATCAGAGTGCAAAAAACATACAAATATCCCCCGTGTAGCCTCAACAGGCGGTTGGAGCAAGTGTAGTTAGCGAGGCTCACAGAGCACCCAGCACGGCAAAAGCGCCGTGGTGACATCACTGCCACTTCGTGTCAAACGGCGGTTGTTGTTGTTGTGGTGGTGGTGGTGGACGTGTGTGTTTGTGTGTGATGGCGCGTGTGGAAGAAAGCGAAGTAATGAGCACCCCACGCGTTCCAGAGAGCAGTGGCGCTGCGTGTGGTCAAGCACAGGGACCTTGTTAGAGTAATTTCCGACGACGGGCAAACGTGTGCGGATGTGTGCACACGCGCGCACGTGTGAGTACGCGCACTCACGGTGATCTGTGTGTAAATGTGACTTGTGTGTTGTGAGTGCATTCAACTGCACTGGTGTGTGAATCGTTATCATCATCATCAACACCATCCATAATATAGGTGTTTGCATCATCGGAGATCTCTGGGTTTGATCTTTCACGAAGTTCATGGTCCACCCTGAATCGCATCCACTGCACAAACCATGGCAGATGCGGATACCTGATGCACAAATGGAAACGTTAAACTCTACAGTAGTGTGCGACTGCGGACATCCAGGACATAACCTTAGTACAACGACACAATTCCCCGATCCACAAATATGAAGGGCACATCACAGCGATGATACATTCCGCTGCTCCTGACGTGGTTATCTGGGCTTGACCACGTGAATGTAACATTGTAGTCGTTGCTCTGCATTCACATCAGCCGTGCGAAGAAAGAATAAGAAAGAAGTGTTATATCCACTGCTGGATGAAGGTCTCCCTGAACCGCCATCGCCTCCTCTTGCAGCACTGCGATGCAACGATCCGTGTCGCTCGTGCTGATCGCGTCGCTTCGTCTCCGCGGTGGTCGTCCTGCCGGGTGCGTTCCTGCCTTTGGCTGCAATTCCATCAGCAGCCTTGTCCACTGCCCAAACCCACCGCCTCTCCGGACGAACAGTCAATGTGATGTCTCCAAATTGTGCTCATTGCCTGCGCTATGCATTTTCCTGTCTCTCATGGCAATTCCCAACATGCACATGACAATGCTTATTTGCGGATTTGTACCATTGCATTCAAATATTTCTATGCACTCTTTAAAACTATAAATGTAAAAATGTTACCAGGTAAGACCCACTGAGCTATATAACTCTTTTTCAGAAGCGACCTGTTCACACGCCATAGCTCAACCAAGTGGCTTATCATCTGGACATGTATCGCAGCTAAATACTAGAAACGCATGTTTCTAAATGTGGAGGGTGAAACCGAAGAACCCGGATAACAATCCACATGACCACGGGGAGGACATACAAATTCCAAATTTAGAGCCATCAGGGTCGGGATCGAACCCACGGCTTCCTGCATATTATGTGAGGTAGTTAACATCTCACCACCGTGGCACCACCTGATCCATATAAGACAGCAAGTAGTTTGCACTGATTGAAAACTTTATTTTTTTATACACGTATTTTCTGGTGTGTATATATATGGGTATACACATGTGTATATACCAATTTGGGCTCCAAATGTTACGTTATTCTGTTCCAATGGATCTTCAATAACAATTTGAAAACATTGATTAACAATTTATATCGAACGTTATGAGGTAGTCATCGAATTATTCAGGTGAGTTTTACCACAGAACCGTGAGAGATCGTGATGGCTTGCAGAAGCCATCATCCAGCAGTGGATTGATGACGGCTGATGATGATGTCAGGAAGGACCCAGGACCGTCACTTCCGGGCGTCGTTTCTCCGTGGCAGCCCCTTCCGTCTGGAACGCCCTCACCCTGCTTGCCACACATTGGCAGCTGCATTCAATCCACGCCGACTTTCAAGAGACACTTGAAGGCCCCGAACTCTCTCGTTTGGGCTTTGTGGTGACACGAAGCCTGGCTCCATGCCTCAGACTCAGAGTCACGACTATGTATGTCCGTGAAGTGTGTTGCGCGCGTTACAGATGGCATTGTTATATTGATCAATCTGAGTGGTGCCAAATGTGGCTTTCTGGTGAGTGCTAAGTTCAGAAATCAGTCCACATCTGCTGTAGAATTGCTACGATTTAACGAACACAACAATGATCTTTTTTTCTGATCACTGAATTGTTATTATTGAATAAATAACGCCTCCTCCCAACATTTCTCAGTCTGCATGAAAAAAATATAAAGGTATTTTTACACATCCCATAGGCCCCACGGCCTTCTGGGAGCGCATCTCATCAGCAACGATTGTTCAACGCGAGCAAAACTCTGGACCCGGGTTTCACATTCTGTGTCTCATCAGCAGAGCAATGCTTACCTGAACCAATGCTGGTGAACTGCCCGATGTTCACCAGCATCGATTGGGGTTCAGAATCAGAATATGTATTCATACTGGAGGAATCCGATGAGCTATGAAGCTCTTTTTCACGGATGTCTAATAGGGTTAAAGACACGAAATGTCGAAACTGACCCAGAGTGTTGATTGCGTTAAACCAAGGCAGTTAATATTATCCAGCAAAAAAAAAAACTCCATGCATTTTTTTTACGTGGAGAGACACATGTAGGCACGAGCCATTACATATTTTGTTATTAGCATTCTCCACAACGACGCTTTATGATTATTTTGCGTTACTTATTATTGCGCGTCGGTTCACACTCAGTATAGCACAGGGAGATAACTCTGGCAGAGATTCGATCCGCAAATCTCTCGCAAAGAAAATATCCGTTTCGCGTTCGGCAATTTAAACACGGCTAAGATATGTTTTATTATTGTTGTACGTGAAACAAAAAAAAAACACTGTCACTCGCACGCTCGCACGCACATTAAATAGCCGGCAAACGCCCGTCCCGGAGACCCACTTTATTTAAGCACAGATTAGCGGACTAGTCTTTGTTAAAACTGAACAAGCTCCCCTTAAGACTCGATAATTGCAACTAAAATTACAAATGCGATCCGACCGTAGGAGCTTGGGCGTCCAGTCCGTTGTCGCTTGCGCGCGGCGAGGGCCAGGCAAGCGTGGGTGGGGGCGTGGTGGGGGGGGGGGGTGCTGGAGGCAACGGGGGGAGGTGGTGGGACTGAAATTTGTTTTTAACACAATTACTCATTTAAGCTCCAATTTCCCGGAGCAATGTTTGTTAGGCGACATTTTGCCGGTCACTCATCATACGGAGCTCTCATTTCTGTTTGCATTGCGGTGCCCTCTTAGTCCTGCGGAGAGGGCGCTGGGGAGGGGGCTGCGGTGTGGGGGGGGGGGGGGGCGCTTGGGGGTTGAGGGGGACGATGGGCGTTTAGATTTTGAGAGCACGAGGGAATGGCCAATATATGTTTGTTAGAGTCTACGTGACACACACATAAAATCATCGCTGTCGTCATCGGCCATTATCTCTTCGCTGCTGGATGAACCATCTCGCGCGATCTTGCACGACGCAACGATCCCTTCGGCTTCCCGCACGCGAGCTGATTTCGTCGCTCCGTCTCCATGGCCGAGATCCTCTCGGACGCGTTTCCCCTCCTGTGGCTGTCCACTCCGTCGCGAGTCTCGACCACCACCGGTCAGCCGGCGTCCCTTCTCGCGCCGTGCCCAGTCCCACGCCCGCTCATTCTTCTCCACCGTCCACACCAGAGCTCGGCAACAAACATAACAAGAAGAGACATTTTTTTTTTGGAGGGAGGTGGTGGGGTGGGAAATTCGGTACGAGAAAAAAACCCTCAATTGTTTCAAGAGCCACAATGCACTGCGGTGAATACGAGACGGCGGCCCTGAATGCATGACGTCACGAAGCAGGCCTTGAAGAGGCGCCGCACGCGGCTCGGGGAGCCGCAGTTGGCCGACCCCAGGTCGACACGATGCCTCTCGTCGATGATCTCCGATCCAGGCGTTGCTCTGCCTGTCTCCCAGTGTCATTCTAAGCGTGCGCCTCACTCTGCTTCTTGGCACACTTTTTTTGCCTCGTGAATGTAACCGTCTCTATACCAACGCACACGTGCGTTATACGGGACTCCGTGTAACGCGTAAATATGCGGGCGAACGTTGATGATATCACACCAAATATCTAAGGGGTTAGACTGGAGGACATTTGCACAATTCTGGCAACTGCCTGATGGTGCTGGTTGTGACTATATCAGCGAAACGTCGGAATGCCAAATGGTTGAACGTTGTGAAATTGCTCCTCAACACACCGGTGTGCTGAAGCTGTAATGCATTGGCACGTTTGTTCACGTGACAACTTTATTTATTGTCCGTGTCGGGTGGAGGTGGGTGTACGACACAAATTGGCATTTTACTCACACGGCTGTTTGACCCAAATATGAATTATGAATCATACGTCACCACGACGCTTGTGCCAGGCCATATGCACCTTGAGGCCACGTGGAGTGTCAAACGCCCGCTGGCAAGAGGTCACGGGGTAGACCCAGGTGCCACGGGTCGACTGACTGAGATGACCGAGATGACCGGCTGATGCACCACCTGTGCCACCTACTGTGCCACCTTGCTGTGCTTTAGCCAAATGGCGCTCTGCTCGTTGCCTCCAACTGCCCAGTAGCGTCCTTCACGAGCCTCCTCCACTGAGTCCGATCTTGACATCGCTGGTACCAGTCATACACAGCACAATACACGTGATAACCTACATAGCAGCGTCCCAATCTGGCGGCATCTCGAGATGCTGGACAGAAACAGCGAGCACACCTATTTAATGGAGAGAGGCAGTCACCGGTCATAGCCTGGGATAGGGAGTGAAAAGCACGGGTGACTGGAGGAATGAGTTCCAGACTATGGGGGCAGCAGAGGAGAATGAGCGACCTCCCACTGAACGAAGGTTGACTTGGGGGCATTGACTGAAAGCCTTGGTTGATGGAGAGCGGAGAGCGTGTGGAGGGGAGTAGAGGGCGATGAGAGGGGAGAAGTAAGAGAGTGCGTGGATGGGAGTATCGTGCGATGAGACTGAAGAGGGAGAGTGTGGAGGGGATTAGATGGAGATGAGAGGGGAGATTTATGCAAGGGTGCAGTGTATTATGTACTATGTGTTTATTACATGTAGAACTCGCATGCATATTATTCGTGTGGATCATGGACTCTGCCATCTTGGCTTTCACATTATAGCCCTAGAGGCAAGCACCGTTAGCACGCGCTAACGCGGGAAGTTGTTTGACTAATTCAATGCCCAGCTACGTTTGTCTCCCCAGTACTAAAATTGATATGCCCTGCCATGTGCTAAATTATGGCTGAGCTAGGCGAGAGTAGGGATCGGCAACCTGTGGCTCCGGAGCCGCATGCGGTGGCTCTTTAAGGACTGCTTCGTGATGTCACTCGCATTGCGTTGCGGCTCTTGAAATATTGCGGGTTTTTTTTTACCGAATTCCAATCAAATTGCTCTCCTTGTTATTGTAATTGCCGAGTCCTGACCCAGGGAAACGCAGGACAGGTTCTGTTTGAAACTGATGGTGTACATGGCCGCCAATTGAACCTGGGTGGCTGAGATCGTAGCGTGGTTGTGCGTGAATCACCGAAACGATAACACATGGATCCACGGTGAGATCCCCTTATAGCCTGGAAGAGCCCCATGGGGTCAGCACTGTGAGTGAGCATCTTTGAAGCCCGACACAGACCATTGGTGCTACAGTACTCGTTAAATATATATGTATTTAAACTGAAAGGGTCGCGTGTTACTCAATGGCTACCATTAGTGTCACTATTCACATATGCCAATTAAAAAACGTGGTAATAAGAAAATATGTAAAAAAAATATATAGATGCGTCTCATCAGGTGCCATGGAGTAAACGAGCGCAGTACCCAACGCTTATGATCCACTCTGCCTCACTACTGGCCTCTCTATTAATACGCTCCGAAGAAGGATCATTGCCCAAAAGGTCACCTATAAAAAAAACAACTGTTTTATTATATTCTCATTTTCTGTTGAGCGAGTGTTGACAAAATGAGTTTCGTCAAAGGGGGTGGGTGGGTGGTGTGGCAGAGACCGCCTTTATCTCACCAGTCGTGATGTTGACAAACCTCACCAGGTACTCAATTGTAAACTCACGTGCCCCAGGGCCGGTTCAGACATCGCCAAGGAAATAAATACGGGTGGCTGGGTTCATGGCGTAGTGCGCTCGCCGCTAACCGCTGCGCCGCTGTTCGCAGGCGCGCATATACGTGCGCGTGTTCGCGTCAAAATAGACACTGCAAACACAAAGGTGGCCGGGCGTGGTGCTTGTCCACAGAAGCCCTGCACGTGCCCTGCGAGGTGGTAACTCCGTTGTCAGGTATGCAGGAGGTTGTGGAGTCGATCACGATCCTGACGCCTGCTGCTGTATATTTGGAGTCTGCGTGTCTCTCTCTCTCCCCGTGGATTTTTATCCAGATACACCGGTTTTTTCCCTCCACAATTATAATCAACATCACGCGTTTAGGGTATTTGGCTGCTATGCATTTCCACGTGATAAGCCAATTCGTTGAGCTATCATTTGTGGCCAGGTCGCTTCTGAAAAAGAGCTACATAGCTCAGTGGGCCTTACTTGGTAAAATAAAAAGATAATAGGTGCTCGCAAATAGCACAAGCGGTTGAATGGTAGCACAGAGTGTTGAAGTAGCCCGTACTCTAAACCTGGAAACCTGAGTTCGATTCCCGGCCACAGTCCATACAATTGGCCAGTGATATCCAAACCGGTCCTGCACCCCGCCGCTCCATTCCCCAACTCGCACTGACCAGCACAGTGAAGTATGGTCAAGTACCCCCCACAACTGCCACGGTGTGGAGAGACATTCGTCCTCACATTGACAAGGGACTCCACTAAAATAGAATTCTAGTTGTATTATTATATTGATTGTCTTTATCGTAGTTAGAGTTGTCTGTCCTTATAACATTATTGACAAAGCGCTCAACAATCAGAAGGTTGATATTTCAAATCCTTGTCTGGATTGACACAAACTGCCACTAGGGGCCCACACATTGAGTACTGTTTTATCAGTGAGCTATGGGGGTGGCTGCCCCAAGCAGTCGATAAGGCCACACGGGGGATCTTTGCATCGTGTGAGCGTGCGTGTGTGTGGGGGGGGGGGAGCGGTAGTGGAGAGGTAAGCGCACTACGCCACGGACCCAGTGATCCCAGTTCCATTCCCGCTCACGGCCAACACCAGTGACGATCATTTGAACCGCTACTTCCCCTAGATCGACTCAGCCTCAAATGAGTACCTGGCGTGAAGTGTAAGCATCGCCATTTCAGAGACAAAGGCGGTCGGACGTGGTGTTGGCCACCCACTCCTGTCGTATGCTGTGCCAGCCTTCATAGGTGCTCGCAAACAGCACTTGCCCGAAAAGTCTCTGAAGGCTATCAGGGGGATCTTTGTCTTTGTGTGTGGCATATTGGGGAGTCACAGGTCGTGAATCTTTCCTCCTGCCAGCACCGAGAGCCTTCCACGCCTCACGTCTTCTTCACAGTGCACCGAGCCTGGCATTAGCCCAGTGGTCACATCACCACCGTTTAGTAGCGAATGGCGGCTGTTGTGTGTGCGTGTGCAATGTTGAACGCACTGCGCTGCGAAACCGGCGACCCGAGGTCGATTTCCGCTCATGACCAATAACAGTGGTGATTTTCTGAACTGATCCTGGGCCTCCCCTGGAGAGGTTCAGCCTAAATAAGTGCCAAATGCTGTTTGTGATACATCGGCGCTAGGGAGACAAAGGTGGCCGGGCGTGGTTTTGGCCACCCAACGCCCTCGTGTGCCATGCCGGCCCTCATAGGTGTACTCGCTAACAGCACTGGCCCCAACAGCCTTTGTTCTGCTAGTATATATTTTTTTTAATGTGGGACTCGAGCGAGTAAGATCGACAGCGAGCAGCTACTACTAGGGACAATGATGATGATGGTGGCGATGGTGGTGGTTGCGATGGTGAGCATTGGGGCGGGGAGGGAAGGATGAATTGAGAATAATGCACACACACACACAATAGACACGCGAGATTCCCCGGCCATATTAATTGGAAAATTATGGTAATCACAAAGGGGCGACATTTTGAGCTGGGATGACCGAGGTGGGCAAGCATGAAGAACGTGAGATGGGGGAGCGCGGGAGACTTGGGATCTAGGGGGGGCGGGGGGGAGTATTTACACAGCCGTGCAATTACTGAGCGGTTTTGGCCGGATAATGGCATTCTGCTACGTGCGCTACTCGCAAACTCATAACTCAATATCTGAAGCCGCTCGTAGATTTACATTCTGCCTTCATGTGATATTTTATATATATTATTTTCGTTAAGAAAGACAAATATGTAACTATAAAATTCATCCACACCTTGAACTTTTTACACGGTCGTATTATATTTTTTTCACCTCTTCCATCGTTTTTTTTTGGCACGTAACATTTTTATTTTATATTCTCCGGACGGTTGTAATGGAGTTTTAAAAAATATATATATCGACAGCGGCGAGTGGCGAAGATAAATACAAATTTGTACAAAAAAGTCTAATGAACTGAATAATAATTTAAAAAATGCAATATTATCTACAATTCAGAATAGATTTTTGGGATCGGATCGCACAATTAAAATGTGTGTCGTACACCTTCCTCCACCCGACATGGCCAATTAATCAAGTTGCCACGTGAACAAACGTGCCCAATCTATTACGGCTTCAGCACACTGGGGTGTGTTGGAGAACGATCCACAACATTCAACTATTGGCCATGTCGGGTAGAGGATGGTGTAGAACAAACATTTCATTTACGCGATCAAAAATCGCACGTGAATCATTTTGATCGCGAAAGCCCACGTGTTAAATATCATCCGCGCGTCAGTGGCGTGGCTAGCGAGTGCGAAGGCGGTACAACTGCACAACAAGGGGGGGGGGGTGCGGCACGAGCCATAGGGGGACCAGGAGCCAGGCTACGAGGAGCTCCTGAAGGGTAAATCTGACGAGGAGCCCCCAGTTCACTCCTTGCACGGTGGGCCCATGCCGACCACGCTAAGCCACCGCCACACACAAAGAGATAGGCCTTGAAATGCGCACGCTGTGGCTGCCTGGTTTTATAACATCATTTGAGATGCCTCGAAGTCGAGTATGATGATCTTCCATGGCCAGCGATGATGGGCCAGAGTTTGTGGGTACGCAGTGGCTGATAAGGCCAATCCTGGAAGCACACATCGTGTTTCGGTGACGGAATGTGTTGTCATTATTGATAGTTTGGAATCGTTGAGAGTCCTGTCTGGCCTGGGTGCGTTGTGTAAACTCGTGCCCGTTTGTCAGTTTCGTGGTGGCGTCTTTGTGACTCAAAGTGTCGAACGCCTTTGGTTGACTCGAAATTTCCAAGTGCCAGCTGCTCCCATGTTTTTGTTTGTTGCGGTTGCACCCGATTCAAGAGCCGAATGACTCACAGGGCTATACCTAATAAATGAAACTGAAAATGTTGCGGAGTGGATGTTGCACGATAACCATAGAAAATCTACAACACGAACGACTATTCATGTTTTGAAACATTTTCAGCATCTTAAAGTATACGATAACATCGTTACGAATACTGTGTCTCATTGATCCCTCCCTCCCCATCCTGTGCAGGTCGTGGGGGTATTTGTTGTTGTTACCATACTTCACCACGCTGGGCATTGATCACGCAGTCATGTATGTATTTAAAGTCACCACCATCATGAATTACCTACACATGAAGTTATACTCATTAACCATTAAGGAATATAATATTGAATTAATATTTTCAAACATCATTGCCGTTATTATTATTTTATGACCAATCACAACCCATCGCCGCTCACTCACAAACCGTCACCATCATTATCGTTATCATCTTTTCGCAACACGTGCCAGATTTGCAAAAGAGGTCATGAAAGAACGTCGGGGTTCAGAGGTCAGAGGTCGGGGTTGAGAGCGTAGGTTATTGGCTTGGGCCTTTAACAATATGAGATGGATTAAATAAGAGTTCCTATTTCTGTGGTAAGGCCACCAGTGGCTGTTCTCGTTTTGCATGTGTGCATATGTGTGTTGAAATTATTTCACAACGTATATAGTCGACCGTGCTAATCGGAGGAGCAGTCTTTCCCGGGTCATAGGAATATGGAATTTCCACAGCTGGCTTAGAGCTGTACAGTAAAACTGGAGACCGATGTTGTCGTACGCTTTTTCCGTCAGTAAACAAACTCCGACTTTACAAACCGATCCTGTTGAAAGGGATCGCTCATCCGCAAAAACAGCACGACCATCGTTTAAGAACTTTATGCTGCAAATAAAAACTCAAACACCGCCGTAAAAATATAAATATCAAGGATTATCTTTCTGCTGCGAAGGAGGGCCGTTACCTAAAACGTCATCTACTGTATGTATATATTATTCCTTGTAGAGCAGTGTTATTGACAAATGCGTTCAGATCTTTTGTTGCTGTTATTTGTAGCGTGCACATCGCTACCAAACGCAGTATCACCGCCGATCTTTATACCAATTAACATAGGTCAATCAAAGTGAGATCAATAACATCATCATCATCACGTTAAATATAAGCTCATTTGAATCTTAATATGAAAGTTCACCTCCACAATTTCCAACTCCCCCCCCCCTGCGCCTCCCGTACCCCCCGCCGACAAAAAGCGCGTTTAATGTAAAGACAGCCTGTGGCTTTGCATTTATATAGCTTTGGCGCATAAATGCTATACAAACTGTCGAGATGAAATTCGCTCGTCTGTTTGGCACGACGAGACTTGACATTATTACTATGGTCCGCGGCGTCTGTGTCTCTCCGAATGAAGGCGCTCCTCTGACATTTCAAATGAAGGCGCGCGGGGAGAGAGTGCGCGCGCGCGCGCGCGGCCGCCCGTCCCACTCTCGTTCCGAGACGCACGCACGTGGTCAAAATTAAAAATAACACAAGCCCGCTCGCTCGCACGCGCGCGCGCCGTGTGTGCGCGCGGATATCTGCGTGTGTGAGTACACGGATGTGTTGCGCAACGCTTAGCGTGTTGCACTACGAACCCCGGCGACCCGAGTTCGATGCCCGCTCATTGTCAACATCAGTGACGATTATCTGAATCGGGCATGGGCCTACCCTAGGTCGATTCAGCCTCAAACGAATACCTGGTGCGGTGTGTAAACATCGCTACTGGGGAGACAAAGGCAGCCGGGCGTGGTGCTGGCCACCCACCCCATCGTGTGCCGTGCTAGCCTTCATAGGTGCTCGCTAACCGGACTTACCCCACCAGTATGTTAAAGCTATACGGGGGATCTTTGTCTTTGTTATATGTTTCAATGTGGAGCGGTAGTGGAGCGGTGATCGTGCTGCGGTACGAACCCGCCCAACCCGAGCTTGATTCCCGCTCTCGACCAATAACAGTGGCGAATATTTTAACCGGTTCTAGGCTTCCCCTAGGTAGACTCAGCCTTAAATGACTACCTCGTGTTAACATCAGCACACGGAGGAAACTTCGGCGGCCGAGAGTGATGCTGGCCACCCACGCCAAGGTGGCCTTCATATGTGCTCGCTAACAGCTCTTGTCCAAATAGTGTGCAGTAGTCTGTTAAAGACTATACGGAGCATCTTTGTCTGTGTGCACACGTATGTATGAGTATTGGGTGATATCTGAGAATACTGTATTCAGTGTCTACGTCGATTCCAAGATTAGCGATGTAGATGCCTGTGGGGCAGCGATGAATAATTTCTCACTCGATGATTTCCAGAATGCCACTCGGTTGGCTTAACGATGGAAATTACTGGCGTAAGGCACTACCACTAGAGTGCAAGGTACGCCTATATGTGGTGTGCAAAGATAATTCCGGGCCTGTTGCAGCTGACATTAAGAATTGGGTATAGTGATCGCGGTGTCACGATTCCAGATCAGGGGCGTGTGAGGGGTGTACACAATTACGCAATTCTGTTTTATTTCAATTATGAATGTGAGTGTGCTGTTATATAGAATATTCCAGTCATTCAGTATCAACTTGAAGTTCGATTGTTGGCCACGGCTATGGTCAGTGGCGAGTATAATCTAAGCTGGTCCTGGACCGCCCCCCCCCCACCCGCTTCACCATCTCACACTGATCGACGTGGTGAGGTATAGTCAAACAACCCGCTCCAATGACCGAGACGGCATGGTTGAGATCTTCAAACCGCATGGGGATCTACTGGGGGATGTAAATTATAAATCACCGTTATCATCGCGTGGCCTGGTGACGGTGCAACGAGAAAGTCGCGAGTTCACTCCCCGTCTGGGTCAACTCAACCCACCACTGGGAGTTGCTAAATCGAGTACTCCTTTGTGATTGTGGTGCGGAGTGAGTGTATGTGTGTATGTATGCATGGTGAACTTGTTTCAAACCGTACATCGCCAGGCATGCTAATCTGAGGTGCGGGGGGAAAGACAACACGTGCTACATATATATACGTGTGTGTGTGTGTACACACACGTACCGGAATACACCGGTTTACGTCGGGGATGCGTTCTTTTAAAAGTGCGACGACGAATATCGCAACGACGTCAAATCCAAAGCGAGTTACAGGGTAGAATGGTGGTGGTGGTGGAGACGAAGGCTGAGAAACGACGGATAACGAGACAGGGTGGACGACGCTGTCAGCGACGTGAGTGTGGGGCTGGGGCGACGGAACACCAGGCAGCGGTGTTCACAATAAAGTGACGACGCATTTACTAAACGACGTAAATCGGGGTATTGCTGTATACATATACGCAGATGTTCAGTCATTTAATGTGAATATAGGCCGATAATGTCTGATCTAAATAGACTCCCCCTAGGTTAAATAAGGGGGTATTGAAGTGATTTCCACCCGTTCTCTCACACGACACTTTCTGCAGGCGGGCGGCGGAGCGGGGGGTTAATGGTCGGATATTAGTCACATTCAGAGCCGTCCCTAGGGGTACGGCGAATCGGGGCGACTGCCCCGGGCCCCGCGCTTTGGGGGGCCCCGCCCTTCGACATCACGCTGTTAGATGTAATACTTCCGGTTTAGTTTGAAGGCGTCCTGGGGGGGGGGTCGCGGGGGGGGGGGCACACGGTGCGATTCGCCCTGGCCCCCCCCCCGCCCCCCTATGGACGGCCCTGGTCACATTCCATGTGCTGTGGCGCTACATTAATCTCGTACTTGGCCGATCGCCCCCCACCCCCCCAGGCGTCGAGGGCCCACTCCCGCAGACGATGAAAGAGCGGCGCGCACGGCCGCCCCTCTCGTCCCGCCCCACCAACCCATCAGCACACCCATCACGAACAACAACAAAAAGCCTTCTCCTCTCTTACGCATTCTCTCTCTCTCTCTCTCCCCTCTCTCTCCTCCTCTCTCTCTCCTACGCCCACTGCACAAGCCGTGCCACTTGCTGGCCACTATAGCAGCCGCCCCAAGCGTCTGCAAACACTACACCGCAGGTCGCCTCAATTAAACGCTGCCACTGAGGCATTAAGAGAAGGGAGGGTGGGGGAGGCGAAACGCGAACCAGAGGAGGCGGCTGGTGATGCGCTGTGCTTGTGGCAGAGCGACTCAGACGCCTGGGGCTCAGATCCCAGCCTCCTCCTACCGAGGTTTGCAATCACGCTTCTTTATTATATCTGTGGCTTAATCTCGCTCGCTGGTTATTTGCCAAGATCGCTCGAAAACTTGCAGTTGGTTGTACGCGACACATTTTTTGACTCGTCCCAGTAGGAGGGATCATTCTCCTGGATGTGGTATGCCGGGGTGCGGTAATGTTTATTGGGTAATTTGGACGGACGCGGCTGAATTGTAGCCCTGATATCGGCGCTTCAAGAGGCGGAGTTGGTGGATCAAACACAAATCTCGAGCAATTTCACTCTCCCAATCTGCCGGGGCCAGAAGGTGGCAAGCCATTGGTAGTGCAACACGTACGTGTTGCGCAATGCTTAGCGTGTTGCACTACGAACCCGGCGACCCGAGTTCGATGTCCGCTCACGGCCAACACCAGTGATGATTATCTGAACCGGTCCTGGGCCTCCCCTAGGTCGACTCGGCCTTAAATTAGTACTTGGTGCGGTGTAAACATCGTCACTGTAGAGGGGAACTTGGCCTACTCTTCCACGCTGGCCAGACATCCTGGAAGACCTTGGGAGTACCCACACTTTACTCCCGGTGTACACACCCAATCTGCCCCATTGACCTATTTCACCGTCGTGTAAGCGATTGAATTATTTTCAGGAGCGCGCCCCACATGTTTCGGTTGCCGCGCCGGGAGATAGAAAGGGAGCGACGTCTGGACCGAAAGTCCAGGGCGCAGATCACTTCATCACCGCGGTAGCAGCAAACTGCGGTGGCCGCCGCCGCCGCTGTCTGCTGCCCCTGTGCGTGCGCGGGTAGACCACCTCGTCCGTTCTCTCGCACAACAGCAAAAAATTGCGCTCAAAATTCTGAACAGGATCCTATTGAGAGGAGGCCACGGGCCTCGGCGAGGCGTTGCTGAATTCGGGGCGATCACGGCGACGATGATGATGACGATGATGACGATGATGATGACGATGATGATGATCACGATGATGATCACGATGATGATGACGATGATGACGATGATAATGACGATGATGATCACGATGATGATGATCACGATGATGATGATAATGTGCGGTGAACTGCGACGCTCTCAGCCGGGTCGCCAACACCCGTACAATACATTAATGAAAACGCAAATGAAGGCAGTAAAAGAATATCTTTATCCGAGATGTTAACTACCTCGCCTGGTATACAGGAGGACGTGGGTTCGATCCCAACCCTGGTGCCTGGAAATTTGGAGTTTGAACATCTCTCCCAGTGATCGTGTGGATTGTTCTCCGGGACCTTCGGTTTTCTCCTCCACATTTATCATCAACATTACACGTTTATTGTATTTGGCTGCTATAAATTCCCACGTGATGATAAGTCACTTCGTTGAGCTATCATTTGTGGCCAGGTCGCTTCTGAAAAAGACCTATATAGCTCAGTGGTCCTTACCTGGTAAAAGCTAAAATTGTTTAGTCTTTATAGTTTATAGTTTATTTAAATAGGCAACGACGTTTCGCTTGAGATTAGATCCAGAATCGTCAGGTTGTTAACAGGAGCTCCGATCACAATGTGACTGTCCGGTTGAATGTAACATGTTTTACGCATCGGCAGAAGGGCAATTTCTGCAAAATAGAACCCAAATCTGTGCTCCTCTTGCCAACATTTGGCCGTTTAGTCCACTGGACACTCGAGTCTGGGCGCCCTGTTGCGTTTCCCCTTCCATCTGTTTGGGGCTTTCATGAAAGAAAGCACTCGTCACTCTGTCCCTCTGAAAAATCTGGTCACACAATTGGGATACAATTGGGAGAGAATGCAAAAACAACATTTCAAACCGAACAAGAGAGAATGAAGAAAAAAAATCACACTTTTTCGCGTGTTTGCCTGCCCCCCAACTCCTTCCATATATTTTTTATTTCCCAAAATCGCGCGCGCGTTTGATTTTTTTTGTCGGTGCGTGCGCGCGTGTGCGTAATTCGCATTCTCTCCCTTTCAAGAGCGCGCATGCACCCGCCTTGTTTTTATTCCGCCAAGCGAGCACGGCCGTGCTTGCGCCCTTCGACGACAAAAGCGGAGGCGAGGCGGCGACGGGGGGGGGGGGGTCTACGGCGATGGTTTTGCGGCCGCGCCGCGGACGTTCGGCGAGGTTCGGTGACTGAGAGCGCGATGGGGGTTGGGTGGCGCGCGGGGGGAAGAGAGGGTTAGTGAGAAGTGTTCCTCCTCTTTTTTTGTCGTATCCCATTCAAATTCTCGAGTGGCGGCCCAACATCCCTCGTAAAGGCTGCACGAGAGGCGAGCACAAAAGGCCTAAAGTGTCCGAGACCAATTTGAACACGGGGATAAGAGAGCGAGAGAGGGAGAGTGGAGGGGAGGGGGGGGAGTGGGCGCTCGGGTAAAGAAACGAACTTCTAGCAAGAGCCCCCCCCCCAACCTTCTCCCTCGTACTCCTCTTCGACCCCCCCCCCCATCACCCCGGCAAAGAGGGGCCTCTCCACCCGAATCACCAGCTCGCCGCCCTGAATGACCTTCTCAAGTCTCTCCTTTACATCGAGTGCTCCCGTCCATGCGCTTGACAAATTGTGTGAGCGTGCGTGTTGTTTTGAGTGCGTGGTTTGTGTGTGTGTGTGTGCACGTGGGTCTGTGCAAGTGCGTGACTGCGTGCGTTGTGCGTGCGTTGTGCGTGCGTGTTAGTGGGGAGCGGTTAGTGCACTGCGAAACAACCTCGGCGAGCCGAGTTCAATTCCCGCTCACTGGTCAACATCAGTGACGGATGTCTGGGTGCTCCCCTAGGGTCAACTCAGCCTTAAATTAGTACTTGTTGTAATGTGTAAACATCAGCACTGGTGATATGCTGTAAAGGCAGCCGGGTGTTGTGTTGGCCACTTACCCCCGTGTGTGCTTACCGGCCTTCATAGGTGCTCGCTAATTGCAATTTTCCCAATAGCTGTCAAGGCTATAGGGGGTGGTGGGGGTGGTGCGGGGGCAGGGGGGGTCTTTGTGTATGCAAGTATGCGTGAGCGCGTGTGTACGCACGTGTGCGCGTGCATGTGTTAATGCGCGCACGTATATGCGTGCGCATGGTGAGTGTGTCCGCGTGTGTGTGTGTGCGTAGCGCGCGCGCGTCATGCGCTGGAATTTGTGGACATTCCATCACAATGCCAGAAGCTGCTTGCGGTATTCCGCACATCCCACGCGACGATTCCCTCGCACCCCCTAATCACTCCACGCCGAAGCAAGAGGAGAGAATGGAAATGAGGAAAGAGAGGAGAGGGAGAGAAAGCGCGAAGGGAGAGCTTCATGGCACTTCCAGTCCTACACCCAACAGTATCAGAATATTTATTAATATTGCACGGAATCCGAGGAGCTGTAAAGCTTTTTTCACAGATGTCCAAGAGGAGCACGGGTTCAGAACGCGACAATAACAAATACAAAAACACGACAGGAGTGAAAAGTGTAGGAAAAATAAACACATAACTTAAATATATATAAATAAAACGCATCTAGCCTCGACCCTCACCAGGACAAGCGGACTGAGAAACGAACGAACGAACGAAAGCTAAAATATGTTTTTTATCTTACAAGGTAAAGCCCACTGAGCTGGTAACGTATTTTTAAGAAACGACCTGGCCACAAACGATAGCTCAACAAAGTGGCTTGTCACGTGGAAATCTACAGCAGCAAGAAAATCATCGGGAAAAAAATCTGAATGTGAAAGCCTCGAAAAATAACAGCGACTAGGAGATTGCGCGAGATAGTTGTATTTTCTTAAAGAACTAATAACCCCCCGGTGATCCACAGCCCTCTCGCGCCTCTGTTCTAAACGCGCGCCCATTCTGAAAGTTTGTCCCCTGAAATCCATCGACCCCCCCCCCCTGTTGTCGAGATGCGTTCGTTGTGCCCGGTGCGTTCGTCCTGCGACACGGCGTTTGTGTTTTTTTGAAGACGCGAGTCCGGGGAGGCGGCGAGGGTCCCCGGCGGTAGCGCGTGCGTTTCCAACCGCTTGCCGGCGGAGGTTCCGCGGTTCGAATCAAGCGGCCGCCCCGGTTATTGCTTGACTGCAAAAATAAAAATAAAACCGCGCGCCGTTTTTTTTTTCACAGTGGATTGTTAAAAAATCCCTCGATGGCGTTCGTTGGCAAGAGGAGGCCACCGTGTGCCGGCGTCATGGTCCGAACTTGTTTTTTTATTACTCTGCAAATTACTAGATTGGAATGTACACAGCAGCGATCATCGCCCCTCTTACTGCGGAAAACCTGGCAGGACCCTGCTGAAAAGGAGTCGCAAGGCTTGCCTTGCTGAACAAGTGGAATAATAATACAATGTTTACCCTTACATCTGTGTTCATGATAGTCAACTACCTTGTTTGCTGGTGTTGTCTATCTAGTTTACTGCCAGTGGCAATCGTGGCCCGGCGGACTTTGCAATGGAGGTCATGTTAGCTCAAATTCTCACCTGGGAACTCACCTGGTTAGTCTCCCGGTTACTCACCTGGTTAGTCTCCTGGCTACTTAAATACCCTCACTTGTTCCTGTATGTAAATACATATGTTTTATATGACATAACGATTTTCCGTCTCATTTTATTCAATGTTCCATTTTATTCAATGTCCCATTGAATAAAATGTCTGCCTGGAGGAACGGTCGCTGCGATGCACATACCTACCTATCAACCTACCTATCAACTTACCTATCAACCTACCCATCAACCTACCTATCAACCTACCTATCAACCTACCTATTAACTTACTTATCAACCTACCCATCAACCTACCTATCAACCTACCTATCAACCTACGTATCAAATACACCTTCGTTTAGCACGGTTGGCTCCATTCAGTGCGACAGAAGTTCAACCTACCAATTCACCTACCTATCTCATACACATCAACCTGCCTGTCAACCAACTTGCCTATCAGTCCAATTTCCTGAATACCTATGAACCTATCTACCCTACCGATCTAACGACATGTCTACCTACCTACCGATCAACCTACTGACCCATATTATTTGGTGACGCTGCTGCATTTGGCAGTGGTGCACAAGCACAAACAGCAACCACAAAAAACTCAACACATTCATCAATAACAATTGCGCAAAAAGGAAGAAGTATAACGTAGGTGACGTTTCGGGCAATGACCTTTCTTTACAATAGAGATATTGGCACACAAAATAAAGATCGATTGATGCATGCACGTATGTTGAACTTCTTTCGCTCCGTAAGTAGCCAGCCACGATCATTGGAGGTGCGGGGGAACGGCAACATTCACGGAGAGACGAGAGAGGTCCCTGCGATCTTCAGATTTCCCTCTTCTCAGGACTGCGAGGTCAAGGCTTTGTTCCTGCCGGGGGTGATCGGGATGTTGCCACTGTGCAGCTCCCAAGATTTGCAATGCTTTGCCTTTGCTAATGAGACAATCGGTGTCCTTCGATAACAAATCACGACGTTTCGATCGCAACACAAGCGGTCGTCATCATGACGACCGCTTGTGTTGCCGAAAGAACCAAAGAGTATGGATTCCTGCAGCCACGAAAGCTTCAATTCCTTCGATATATTTAAGTCGATCTTTAAAACGCACCTCTTTAAATGTGCCTTTACCACGCGCCGAGTTCCGGCCGTTCACCCCTGCAGTTTCCGTTTATTTCCTGCTTGCCATACACGGCACATTGGGATCTACGAATTAAATGCGTGGTACAAATATAGATTATTTTTATTATATACGTGCCCTACAGAGAATTACCGTTTGTATTGCTGAACAGTGGGGTGCTGTGGCTCAGTGGTCGGCGCAGAGTTCGCGATGGCTTAAACCGGCGCCAGATGGTAACTGGACCGACAGTAGGGTCGCCATGCGTCTCGTCGACTCACTTTGGTGATCGTTTATGAAATTAAGTATTTCCCAGTGTATCCGGTGCTCTCATTGTGCGAAAGTCACGGACAAAAGCATTCGGTGAATAAAACTCTGGGTGTTGTTTTTCGTAACTCAACCCACCTTGTGGACTTCTAAGCTCAGGGTTCTTCCTTTGAAATAGACCTGGTAAGATCATCATCATCATCATCAGCAGCACCAGCCATGGTCAATCCGCTGCTCGATTAATGCCTCCCCATTCCCGAAACTGCACGTCAGCTGTTCTCACCCCTCCATCTCCGCGGTGGATGTCACGTTCCTGTCCTCGGCTGCCACTCCGTCATCATCATTATTATTGGTCACTCTCTGGCATCTCTTTTGGACGTGATTCTTCTTGCCCAAGCCCGCTTAACTCTACCCCGTTCTGAGGCGACTGCCAAGTTGCACGGTGGGTGTCCCGTTCACTGCTGAATCTCGGAAGGTGCAACGGCTCAGCGTCAATTGTATTTAGAGAGGCGTAGCGCCGCTGTTTTTAAAGACATTGTTACTCACCGCAGAGAACCGTAGCGACACAACCGCACTCTACGATAGTTTGAGCCAAACTGTGCCACTGGCCCTCCCGCATGGCCTTGTGGGAACCTCGGCACCGACAAAGTGATGCACTCCCAGAAGGCCATGCGGCTCAGGGGTCGTGTAAGAAATACCTTTATATTTGTTTCATGTGGAGAGATGGACATGTGAAAAAGACGTAGAGTCTGTTCATCTACTTGGGTGTAGATGCATGAGAGCAAATCAAACGTCACGCAGGAAAAGTTCACTGAGCAAATTAAACCTCCTATTTAGCCATCTTCTCCTCCAGGAATGTGTGTGTTGTTCCCCCCCCCCCCCACAGGCCCACGTATATTCCTTAACAGTCGATGTCTCTGAATTGTGTTTGCTCTCTCAACCATGCGTTCCCCTTTCTCGTGCATTTTAATTCCCAGCATGCATCCCTTCACGCTCCGTTGTACACTCTTCAGCCTTTGTTCCGTTCCCTTTTGTCAGTGGCCACGTTTCCGATCCTTACGTCATCGTAGGTAACCCTCCCGTCTGAAATCGAGACGTCCACTTTGGACGCACGCCTCGGCTCCTCTGTAGGCCGAAAAGAACCCCAGCGCCATCCAACGGCGCCTAACACAGGGGATGGGGGGGGGTGGCGTCCCGAACAAGAACCACATGCAGGAACAGCGCCGGTTCCTCTCTGCTGCCCCGACGACAGTGGGGGACTGCTCTCAACAGCCACGTCACAATCACCACCACCACCGCGTCGATGAAGAAAATGGCGTGGGGATATTTCCTCCTGTGAATGGAACGATGAGGGACTCTGGCAAACTACGTATGCGGTGAGGGGTGAACCATCAGGTGCGCATCGCTGTTGACTGCCCCAATAAAATAATCCGACTAGTCCACTCAGGTGCCCCAATGAAGCACGTGCGTTCTGGAGGAACAAGTGGGCTCCACTCAGCTACCCCAACACAACACGCATACTCTGGTAGAACAAGTGGGCTCCACTCAGCTACCCCAACACAACACGCATACTCTGGTGGAACAAGCGGGCTCCACTCAGCTACCCCAACACAACACGCATACTCTGGTAGAACAAGTGGGCTCCACTCAGCTACCCCAACACAACACGCATACTCTGGTAGAACAAGCGGGCTCCACTCAGCTACCCCAACACAACACGCATACTCTGGTAGAACAAGCGGGCTCCACTCAGCTACCCCAATACAACACGCATACTCTGGTAGAACAAGCGGGCTCCACTCAGCTACCCCAACACAACACGCATACTCTGGTAGAACAAGCGGGCTCCACTCAGCTACCCCAACACAACACGCATACTCTGGTAGAACAAGCGGGCTCCACTCAGCTACCCCAACACAACACGCATACTCTGGTAGAACAAGCGGGCTCCACTCAGCTACCCCAACACAACACGCATACTCTGGTAGAACAAGCGGACTCCACTAAGCTACCTCTACGGATGCCATGAAATAGCTTACGACATCAAAATTGTAGCATATTGCTTTTTGTGTTTTCAAACGCCGTACAAAAGAAGAGGAAGAACAACAACAGAGAAGTAGGCCACGAGCTGCACTGATTGGAAGATGTCTTCGACAGGCGCATTGGCACGCTGCTTCTCATTCACAAATCCGGTCTGTCAAACGCATTCCATTCTGCTCTTGCTTGTCTTATTCGTTCATTGTTATTAATGGCGAAGTGCTTTCGAAAATGTCCATAAGTATAACATTATATCCATCTATATATGATGCTGCGGTTTAAGTCAGCTCATTTGTTGATTATAATTAGAATCAGGAGTGTATTTCCCACTGACTAAAGCTCATTAAAGCTAAGAAATGGTGCCACGCTGGCGAGATGTTAACTACCTCGCCTGGTATACAGGAGGCCGTGGGCTCAATCCCAACCCCGACACGTGCTGTATATGTGGAGTTTGCATGTTCTCCCCGTGGTCGCGTGGATTTTTCTCTGGGTCCTCCGGGTTTTCCCTCCACATTAAGAATCAGGCGTTTAGAGTATTTGCCTGCTGGAAATGTCCACATGTTAAGCCACTTCGTTGAGCTATCATTTGTGACCAGGTCACTTCTGAAAATCAGCTATATAGCTCAGTGGGTCGTACCTGGTCAAATAAAAATAGTTTAGTTAAAAAAAAAGTTTATTTTAATATCTTTCCTTTCAGGGCGACTTGGACGGCAGACGACATCAAAGCATTCCACAATTACAGATTTTTTAAAATTTACGTTCACACTTAGACATTCGTGATTTCAATTGAGTCAGTTTGAATGAGGACAGATATTGCAGAATGATAGAGATGCCCAAAAAATGAAACGAGGTGATTCCAAAACTTTTGCGCAGCGACATTAAATGTTTTTCATCCAAATTGTGTGCAAAATCTGGGAACTATAAAGTAATTTATCTATATAACATATACCTGAATTGTTTTCTTGCAATCTGGACAGGCAACCCTTGTGGGTAGAGAGCTAGACTCACAATCGGATGGTTGCGTTGAGTTAAATTCCTAGTCGGTGGGCGACTGAGCCGATAACCCTCATCGGGGACAATAAAATCAGTACCGTTTTGTAAAACGCAGACATTGTTTGAACCCTGGACGGACTTGCCCCTGTCATAGGAATGTGGAATTCCCACCACAGATTCAAGGGCACCCAATTGTTCACTTGAGGAGGGAGACACTGGGGTTGTGAGTTCATTTGTTTGTTTGCTTTTCCTATTGAAGCGATGTAAAGAGAAAACGAATATTTTTGGAACCCTGATCGACAAAACTGCTCGTGGAATGGCAGCTAAAGGAGGGAATTAACGCGAGACCAACGCGGAGATGCAGCGATGAGCTCAGCATGTGTGCAAGATGGATTTGGGCATCGCGGGGGCACGAGTGATTGTGGCAGCATGGGGAGAGCTTCATCCAGCAGTTGCTAGACCATGGCAGTGGTGGGCCCACCGCTGCACCACCACTCCATTTATTAAACCTGATGGACACTAAAGTTAATGAAAGAAGTGAATTCTGCGGTAAGACTTTGATTCCTCGGGTTAAATTGAAAAAGCGGAGTGGGCTTAAGAAAGCAGACAGGTCTCAGCGTAAAGAAACACACGATCCACTGCAAGAGAAATAAAGTCAATACAATCCACGATCGGTATCTGTGAGTGGCAATTTCCGAAAACCAAACTCAAGCGCTGCGACACAGACACACGCTCACCGAGAGAGGGGAGTAAAATGTATTTGTACCAGGCTGGAAAAAGAGACAGCGAAAAAAAGTTAAGTCGGTAAATAAAAGCCGCCATTACATTGATTGCGATATAATGATGCTTATAGACCGAAAGTGGAGGAGGCAAATAAATAAATGAAAACCAAGCGCAAGCCCCTGCAAGCGTGAGCCATGAAGGTTGGGCCGACGGTCTCGGATGTCGGCGAGGGGTAATCCAGCGGACTCCGCGCACACAATGAGCTCCCTCCCCCCTTCACTCCATTCCAGCGTTCCACGCTCGCAAGCGTCGCGGCCGCGACCTCAGGAAGGGACACGCGCGCGCCGCGTCCGAGCGGCGAACGGGCGAGCCCGGGAGGAGGGCGGGCGGTGGAGGGGAAATTGCAGTTCAGCAAATAGGTTGCTGAGAGGCTCGTCTGTGAATTGGAGTGCAGTGATCGTTCTCCCGAGTGTGCAGGCGGTCCAACTGCACCGGGGGCCCACGGACCCGAGGGAGAGGCTCAGGCGTGGGGCTTCTAAAGCTGGGGGTGGAAATGGACAAAGGTGGGCCTCATTTAATTCCCCTCACCAGGGCCGTTGTAAACAACACGAATGCCCCCGTTACTCGAGGATTGAACACCAGAGCACTTCTCATAATATTTCACTGCACGCAAACAGGCACATCCTTACTGCAGGCGCCGTGCCCACCGAGCAGTGGATGGAGAATGACCGCGGCGACGTTATTACCGCGCTGAGGGCACGACACGTTTTTTTTTTCTGTTGCTATGTGACCCCTGCACCGTCTCCTTTCCCCTATAATGCGCCCGATGTCTACTTTATTGAGGGCGATATTGGCACGTAAAATGAAGATTGATTGATTGGTATTGCGTGGAGGGGCTCATGCTGGTGGGGTGAGCGCGGTGGGAATCAGGAGTACGGCGCTACGCATATAACCTGAGAACCAGTCGATCGCAAACAATCTTGCCGTGGGTAGCTCTCTCTTTGCGTCGGCGGTACTCAAAAGGTTTAAACGAAATATTTACTTCCCATTTGTTTCGCCGCGTATATAAAAAAAAAGTTTAATCGACGTCGAAAGTCAGAGGAGCTGGAGTATCATTTGGGCGAGGTGGCTGAAAGATGAGCTGTACTCGTGAAATATTACGGGCAGTCGTCTGGTGTTCTAGTCAGGGAGACTACGTTTGGTTGGCATGGCCCTGGTGTGATGCGTTAAATGAGTTCTAGATTTGAAGTTTTCGTGACTGCAAGGATTCATATTCTTAGGTTTTTTCGGTAAAGTCACGTAGGTAAAAAATAAAAATAAAAATTAATAAAAGTAAAATAAAAATAAAATAAAAATCACGACGTTTCGGAGGCAATACAAGCTTCCGTCTTCAGCTTCCGTCTTCAGCTATCGTGCTGTGACGGTTCCACCTTTTATAAATTTTTAAAAAAAATTACCTACGTGACTTTACCGAAAAAACCTAAGAATACGTTAAATGAGGCCCACCTTGTCCATTTCTACCCCATCTTTAGAAGTCCCACGCAGTTGGACCGCCTGCACTCTCGAAAGTATTTTTTTGGGTTAGATTGCAAAATTTAAAATGTGTCGTCAAATCCAGCACCACCCAAAATAGCCAAATAGTAAGTTTTGTCACGTAAACACAAAGTGTCAATTAGTTACTACTTCAGCACACCGGTATGTTGGAGAGTTAATATCGCTTTCTATCTAATATCTAAACATATAAATATAAACGACGCATTTATATTTACGCGATCTAACCTAAAAAAACGTAATTATGGATAATATCGGTCGCGAAAACCTCCGGGTAAAACTACTGCACCAAAATTCACAGACGAGCCAACCTACTTTCTGAACTGCACGCATACAGGCGCAACATTCTCGCTCTACAAGGTGGATGTATCGTGGACGTTATAGATCACATTCCGGTGTGCTCCATTCACCCTTGGTAATCGTAAACATTAGCTTTATTGCAGCAGGGCGACATTTCTGCATGAAGATTGTACATTCTCCACCCCCCCCCCCCCCACCCCTAGGTTCTCTGGTGTCTTCCCTTAGCTGGACATCTATGAAGAAGAGCTTCATAGCTCATCCGATTCCTCCAGTAGAAATAATAATTCTGATTCTGAGCTAAAACACGCACACACACATAGTGTCACTGGCGTTAGCCAAACATCCTAACGCAGGACCATCCTAAAAAAGAGCCTTAGGACTCAGCGTGGTTAATTCCTGTGTAAATACTAATTATTGCTATCGTTAGCTTTCCTATAAAAGGGTCACACCACCTGCAGGTGCCCTCATCTCTGTTCCTCGCGCGATCGTTCTTAATTCATTCACCCGTCAATGTATCAATTTGTTTAAACATCATCTACGCGGATTATCTCTTATTTGGTCGTCATAATCCTCACACACGCCGTCCTGCCTGTTTGCCAGCGTATTTATCGATGTGTTGGTTTGTTTCTCTATTAATCCGTTAATTTATCTGCGTGTGCTTTAGAATTATTTAACATTTTTACCGATTTATCGGCGGACGGCTATGTACGATTTTCCTTTTTGGTGCGCGCACATCGTGAAGGGACATTACGTAATACATCTATTTTGCACAAGTTCTTGCTCTAACCGTGTCATTATTCTGATACGGCCATTTAAGGTAAGACCCTTTCCATCAGCTGCGTATGAGGCAACGGTGACACACGGATCAGAAACGTGGAGAACAGCAGAGAAGAAAATAAGCAAAGTAAACTTTTTTTAATTTTTACCAGGTAAGGCCCACTGAGCCATGTAAGTATTTTCCAGACGTGACCTGGCCACAAATGATAGCTCAACGGAGCGGCCTATCATATGGAAATGTATATCAGACAAATACCGTAAACACACGTTTCTAAATGTGGAGGGGAAAATCCAGAGGACCCAGATATAACTCCACGTAACTACGGGGAGAACAAGCAAACTACAAATATACAGCAGCAGGCGTCAGGGTCGGGATTGAACCCACAACCTCCTGCATACCAGGCGAGGTAGTTAACATCTCGCCACAGTGGCGCCTCAAAGTGAAACAAAAAATGTCTGAACTGGTCTCGGACCCCCCCCCCCCCCTTCACAAACCCGCACTGACCCACGTGGTGAAGTATGATCAAACAACCCCCATGAACAAAAAGTGTGTGGCGGCTCTTTATCCAGCAGTGGAGTGACGCGGGGCTATACGTTGTTATTTGATAATTGTTGCATTGAAAAACTTGTGTTATTCAAGCATATTGTTTCTCATACAAGTAGAAAGATGAAAGTGCAGCCCTACATGCAATATATTGATCACGTCACTGCTAGAAGGGCCCCTCTCTAGAGGGAGATCTAGAGAACCCCCCTAATATCTAAGCCGACTCTTGCGAGACGTCTTGGGAGAGGTGGGAGTAGCTACACTTTACCTACCCACGCATGACCGGCTAAATAGATGAACTGTCGTACATTTGAACATTGTACAAATATTCTTACTCCCAGCACTTTCGCCACGCACTCCTGTGGCCACTTTCACGAGTTGAATGACG
Organism: Lethenteron reissneri; assembly: GCF_015708825.2. Classification (NCBI taxonomy): domain Eukaryota; kingdom Metazoa; phylum Chordata; class Hyperoartia; order Petromyzontiformes; family Petromyzontidae; genus Lethenteron; species Lethenteron reissneri. The sequence goes on from NC_083817.1 coordinate 10,426,779, forward strand.
ATGCCCGTAGTAGTGCGTGGCGAAAGCTTGAAATGCTCAACACGCAGACCCGACCTTGAAATAACCGTACTTGGATGACCAACGGCTGAAAAAACGATCGCGTTCCAAGATCCTAACGCCGCCTCGGAAAGGCTGATTGACAACTCTGTCACACAGGTGGCAAGATGTTAACTACCTTGCCTGGTATGCAGAAGGTCGTGGGTTCCATCCCCACCCTGATGCCTGCTGTGTATTTCGAGTTTGCACGTTCTCCACATTTAGAAACGATTCCCTGAGAGAAGTTGGCTGCTATACGTTTCCACGCGATAAGCCACTTCATTGAGCTATCATTTGTGGCCAGGTCACTTCTGAAAAAGAGCTACATTGCTCAGTGGGCTTTATGTGGTAAAACAAAAAAAAAACTAAAGTTACGATTACATTTACACAAGTGTAATAAACAACACGGGCAATTCAAAATACACTATTGTCAACAGTCGCACAGACAGTCAGACAGACAGGCAGACATTGTAACGAGCAAATGAATGGCCCAGGTGAGCTGTGGGGCCGAGCGCGCGTTTGCGTGCGCGTGCGATTATTTTCAGGTGAATTCCAACGAGCGGGGTGGGGGGACACTTAAGGGAGCTCGTGAACTCTTGCGAGGGGTCAAACGCTGCTGGCAGGAGCCTCGAGGCATTCCAAAAATGCTAAAGTTGATTCTAGAAAGCAGTCATTACGTTTTTAGCGTAAGCCTTAAGTTATAGCGTGTCAAGAAGCGGCTCTATCCGTGTGGCCCTTCAATTATTGAATAAAGCCTCGGAGCCCCGAGAGTTATTTTCGTCGGCAAATTCATTATAACCCCGGCCTTGTCAAGCAAAAATTGCTTTTCACTGAAAGCGAATACCTGATGTGTTCTATGCATGGGTGGCCCGGTGGTTATAGCGCCCACACCGCGGTACAGAGGTCACCAGTTCGAACCCAGCCTCGTCAGCCCCACGATAATAATGATGATATGCTGCTGCTGCCGCTGCTGCAGATGAAATTATTATCGAAAGGGCAATTCGGTTGATGATTCGCGATGAAGTGGCACATAAATAATAAAAATTGGAATTGAGATGTTGGTCAGCATATGGAGGGCCTTTTTTTTGCCGCGTGGCGTTGTTAGAGTCAAACCGGTGGAATAATTTCTTTAAAGTTTGGCGGAATTTTTGTTTGGCTGATTGTCCTTACCTCGTAACTATTTATTTTTATTGGCTGCGACTAAGCCATGCAAATGTTTAAATAAAGACAAAAATGTGTCACGACGTTACGATACTTAGGAAACGCAAACAACAAAGATGAAACGATACATACGATACGCACAGTAATTGAGTTACGGATAATCCACATATTTCGAATTACCGTCTTTGTCAAGAGGTGACTGAATGCTTTGAAGCGAAGGCTCCGCACCTTCGCGGAGAGCGTTAGAAGGTTAAGCAAAGTGAATTAAAATTGGTGGCTTTGAAACACATTTTTCCCTCTATAATAGTTCCACGATATAATGAATACATGGATCGCCTTTGTATATTTTACAGTCACCTAGTATGGAAATTCTGCTCACATCTTCCGTCAATATTTATTCTTCTTTCCTCCCAGAACAAAAAAAAAGTACATACATTTCACTCAGATTGACAGATTCATCTGCCTGCTTGTCCCACGTTTGCGAAAGATTTAATTTTAATTAAAGTATTCAAAAACACACGCGAGATTTCTCTCGCCAAGTCCGCGTTTGTGGCCATGCCTGGGGGGGGGGGGTTATTTTAATATTCCTATTTAGTTTTTTTCTTTCTTTCTGTCTATATCTTCCTCGTCGTCTCGTCTCTACACTCAATCACCGGAGATAAAATTGACTTCCCCCCCCCCACACCTCCGGATTTCGTTTCATTACAGGCCTTTGACCCTGGACTCGCGTGGTTTAATTAAAGTCAGAGACCCATCCTCCGCGCATCCTGTTTAGCGAAAAATGAGCTCCTAAATAATGAATCGCGCTGCTCGAAGCTCAATGAAATGTCCCGGCTCGCACACGGCTTGTTAAGCCTCTGATTAGCCAAAACCCCTACCCTCCAATCCTCCCCGTGCTTCCGATGTCACCTTCTGAATATCTCTCCCTCCATACCTAACGCCGCCCCCACCACGAACCACCCCCTACCTTCGCTTTTAACTCACTCCCTGACTTGCCCCCCCCACACCACTCCCAGCCCCCACCTCACCCCCCACTCAGCTCCAACAAATGCGAAACCCCTCCTCGCCCCTTCCATCGGTGCGTTCATTATCGCTAACGAGCGTACAATTGCCGCAATTAAACAATCAAACATTGCGTTTGGCTCTCCGAAAATCCCTCCGTTTAAATATGTTATATTTACTTGGGCCAAAGTCATTTGGTTTAGTCGGTGATATATTTAAAAAAGAATATTGGAAGTGCATTAAGACATGCTGGGGATAATTAGAGCTGTCACAGTAACGGAGCCGTGTCAACATCCACGGTGGCGCGACTCGACGAGAAGTCGCCGCCGCCGCCGCTGCTGCCACCAGAGGCGGGGATTTTCGGCTTTGCTGTGCCGCGTTCGTCACGAAATTCCCGGTCGTTAACAAAGAAGTGTGCGAAGATGCACGGAGGAAAGTATTCTTGGATTCGTTTTGGGCATTCGAGCAATGCCATATAGTTGCAAAGTGTCATTCTTATCCGTATTAAATGAAAATCAGTTGTGCCACTAAAACGATACGAAGCCCAAATCGTGACGATGATACGAACATTCTGATGGCAATATCAATGTTGGTGGCTCACTGCTGCTGATGATGATGTTAAGATTGTCACTGATGCTTAATATGTTACTGGTAGTGATGCTAATGATGATGGGAATTGTAAAAATGTAAGCACAGTCAAAAGCTTCTAATAATGACTTGCAAATACTTACTAGACTTGGACGGGTTATAATGTCTATAACCATGATAGCATACTATGTAAGATTGAACCATTTACAGCAATCGACTTCTAGAGTTGTTCCTGGAGTAACACTTCCAAAGTTGTGTTCGTTAGAGGGTTTTACCCTCCACGTTCAAAATGAAAACACGTTTAGAGTGTTTGACTGCTATACATTTCCACGTGATAAGCCACTTGGTTGAGCTATCATTTGAAAAAGAGCTCTACAGCTCAGTTTAAATAGTATGAGAGGAGTCCCACACAATCTGAATTATTAGCAAAACTGGTATCATTCGTAAAATATTATAATGGTACAGACACCTTGATCCCTTCACAATGAACCTTCAGAAATGGTCTGCATATGTGTATATATGTTCTATATATGTACAAAGAGGCCCATATAGCCTTTCGGCTGATGTGGCAAGTAATGTTAAGCAAGCAATTAAAGCTGAAGGTCAGCATGCCGCTCAAGGAGGCGGTTTGGCCAACAACACACCCAGCCGACTTTCTATCCCCATTGATGATGACACATTACAATGAAGTCATTATTACAGGCTGGAAGCATTCACCTTGGACGGGTCACGTAACAAATTCTAGTTGCCATGAGTAATGTTATCTGAATGTACACCTTTTCACGGGTTTACATTTCATTACACCCCGGTCTAGAATTGAACTCAAAGTAGGCTAAAATCATAGGTCAGTGCACTGAACACTGTGCCACTACTCCCTACAACAACCCCCTGATAACCCTGCAGTGCTGTTAACTAGCACCTATTAAGGTCATCACGACGCACAAGGCGGCTTGACCGGGCACCATGCCCGGCCGCATGTGTATCCCCGGTGCTGATGTTTACGCACTGCACCAGGTACTCATTCCCTCTTCTTCAGCTGTCCATCGCGAGCGATGAGAGCCGTGGAGAACGGTGAGCAGCAGGAGCATTTCCCTGCGTGCCGGTGGAATGAGAGCCCAGCCCTTGAGCACAATCATCGGCCGCAGTGGACAAGAGTTGGTGCTCGTCTGCTGGCTGCGATTCGTGTTGTGTCGTTGCTGCTGCTGCTGCTGCTGGTGATGCCGACCATTTCCCCCACTCCCTTTTTTGTCTTCAACTCTCTTGACCGAGACGGCTACAGCAGGTACTCATTTAAGGCTGAGTCGACCCAGGTGAGATCCAGAACCAGTTCAGATATGACACGCCACTGGTGTTAGCTGTGGCCAGGAATCTAACTCGTATTGCCGGGTCCTTGCTCCTGCTACCCTCGAATGACGAGTAGATTAACCATGCGATGTACACAAGGACAAAGATCCCCCATACAGCTCTTAACAGACTGTTGAGACAGGCGCCCTTAGCAATTGCCTATTGACGCTGTCACGGTACACCTATGGGAGAGTGGGTGGCCAACACCACGAACTTTGTCTCCCAAACGCCAGATGTCTACACTCCATACTAGGTGCTCGTTCAAGGCCGAGTTGAGCTTGGGGAGCGCCACAACTGGTTCAGATATCCGTCACCGATGTTGGCCGGGAGTGGGAATCGAACTCGGTTCCTCGGGCTCGTAAGCGCAGCGCTCACCACAGTGTACACACGCAGACCCTTCCCTCTCTCACACACACACACACAACGAGATAAACACCTCCACTGTAGTCGTGATAATAATAATTATCATTATTATCTTCAAGTGACTCTCCACCAGTTGTTGGGCAGCGGCAGGAGTAGACGTCTGGACTTTTGGGAGCCAATTTAAATTCCACCGATCGGGGTGGCAGGCACCGCGGATGATGATTAGCTGGGCCTGCCCGCAGCAATCTCACCTCCTGGGAAAAGCCCTCCAGCCACCCCTCCCGAGCCTCGACGACATCGCGCGGCAAAGTCCCTCGACTCCCTCCACTGGGCCACCAACCCTCAACCCCTCTCCTGCCAGACACAGAGATTCACGCTCTAAAACAACAACAAAGGAATGGGATGTTGGGGCAAGTGTTTCTCGCGATGAACTACGAGGGCCAGAACAGTCGACGGGGTGATGGTTGTGGCTAGGAATGCACATGCCTGTCCGGAGCCAATATCGTCACAAGGCACTCAATACTCAGTTAAGGTTGAGCTGAACTAGTGCAGGCCCCATGGCAGGTTAAGATAACGTTTGCAAATGGTGTTTTGCTGTTACGCACAGCCAGAAATTGAACCCAGGTAACGCGAACGAACCAATGCCACGGCAAATAAAAACACACGCCATCTCTTTATTATATTTTTCATTTTGTATGTCCTTCACTCCAGTTGTAATTTTTGTATCGGGTTATGAGATTAATTTTCGCTTTCCTTGAGGACTATGCGGCTAGTTGTGTACCGCACTCTGCCAGAGAGCTGACGATGATACCACAGAGCTGCTCCCTTCAATAGGCATATAGTTTAGAAACATGCATTTAGGTTATTTAGATTATTTTGCTGCTTTAAGTTTCCACATGATGAAACGCGTTGTTGAATTATCATTCGTGGCCAGGTCGCTTCTGAAAAATAAGTTAATTGCTAAGTGGTCTATACCTAGTTTAAATAAATATAGATTGGTTTCGTGATTGAACGAATCGCCGTCTGTTTCCACGTGTAATGGAATATGGTGTTTCCCCCTCGCACGCATGGGCTCAATGGGCTCCGGTTTTCTCCCACACTTGCATCCCACTGTGATTTTTGCACACAGCGTTGAAATACGGTGTTTTTTCTGGAAGACTTTGCTGTTTTTTCCTGGATTTTTCTGTTGCGTTTAGTCACTTTAAGATGTTTCTTGTTCATGGTTTTGTTTGTTGCGGTTGCACCAGAGTCAAGAGCCATATGGCTCACATGGTTATACCCAATAAATGAAATAAAAGTATAAACACTCATTCATGGGCTTCTTCGATTAGTGTGGTTAGCGACGTATGGTGAGAAAGAAGATAAACATAAATACGCATACAAAATATCTTAAATTAAAAACCCAATGCAGGACCCTCCTGAAAAAGAGTCCTCCGACGGAGTGTGTCTTTCCTGGATAAATAAAGAAATGAATGTTGTATCCGCACTGGGGACTCATTTCAAATGCTTGCAAGTGAATATTTGTCACAAACTATTCAGTCTCAGAGCTGGGACCTAGTCAAATTAAGTTCAAAAGCGAATGTAATATGATGGGAATGTTTTTTTTCTTCCGCAGTCATCAGTGATCGAGCTGAAACTGTCAACGCACGTCACTTGAGAATGAGCTTTGATTCGCGGCTGTTGGCACAGATTTGAAAGCAGGTTTTCAGCGTCCAAAAAAACTCGTATTCGCCTATAAGTGAGTGATGATATCACCATCACATATCTGACAAACTAGGGGGCCGTCCATAAATGACGTCACGCGATTTTGGACGATTTTTGACCTCCCCCCCAAACGGCGTCACAAAAAGTCAGACCCCCTCTCAAATATGACGTTACAAAGCTCTGCCCCCCCCCCCCCCCCAAAAAAAAAACATGCTTCAAATCGCTTTAAACTATTGTCATTGTAGTGCGTATTTAATGTGCCGCTGCACTCTGATGTTGTAGGAGAAAAGATGTATTAAAAGTCTATTTAATTAAGTAAAACGTGTTGTTATTTAAAGTTGCGCATTTTGATGTGACGTCACATTTTTCAAACCTCTTCACACATCGTCACAAATGTCCGCCCCCCCCCCCTCTCCTAGGTGCGTGACGTCATTTATGGATGGCCCCTAGGTGCACTTTTCCGAGTGGTGATGGCTGGCTCACTGGCAGTATGTAGCTACAGTATGTTGACAACCTATTGCAAGGCACCAAGTCTGCATTCACCTCACATCATGCTTGTGGTAAAACATGCAAACACGCATCCTCTTTTAAACTAATTGGCCGAACACCAGAGACGGCCTTCTTTTATGGCTTGGTCTCGTATGTATGTTGAACGTATTTCGCACCGTACGTAGCCAACCACGCTAATCGGATGTGCGGCAGAAGGCCAACAAACTAAACACAAAAACGGTTCTAAATAAATGAGTTTTCAATCTAGGAGGTCATCGTATAGACGCTGGTGTTACCGGTTCAAATATTGGGATGCATTCTCCACTGTGCCAACTTGCTGTAGCCACCTAACATCCTGTTATCATCGTTGTGCCACGGTGGCAAGATGTTAACTACCTCGCCTGGTATACAGGAGGTCATGGGTTCGATCCCGACGCTGACGCCTGCTGTACATTTGGAGTTGGCATGTTCTCCCTGTGGTTGCGTGGATTTTTCTCTGGGTCCTCCGGTTTTTCCTCCACATTTCTAAACATGCGTTTAGAGTATTTGGCTGATATACATTTCCACGCAATAAGCCACTTCATTGGGTTATCATTTATGGCCAGGTCGCTTCTAAAAAAATATCTACGGAGCTCAGTGGGCCTTACCTGGTAAAATAAAATAAAAATTAGTTTTAGTTTTGTGACCATCGCTCCTCCACCATCTGCCATTACCAAAGGGTGGCCTCACCCAGCCACCGCGCCAGTGAAAGCCTCCTCCACACCCACACACTCTAATCCCGACGCCTCTGGTACCAGCCGGTGAAGAAATCTTCTTAGCTCCAGCTCTAGCTCCGAGATCAGTCCATCTCTTCTTTAGCCCGTGCCGCACCCATAAAATAGCTCAGACACACACACATACACGCACGCACACACGCAACATGCATGCGGTAAGCTGTGTGTGTTTTTTTTGGTCAAGTTAAACAAAAATTTCACGGGTAGTTTGCGTCTGTCTGGAGCGCTGCGTTTGGTAAACAGTTGCTGTTTTTTTTCTTCTTCTTTTTCTCTTTTCTTTTTGTTTCTTTCTGTCTCATTGTTACAGAAATTACACCACGCTGGTAGTGACAGTCGGCCCAGGAATGCGAGGTTCGTTTGAAAAGAAAACAGTTGGGAGAATGTTATTTTTTCCTTCGTTTCAGTCGACAAGCCGAAGCTTATTAACGATGTTATCAATCACGAGCTGCAGATGCCACGCGCGTCGCGTTGGTTTTACTTGCCCTGTTATTCAGCTGAGCAGACTCAACACATCTTGCTCATGGTTGCGACTTGTCGGCCTGCAACCGTGTAAGTAATCGATTCGTGGATTTCATTCCATCAGTGGTTTTATCGTATATTATCAAGATTTATGTAGCGCCTTTGCCAATGTGCTTTGCGGCAATTATGAAATTGTACATAGGCTGATAATGATTTAAAATGAAGAATTTGGTGAATGTAAGTGGCGATGTAGTGTTGATGAGGGTAGAACAAGGGGGAATTGATAAGGAGGGGTTGGGATAGGCCTAGTCGTAGCTGGGCGGGGGGGGCGACAGAAAGCTTGATTGGGGGGGGGGGTGAAAAGTAATGAGGCATCATTGCATTGAGAAGACAAGGGGCAGGAGCACCACGGATAACATTGTCACGTGACGAGACAATTTACACTCTCATTTTGCAACTCTCGCAGAAAGCAGAGGAGCATCGCTTTGTGTCAGACAGCCTTTGAATTTATAACTTTAGAATATATATAATATACCTGGACTGAAAACTGTATTCAGTGCGCAAAATTGTTCATGATAACGTGTGCAGAATTTAGTTTTTCAATTATCACACAGCGCATAGATAATAATTGTGTGAAAGTTGGTAATTCGATGTTTTATAAAAAATAAATATGTTTTTAAATATCAATAAAATACAATGTTTTACCCGCGACTATGCAGCACGGCAAGGGAATTGACGTGAGTTGTGCAAAAGGCAGCATACGGGGTGGGGGGAAATACTACTATTTAAACTATTACACGATTTAAACGTTTTATTTTTATTTTACCAGATATGGCCCACTGAGCTATATAGCTTCTTTTTCAGAAGCGACCTGGCCACAAATAATAGCTCAACGAAGTGGCTTATGCCGTGCAAATTGACATCAGCAGCCAAACACTCTAAACGCGTGGACGTTGATTCGAAATGAACGGGAGAGAGGGAAGGGAGGGCCGGACAGAAGTCCCCAAGACGGACAACGAGGGGGTCATGGCTCGAGATGAGCAGCGGGCAGACAGGAGAAGGAGGAGCGTCGGTGCAGGAAAGGCAGGGGGAGAAGGGATCGCTGGGCCGAGATGTCAGAGATGATGAGAGGGAGCGGGGAGAAGGAGCGAGCAGAAGTGAGCTGCACACAGGAGCAGCGTCTGTTTTCGCAGGGGGCGGGGAAAAGGGGAGAAAGCGAGAGTGGGGGTGGCCACACATGAGTCACGTGGTTTGGAGGAGGCTTGAGCTGATTTATATATCTCGAGAGAGAGAAATGGGAGCAAAGGTGTACCTTTAATGCCTGTGCTTGGGTTACTATAGAAGGGAACAATCTGTTAAAGCAAATATCACTTTACAGGTGGCTTCAGAGGTCAGCACGTTGAGCAGACACCTCCTGAGATTCTGGGGTTAATGAATCCAGGGTTCAGCTACCCCTGCTGAAATCCGGTTCTCAAGTGGAGCCAGTCGAACGTCTCAGCCCGGTGGCAAAATGCACACACGAAAAAAACAATTTATGTTTGGTTCTTTCGCTTAATTTAACTAAATTCCCACTTTGAGCAAAAAAAATATTGGCTTCGAATGTCATGCAACCATCTCTTAGCGGAGCATGCGGGATAGTGCGCCCGATGTTGTGTGGATAATAACAAGGCCACTAGCAGGGTATATCTCAGAAGCAGTTCTGTAAAAGTCTCTTACGTGGACATTATCTGACACGCGGGATCGACTTGCTCGGGGAGATTTCCAAACGGATTCTTTGTTTCGGGGCATGTTGCCATGACATTATTTACATTATTTATTTACCAAAATATATTGACCCTTTAGAAGCTGTGACTTTCCACATCTGTTTTTATTTTATCCATCCGTCGATCTATCGAAAGGAACTGAAGCCTCGCGTAAATCACGTGACTTCTGTGTGGCTACTCCGCACTCTAAACCCCTCCCGCCTCTCCCGGCTTCGCGTAGCAGCAGCAGCAGCGTCGATGGCCTTGTGTAGCCTCCTCCTCCCCATACTCGACTCCCTTTCAATCTATTTTATTTCTATTATTATTTCTATTATTTGTATTATTTATTTTTATTTTTACCTACGTGACTTTACCGAAAAAACCTAAGAGTATGAATCCTTGCAGTCACGAAAGCTTGAAATCTAGAATGCCTTTCAATCCTTTTACTCTTACAGTATTTACCATGTCTTTCCCTTCTCTTTCCCATTCGTTGTTGTGTTTCTATTCATTGAATCCTTGACTCTGCTCTCCTTACCGAGTTACCGTGGTGTAACACGAATAAAGCGTGGCTCGTGTATGAGTTCTACCGTAATGCGATCATTGTGGTCATGTCACAGTGCTCATAATGTCTTCGTGAAACTCCAGAGTCAGCAGACCCTGACATAGCAGAGAAAATCTTCCGAAAGCGACATCACAGACCCACTGCTGTCACCCCTTCGCTGGGAGTGCTCCTTGGCGGTTTGAAAGAGGAGGCTCGCCGTACTTCAGGCATGCGAGATATTGGTAAGCATTAGCCCTCTTTGCTGAGCTATGGCGAATTCATCTAAAAATAAAAAGCAAATTGTGCTCCTGTGCAGCTGCTGGTGATCAGTCTAATAGGTTTGGATTCACACGGGGTTTTCGACTCGTGTTGAGTGAACGCCACTAAACACGAGAAACGCGCTCACACCACCACAGGGGAGGCTCTCAATGTCGTGGTCCCGTCTTGTCGTGGTGCACGTGTTCACAGCTTGGACCTAAACTATGATCTCCGATACAGGGACAACAACTAATGAACACATAATTGCTGATCATTAAGGTCAAATTATTGCAGGTTATTATCGGAATAACGGGAGCTCTTTGGTTCAGCATTTTCACTCGTTAACATTTACTTTTTGAATGCAAATCGACAAGGCCCAGGCTTCCAACACCTCCTACTGCCCCCTCAACAAGCTTCCATTGAACTCCTATTTTCACACCAAGAACACCCCAGGAATGTACTCTTTGGTTTTTTCGGTAAAGTCACGTAGGTAAAAAGAAAACAAATAAATTAAATCACAAGCAACCGTGTTGCTTCCGAAACATCGTGATTTAATGTATTTGTTTTCTTTTTAACCTACGTGACTTTATTGAAAAAACCAAAGAGTATGGATCCTTGCAGTCACGAAAACTTCAAATCTAGACCCCCAGGAATGTTTTAATATCTCAGGAATTGTTCTTTCATTTGTAACCCCCAAATCAGGTTTGGTATAATCAGTCGTAGAGTGCTGGATAAATATGGGAGGGATTGTCCCCACGTTGAGCACGGTTAGCTACGTACGGCGTGAAAAAAGTTCGACATTCATACACATATATACGTTGGGGAGGAGTCATGGTGGTGTCAGTGCAAAGTTTGCCCTCTCAGGGTTAGCCTGGAAGAGAACTGACCTCAGCAGAACGAACGCTGCCGGTGAACGCTGCTGTTTCCTATTCACACACGGGGGGAACTATGCTTATGATAAAAAAAAAAACTATTTAAAAAAATTTGAATTCCTTCCCACAACCTCCCTCTTGCACTTTCGCCATCGCAGCCACTGTCTGGATTAGCGCTGTGTTTTCTCGAGTTGCTGTAGCAACACCGAAACAAGCTTCCAATTATTAAGGACTAGTAACGGCCCTTCTGTCAGTCCACTGCTGAATCATGAGGGCTTCCCCATGCCATGCAGGTCGTGAAAGTTCACGGGCCATATTTCGCAACGCTGGTCAGTAGCGAGCTGGTGAAACTGGAGGGCATATAATAAAGAAATGCACATTCGTTACCAAATAGATCGTGCGTAGATGCATTGATGTCATGATTGCGATCGCAATCCCCCTTCATGTGTACGTTCATTTGCCGTATTTTCTATCTCTGTCCCCTTTAACAATCGCGTTATTGTGTTTAGAAAGCTTGCTGCACGGCACTTTTCATTTGCTCGTGTTGACCTCGAGCGCAACTTTGCAGCCTTCTGCGTTAAGGTCTTCGACAGTTTCCTTGAGCTCAGTTCCATTGGTCGGTAAACATTTGACGTGATCAGCAAATTTGAGATGGTAAGTACTTTTTCAATGCACGTTCAAGTCTATATTTCTCCAATCTCAATTGTTTTCAAGTATCTTCTCATGTTTCTTGTGAATAGTATTGGCTCGAGGGTTTTACTTTACCTTCCGCAGAACCTCCGATTAGCACGGCTTGCTACATACGGTGCGAAAGAAGTTCAACATACACACATACATTGCCTCACTCTTCTCACATCCATCGTCACACTCTTCTATGCAGTCTCAATGTGTCGGTTCCTTCTGTGTAAATGGTTTTGATGATTTCCATTTTTTATGTTAGCCCTTGATTTGTGAGAGCCTAAATGACTGCTGTAATTACAACTGAATTGAATGCCCATTCAAAATCATCAATACAGGCCAATCGTACAAAATTGTTTTACTCTATGAACTCAGCATCATTGAGTGCAATGTCCAGTCACAGCTAAGAGTCAGTGGCAAGTAGCATCTGAACCAGATCTCGGCCCATCCTTCACCACCCTATACTCACCAACGTGGTGAAGTATGGTCAAGTAACTCTCGTACTGACATGGTATAGGAGGCGTTCATCCAGCAGTGGATTGATTGACAAAGAGATGTGTTTATTATTTATGTCATAAATAGTTTGCGGAGATAAAAAATATTAAAATAAATAGCGATGACTGCGGTGCCGTTGGACGGTTGAGTTTAGAATTTACTTTAAGTTTTTGTTGGTTTCAAAAGTGTTATATTTTATACTCCCTTTTAAAATCTATTTTTTCCATATGTCTATACTAAAATAATATTAACAGACTGCACAATAACGCGGTTTAATTAAGAAGACGGGTGTGCCCCCCTGCTGCTACGCGGCACACGATGCCGAGGACGCGATGTGTGTTGGATGGATTCTCCGTACAGAGCCGAGACCTCACCTGCCGCGCGAATTGCGACATCGACTCGTTTGTATGTTTTTCTATCCCGTATCGTTTGTACATTTATGTTCACCCTACTTCGTCCCTTTATTACTGCTAATCCTACATAATACACGAGCATAATATGACTTTCAGACCCCCCCCCCCACCACCTACACATTCCACAAGTAGTGACTAATCCCATATCTGCATTTTCCATAAATATGATAAATTCCTCTGTTGATATGTAAATGATGTTGTCAAGGCGCCCTTCCTCCTCTAACCCAGCTTAAATATACGCTGCCAAGCTTGGTGGTGTTCATTCGGACGCTGTCTTTCCGACACACCTGTTCTTCACCTGAGGGCGGCTGCTTGCGTTGTGGTCGAAACGTCGTGAGAATTGTATTTTATGATGTTTAACTTTTATTATTTTATTATTTCCCTTCTACGTGACTTTACCGAAAGAATCAAGAAGATATGTTCACCCACTTAAGCGACACATTACAGCATCTCATTTGCATGCAATTAGCATACATCTACGATTATTGCACGTGCAATTGGATGAGTGTCTCGCGATCCTTACGAATTAACATGAATCTATGGACATCCCACGCACCGGTATAGCCATTGATATTACATCAACATATATAATTATATATATTTTATATAACACATAAGTGGTGCTATGAAGACGAGCCACGTCACCTATTTATTATCTCGTTTAAGGCCACACACTCTTATTTGCGAGCGTGTTGACTTGATGTTGTTAATTGTGCTCCGTGCGACCTCTGCCCAACGCAGCAGCAGCAGCAGCGCCACCACCGAATACTGTGTTCACGTTGACAGTAACAAAGAGGCGGCATCGTACAAAATACCACGGCACCTGCCGAGGAGCAACATCTCGTGGGGCCAACGAGCGGACGATGGCTCGCTGTCTGCGTGTGTACGCCGAATACGTGCAAGCACGCACGTGCATGTGTTTGTATGTGTGTGCATGTGTGTGTATGTGTGGAGAGCGGTAGTGTAGCGGTTAGCGCACTTCGGTACGAACCATAGCGACCCGAGTTCGATTCCCCCTCACGGCCAACACCAGTAACAATTATCTGAACGGCCCTGGGCCTCTCCTAGGTCGACTCAGCCTCAAATGAGTACCCGCTGCGATGTGTAAACATCGCCACTGGGGAGACAAAGGCGACCGGGCGTGGTGTTGGCCACCCACCCCCTCGTGTGCCGTGCCAGCTTTTATAGGTGCTCGCTAACAGCACTTGCCCCTACAGTCTGTTAAGGCTACACGGGGGGATCTTTGTCTTTGTGTGTGTACGCGGCGCACGTTCGCGTTTTGGGTGCGTGCCGGCTTTTATGAACCAACTCCACTGCCGCTAATTAGACGGCGCGCCCACGAGCGGCCAGCAAATGCGAGAGTGTTGGCTCGCGAGCAGAGCCGTTGCGTGGTGGTGGTGGTGGGTAGGCGGGTGGTGGTGGTGGGTAGGCGGGTGGTGGTGGTGGTGGAAAGCGCCGCCTCATTTAGACCCAGACAAAAGCAGATGCGAGGAGCCCAGCAGCCACAACATCGGGCGCAGGGACACAAACACCCCGCACGTGTACACAGAGGAGAAGGAGAGGGGGGAATGGGCACCAAAATAAATACGTGCTAATACAACAACAACAAAAACACTTTGTTAATTTGTCAATATTCCCCACCGTCTAATCCGGCACGTGTGCCAGTTTCTCTTAGTGCCGTCGAACGCCTCGTTCCTGGAGTTCGCCGACGGACGGAGGGAAGCGCCGCGCTGTGTGCGCGAGCCGGCCGGGGGCCGACTGAGAGCCGCAGGGCGGGGAGGGCTTCAATGCGAGTGTCGGCAGCGAGACTCGGAAAACGCAAATCAGCGATAGCACAAAATCACAGTCATGTGAACGCATTAGCGGTACAGCGGTGGTGCGCGGTTTATTAAAAATAAGCAATAATTTAAATGATTATTTATTTTTCTCGCGAGTCGCAACCATCGGTCAGAAAAATATTTTTATTTGTTGCCGTATCGCTCCCAGCCTGATGATGACTGGCTCCGTCTTTTGAAAGCAGATTTGACTCGTTGCCCGAGACTCGAGTACTGGGAAGACAAAGGCGGCCGGGCATGGCGACGGCCACGCCAAGTGGCGAGTGATATTTGAACCGGTGCTGTACAATCCTTCCCCATCCACCTTCAGCAACCGGCCCCCGACCGGTGCGGTGAAGTATAGTCATATAACACTCCCGCACCTCCAATGGGCAAGGTTGTCTACGTACGGCGCGAATGAAGTTCAACATACACGGGAGGCCTCCATGCAGTAGATTGCTAAATGGGCCGTCGACGCGCATCCGTTGTTCGGCGCGGTATCGCGGGGACACAGCGAAGCCATCGAAAATTGGGTTCAGAATCTCGATCCCAAAGCCAATTCTAATTCTGTATCGAGATTCTCTACCGGGCAACTGCTCGCGGTCCGCATGCAGGGACGCGGATCAGCCGTTCTTTGCCCTTGTCCCTTCATTCGCTTCTCCCAAACAGAAATAAGCAATGTATAAAGCCAGTCCACACACACGCGCACGCGCACTGGCTACGCACGCGCGCACGCACACAGAGCAGGTCTGTAGCGTTAACAATAAAAGATGAAACGAAGGGGTGGTATAAAAAAAACAGTTAGAATAAACAAAATACCAACCAAAAAAATAAAAGAGTTTTGATTCCGCATTTCAGATTCTGTCATTCCTGGTTTAATATTTGGAGAGGCTAAAGCAAAGCCGGTGGGAGAGAATGAATGAAATATAAATGAGGAAAGGCTGTGGTGGAGTCACAGTGGCCCCAGCCCACACTCCCCTAATCCCCCGCCCACCGCCCCCACCCCTCACTCTCTGTCAGTCTCTACAGGAATGGATCAACAGACTGTTTCTGTGAAGAAGAAGAAAAAAAACTACTACGGTGAAACCAACAAAACTGAGCGGCGTCGCTTGGCATGTATGAAGTCAAAAGTACAGTCGCTGCGATACCATATGAAATCGCATTACACGATACCATTTGTCGTATATCTACACCTCCGATGAGCAAGGTTGGCTACGTACGGTGCGAAAGAAGTTCAACGTGCATACAAGTTGAGTGAAATGCAGTTGAATAACTTGCATGTTTTAGTCGCACTGGTAGCAATAAAAACAATGTGGCATACAATTAGAAAGTGATGACGGTACGGATACCACAATATTCCACGCCTCACGAAAATTAATTTGTCGGTGATTTTTTTTGGGACGAGGCCACGTCGTGACAATCGAGCACACATTTGTGTCATCAAGACCCTCCACCACCCAATGTAGCCAAACGAATGAACCCATCACTCGGGCGTACACTTCTTTCAGCAAAGTTCACACTTCACGTATATCGCCAAGCAATATTGCGGGTGGTAGTGGCTACAGTCGCGAGGTTGTATATTCATGGATGTGGTAGCAACAGGCATTGTGTTGGCATCCGAGACGTGGGTTTCTTTGAGTGTCCGGACATCAATGTTAAGGGCGGTCATTATTTAACACGTTGACTTTTGCAAACAATATTATCCAAAAGAGGTAGTTTGGTGTTAGATCGCGTAAATATAAATGTGTGGTTAAACCCGCCACCACCCGACGTAACCAATCAGTGAGGTTTGTCACGTAAACAAGACATGCCAATTAGTTATTAGTTCGGCACACCGATGTGTCGGAGAGTAAACCCACATTTACAATTCGAGTACTTTGTAAATGGTGTGGGTTTACTCTCCACCACACCGGTGTGCTGAACGGGTAACTAATTAGCATGTCTTGTTTACGTGACAAACCTCACTAATTGGCTGTGTTGGGTTGTGGTGGGTTTAACCACACATATATATGCGATCTAACCCAAAAAAACTCTATTATTTGTTCAATCTGTTAATGAAATACTCATACTTCGCCCGGGAAAATGTTCAGTTGCAGGATCCTTAACCCAGGGCCTATCTGGCGTCGTTGTTTGACCTTCAAGAGGGCCAATGGCGTGGCTTGTGTTGTTGCTCTGGAGACCGGGAGGTCGATGATCAATGTTCGGTCGCCACGTTGATGGCATTCGTCGTGAATTATCGCTCAACAGTGGGCCCTGTGAAGGCTGCCATCTTGCACTCCCAGCCCAGTTTGAACGATGAGATACGACGTCCGACTATCTGGGTTTATATTCTGAATTCCTGGAGATTTGTGCTGATGATGTCTGATGTGATCTCCAGTACTGGGTTTTATTTGCTAACATTTGTTAGAACAATCCTGTTTCCCTCTGCCAATGACTGACCTTTATCCTCGCTCTAACACATACTCACTGTTCTTGTAGGGCGCCTGGAGATGCAGTCACGTTTGCGCCCTATATAAATGGACATTGTGTTGTACAATTAGAGATGAATGAGAGGAAACTTCAGTGCCTGGATAAAACCCAGACAATACAAACGGGATAACACTGAATCATGTTTACATGTACATACAGTCCTTTTGTTAATTCGCTGCTGGATGAGGGCCTTCCCAAGCCATGCGTGTCGTGAGAATTATTTGACTATACTTCACCACGCAGTACACGTTGGTGAAGCTAGCGAGCATAAATGTGGGTGCATAGAAGTGCAGTACAACAACGGATTTTTCTGCAGTGCCCTTTGCTGCCCACCACGTAGCTCTTCAGAAGCCCACGGCAGCCAGTTGTGCATTGTGGTCACCCACATCCCGAGAACTCTCCAGTTGCAGCCCTCGCAGGGACCTACTTGTTGCGCTGCAGTCTACAGACACCTCGCTGCCCGAGAAATATTACAGATCTGTAATTCTAATATAGGGACCCCATCAGAGACAGGTCAGTCTATTGTCTGCAGACTCCAATCAGAGCCTGGTGGGTCTATTGTTTATATACACTATCAGAGACCAGTCTGTCAGTCTATTGTCTGCAGGCCCCATCGGAGACTGGTTTGTCTATTGTCTTCATACCCCATGAGAGACGGGTCACTTTATTGTCTACAGACCCCATCAAAAACTGGTCTGTCTCGATTGTCTCTAGACCCGATCAGCGGACCGGTCAGTAAGTCTCTTGTCAAGACACCACAGCCACGATATCTCGGAGTTGTGCAACGTAACACTCCACCGAGCGGTCCTGTGCACATGAGCTGACCCAATCGTAAATCACATCCTAATCACCTTCAACAGACAAAATTACTCGACGACATTTTAAAAGACAGAGGCGCACAACACAGACTCGTTTGAGGCTTTTGTTTGTTTGTTTTACGTTTTGTCGACCGCAATCGGCGACCGTGCCAAGGCCAGAGATAATGCTGAGCACCGGAGGAGCCGTTAACGCGGGTGGCCGAGCCACCAAGTGCCTCGAACTCTATCTCTGGGGGGCTCCTCGGCGACGTTCCGCAGAGCCGCAACTTCCCCCCCCCACTCCTCCTCCCGTCTGCGATGCGCAACGCCGAGGAACCCAGAAGCCTCGGCGAGATATCGAAGCGAGCTCCAGTAACGATCGCCGAACAGCGATTATTTCCATAGGGGCCGTCCATAAATGACGTCACGCACCTAGGGGGGGGGGGGGAGTCAGACATTTGTGACGATGTGTGACGAGGGGTTTGAGAAATGTGACGTCACATCAAAATGCGCAACTTTAAATAAATATAGACAACACGGTCTACTTAATTAAATAGACTTTTTCATAAATGTTTTCTCCTACAACATCAGAGTGCAGCGCCACATTAAATACGCACTACAATGACAATAGTTTAAAGCTATTTGAAGCATGTTTTATTTGGGGGGGGCAGAGCTTTGTTACGTCATATTTGAGGAGGGTCTGACTTTTTGTGACGCCGTATGACGAGGGGGGGAGGTAAAAAAATCGTCCAAAATCGCGTGACGTCATTTATGGACGGCCCCTTACGAGTGGCGTCTTCTTATATATAAAACAAAATGGACAATGATCCACCGTATAGCCTGCACACACTGTTGGGGCAAGTGCTGCTAGCGAGCACCTTTGAAGGCCGGCACGGCACACGAGGGGGTGGGTGGCCAGCACCACGCCCGGCAGCTTTTGTCTCCCCAGTTGCGATGTTTACGCACCGCACCAGGTACTCATTTTGAGGCTGAGGCCCCGGACTAGTTGAGATAATAGTCACCGGTGTGAACCATGCGCAAGCGGGAATCGAACTCGGGTGGCCCAGTTCCTTGAGCAGCGCGCTCACCGTTATTGCACGACCGCTCCCCACATACTCTTTGGTTCTTTCGGTAACGTCACGTAGGTGGAAAAACTCCTTTACCGAAAGAAACACAGAGTATGGATTCCTGCAGTCACGAAAGCTTCAAATCACCACCGCTCCCCACGTCTTTGTCGTACGAACGCACGCGCGCGCACGCGCACACGCAAAACAATAACCACACGGGAACGCACGAAGGTCATTGCTCAATGTGGTTGATTTCCGCATTTTCCGAATCGGCGCCAAGTCGGCGGCTTTGTTCAACAGAAGCACATCGCGGGCGTCGGCGCAAGATACAACGCAATTATCGGCCGTCAATTACCCGCCGCCGTTTAGACAATGTTTGGAGACAGATGTCTCACTTTGTTTTTGTAATTGCTGTAAGTGATGCCTCTGACCCTTAAATAAAACGGGGCCCCGTCGCTTGGCAGGTGGCAATTAAATTAATCATTGCCTTCAGGGCTCAGCGGTGTGCATCCTCAATGTGGCTCCAGTAATGGCTTGCAAGGTTGTTCACACCTCTGCGTGCGTGTGCGTGCGAGAGAGAGAGAGTGAGTGCGTTCGTGTGTGTGCGTGCGTGCAATGAGTGTATGTTTGTGTGTGCTGGTGGTGTTGCGTTTGGCGTGCTGCGCTACGAACCCGGCAACCAGAATTCGATTCCCAGCCAACACGAGTGACTATTATCTGGACCAGTTATAGCCCCCCTAGGTCGACTCAGCCTCAAATGAGTGCGGTGTGTAAACATCGCGACTGGGGACACAAAGGTGGTCAGGCGTGGTGCTAGCCACCCACTCCCTCGTGTACCATGCCGACCTTCATAGGTGCTCACGAACATCACTTTATCTCCCTGAACGATGTTTAAATACCACACCAGGTACTCAATTGAGACTGAATCGACCTAGGGGAGGCTCAGGACCGGTTCAGTCAATAGCACAGGAGCTGCCTTAACAAACGCTCGGTTAAAGTACTTGTCCCCACTGTCTACGTGACCGAACAGAGCAGTACTTACTATCGCTGCACCTGAGTTTCCGTGGTGGTTGAGGTGGTGGTGGTAGTGGTGCTGTCTAGCCCTCTGATGTGTTTTGGGGTTATCCCGTGCGTTGCTCAACACGTGTCTGTGTCAGTCAATCACTCGATTAACTAGTAGTCGATTACTGTCGCCGCTTCCATCATTCTCTGAATTTGTCTGTCTCAATCTCTCTGAGAGTGACTCCCTTTCCCTACCACCCTCCCTCCCCCCTCCTCCCCCAGCTCAACCCCTTCCCCTCTCTCTTGGGAACAGAGGCAGAGCCACCAGCGCCCAATTACGGCATCGGCCCAAAACAAGTCCTCGATTACAGACAAAAAACTGAAGGGGAGGAACCCCTTTTTCACATCCTCGCAGTAAACAAATCATTACGCCAATTACCCACCTGCCATCTGGCCTGCGTGTGCAGGGAGCCCAACGCTCTGCCCCTGGTAATTGGCCAAATTACAAGCAATGTTGTGAAACTCGACGGGGCGACTTCGTCGCTCCTGCCGCCGTCGTGTGCCGCTGCCGGGCCACGGGCGACGCTCTTCCCTTCTGCGGCAAACGACGGGAGCGGATCGACATTTGACGCGGCACAGTCGCTGCCCCTGGAGGTGACATGATACGTGGGCCAGAAAAGTTGGGGACGTATTCGATGCGTCAGATTTGGGGGAGGGGGGAATCGGCGAATCGTAGCGCAGTGCCTCGACGGAGCTTACAGGGATGGCATCGCGGAGGTCCAGGTCTCCCTTCAAAAATATACTTTTGCTCCCAATGGTCTTGTTTTTTTTAGCCATGGTCTATCCACTGCTAGATGAAGGCTCCCCCCCCCTTCACCTGCCCACTGTCGCTATCCCTCGTGGTCCTGCGATCCCACAACCATTCTCAACCCCTGCACAACAGCTGATGGCATTGCTCCACCTCCGGGTCATTATGTTGACGCAGCGGTTTGTCCAAGTGCGCTTTGAACTAAACGACCCCAAGCTTCATGCCTGGCCACAGCTAGCATCAGCAAACCTGACCTGTTGACCTCACCTCGACCAACCCACACTGACCCACGCATGATGAAGTATGGTCACACATTTCCCCACGATTGGATGAATTCGGTGGGAGGCTTTCATCCCGACTGGACATCTGTGAAAAGCATCTTTGTAGCTCATCGGATTCTTCCAGTATAAATGTTCTGATTCTGATTCTGACTAATCCCGAAGTGGATTGGAAAAGGGATGTGAAGTGATCTTACTATTACATACCAGTCTCCCGATCTACATCCAGGTTTCAGCAGCCCATGGGTAAAGCGGATTCTTTGCACAATGAAACCCATCAAAATGCATTTGTTCCACATTTTAAGTTGGATAAATCCCAGCTCTGAGAACCAAACATTTTGGTTGGTTTGACTGTCACGCAATGAACATTACTCCCATCGGCAGATTGGGTTGTAAATTGCTGACCAATTTCTCTGCATCTGCCAGAGTTCACGTGAAGGGGGATCTCAGAGGTAGTTCTGCAGTATCCGCTTCTGCGGAGCCATCCTCTAACGCGAATGTTTGCACTGCTCTGCGGGAGTTCCGAATGGATTCTTCATCTCATAAAACGACGCCGGTAGTACCATCGGTATCATGTTTGAAGAAGGGATTAAAAGAGATTCATTCAAATGATGCTGTCCTGTCGTGATGGCTAGCACATCGCACTTCCAAATCAGAGTTTCCTGGTCCATTTTCCCGTCACAGTAATTGTTCATGTTTCTTGATCGCCACGGTGGAAATATGTTAACTACCTCGCCTTGTATACAGGAGGTCGTGGATTCGATCCCAATCCCGACCGTGACGCCTGTATATTTGGAGTTTGCGTGTCTCTCTCCCACCGTGGTCGCGTGGATTTTTCTCCGGCTCTTCCGGCTTTCCCCTCCACGTTTATAATCGACATGCGATTAGAGTATTTGGCTGCTATAAATGTCCACGTGATGATGATGTTGATGAGCCACTTCGTGATTACCAGTTCGCTTCTGAAAAATAACTGCATAGCTCAGTGAGCAATACCTGGTAAAATAAAAAAGTTACTTTTTTTTATTTTGTTATTAGTTGAAATACCCCCCCCCCCCCGCCCGCCTCTATCCACCCAATATAAACGGGTTGGCCACGGTTGATTGGCAGGTTAAAGCGTGGCCACTCCTGCCTCTTCCAAGGCGTTTGGCCAGTGCGAGACAAAAGGCCAAACGCCCTCAAAGAGAGGCCTCTGTAGAAACCCGCCTGCACAGGGAGCCTTTTGGCAGCAGATGCGCGAGCTAAGAAAGCACAGCGCCCGCGCCTTTCATCATCATCATCAGCATCATCATCATCATCATCATCGTCATCATCATCATCATCGTCATCATCATCATCGTCATCGTAATCAGGATCCATGGGGCACGTAGGCCATAGGTGTCCACTGCACATTTCGTAATTTCACTTCCCTCCGTCTTGTGCCAATGTGCTCAAGCAATGTCCACATCTTACTGGCACTGATCTTTTACGTCGTCAAGCCATTCTCTGTTAGGTCTTCCTCTCTTTCCGCTTCCTGACATTTTCCCCGAACAACACGCGTGTAATTTTCCTGTTGTTGTCCAACCTACATATGTGACAAATAGTGCCAGTTTCCTTCTCATCACGGCCTGCATCATCAGGTTGTCTTCTTCTGTGTGCAACCTTTGTGTCTTGCCTCTACGTCGGACACTCTTTGGCTCTAGCTTAGATGCAGCGGTAATCATTCTGTAGCAAAGACATTTCGAGCGCCGATGTCTTTATCTCTGCCAGTCTTCTTTAAACGTCGTTTTTTTTTTTTTAATGGGCCTGCGCATTTACCTTAATGCTAAACCTGCTCGAGCAGCGGGAGGAGGAGGAAGATACAAAACCCCAACCCACACACGGTGCGCGGCGTCTCCAAAGTGCCCCTGACATTGCAAGAGTTTCAGCCAGCAGGTCCCACCCCCCCCCCCCCCCCATGCCGTTGTGTCGCAGCGTCGTCTCCTCTCCTCCTCTCCGTGTCGTCTCTCCGCGCCACACCGCCCGCTCCCAGCAGCGCGCCAGGAATGTAAATGTCGCTATCGCTGCGTGCGAGCGGGACAGGTGCTACAGTTAACTTGTCGTCTGATCTCATTCGGTGAGCCGCTTGGCTGCGACGGGGGCTGCCGCAGCCGCTGCTGCTGGTGGTGGTGGCGGCGGCGGCGGGAGGTGGAGGGTGAAGGGTGCTAGGGGTGAGACTGGGGAGACCAGGAGGAGGAGGAGGGTGGAGGGGTGGGTAGAGGTGAGATGAAGGGTGGGTGGGTTCGTTGGTCGGTCAGTTGGAAGATTTCACATTGTTGTGGTATAAGTAGCAGGTGAAAATATGGTTGATGAGTGCTGATTTGTGTGGAGGTTTTTCACGTAAATTAAGCAATTCTCTTGAAGAAATCGATGTTTAATGACAAATTTGCAGCCTCGCACGAGTCAGCGTGCGAGGCTGCAACAGGCACATTACGTGGCGGATAGACACGGGCACGAGTTCACCAACCGTATCGGTGTGCCACGCGCTCTGCCAGTGATGACCTTCTTCTTTCACCGGCTCCGTCTCGCAGAGGCTTTGCTCGCTCGGCTGACCTGAGGAGAGTTGAGGGGCCTGAGCTCGGTGAGCCCTCTCCACCACGCCACCACAGTGGGGCACTGCGGTGGCGAGATGTTAACTACCTCGCCTGGTGTACAGGAGGTCGTCTGTTCGATTCCGACCCTGACGCCTGCTGTATATTTGGAGTTTGCGTCTCTCTCTCCCCGAGTCCTCCGATCTGAGGGGCCGAGGGACTCATGGGGAGGGGGGTGCGAGAGTGGGGTGGGGGACTTATCTGGCATTTTTCCCCAGGCCTTTAAAACACCTTCAGAGTCTCTGTCCTCAAACAAGCAATAGGTCGGATCTCATATTCCATCAGTGGTCCTGAGCACAGTGGGTGGAAATCCCACATTCCTATTGTGCAGGCCAGACTTCATAACATGAGCACTATTGTAAGTGATTGGGATTAAATGTGGTGCTGTCCTGGTTAGAGCACTCAACTCACAAGCAGAAGAAGGCTGTGGGTTAACATCCCGATTTAGGTTTTTTTGACTCGGCCCATAACCACACTGGGATTCATGAAGTAGGTGGCACTTTGTGCGATGTCAGAACTGACTGTGCTATGGATGGAACGGTTGTAATCGGAATGTGTGATAGGAATGTGGAATTTCCATCACTGGCTCAGGGCCGCCAATGGGGATGAGTGCCATCCCACTCACCGTCTTCATTTTATCTCAAGCAGTGGGATTATCATTGCTGTTGGGCCTGGATAGGCGCTAAGTATTCTAGATTTTCTCGTCAAGGAGTGTAAACCATCACTCGAACTCCGGTCACCCTCGCAGCAGCTTTTGGCTTGCCATCAAACAAATACGGTTACTGCATTGCGCGCTTTAAGATGCACTTCTGCGCGCCGTCTGTAACGCTCTTCCTTCCAATATTAGGAAGCCACTGGAGCTATGCACTTTTAAATGTAGATGGAAAACTGATTTCTTTAGAAGTGCTTATTGTGTTTAGCTTGTTGACCTTCCCCCGCACCTCCGATTATCACGGTTGGTTATGTACGGCGCGACACGTTGAACATACATACACATGTATATTCCTAATGCGGGGCCCAGCGATATGAGTGAGCACATATTAAGGCCAGCATAACACGCAAGGAGGTCGAGTGGTTTGCTCTTAATTAAATAAATACAAATATTCAGAAATCTACGTATCATCAGCACTGTCGTTTGACATCAGACGATTGCAATCTACATCACGGTTCAATCTCTCCCTCTCGCTATCTAGAATACATCACAGCTCCCATTGTCAATGCACTGCCAGGTGAAGGTCGTTTGACTATACTTCACCAGGCTGGTCAGGATGGGCTGGTGAAGAGAGGGGGCCCAGGCCCCATTCAGATACCACTCACTGCTCACTCAGCCATGGCTGGAGGATAAACCCCATTTACTTGAAAATAACGTTTAAATAACTATTCATGGAAATACAAATTCTAAACTATAATAAACAAAGCAAACATTCATTCTGACTCTAAGAATGTTAACCAATAACTGAACTCAAAAAATACATTTGTTTTTATCCCACAAAAATATAACAAAAAACCATCAGCAGGCACTTCAAGTTGATTCACGGCCTGCGTTGTAAGTCTGTAAATCACATGTTGATCCAGCTGAGTGGCTCTGCGGTTATAGAATCTGACTCAAAGCCTAAAGGTTGAGAGTTCAGTTCTCGGTCACAGGGAATACCCAGCTCACAATCTCTCTCTGTGGCCAATAAAATCATTTGCATCATCATCGTCGCAGTCATAATCACGACCCATGGGCAGATAGCCCGTAGCTGTCCACTGCACATTTCCTCCTTTGTTTCCACTTTCTTCTGTCTTGTGTCAATCTGCTCAATTAGTGCGAATCTTTGTGCCACAAATCTCTTATGTCCTCGTCAAGCCATTCTCTACGTTTCCCTCTCTTTCCAGTTCTTTCCAGCTCCTTCCATTTTTCCGAACAACAACATACTTTTCATGCCCCTGTTGTTGTCCATCCTACGTGTGTGTCCAAATATTGCCAGTTTCAAATAAGTTTAACTGTGCAGCAAATCATCAATGGTTCTGTGGAGGGCACGACCACCCACGGCAGGAGTTTGGGATTTCCACCACTGTTCAAAAGCACCAAGGATAGGAACACTTGGCAATAATCGCTTGAGTAGAGAGACAATTTGACTTGAATTACGTAAAATAATTAGCATTTTATTTCGTCACGTTTCAACGTTGATGTCACCGGGTGAGAACCCGCGAAGATGGCGAATCTCTTGTTGCGAGGGTGAGGGTTTTCACGAGCGACAAATGTAGATTAGAGTTTTATTTCAAAATTAAAAGACACCGTGACCAAGCTTCAACCCCCCCCCCCCCCCCCGCCGTTTGTATCCTGATTTGTGCCGTCGTTGTCACGTCATGAGACAAAGTATCCAATCAGATCTCTCGGGCAGTGGTGCAACGCGTTGCAATACAAAACAGCAGGTGGAAAAGACAGAGCTACTTCTGAAATCCCTGCAAGTAACGTCTGGTCCACTTTGCCACCAAGAGGAATTTTCATCGCATAACAGTAAAATTCTACATTTTCAATTCTCAGAGCTGCAATTGGGCCAAATTATTCATGTATGTTGAACTCCTTTCGCACCGTACGTAGCCAACCGTCATAATCGGAGGTGCGTGGGAAGGACAACAAACTAAACGACGCAAAAGAAAACAGTTCTCAAGAAATGAGTGCAGATCAAAATCTAACGGTGATGGTTTTTTGCGTGCAGTCATTGGTGACCGACCCGAGCCCACCAACTCACGAGGCACGAGAGCCAAGTTGAATCACGGACAGCTGCCCCGATTGGCAGCCAGGCTCTCAGGAGCTGCCGACTCAGCTCTCTGATCTCTGAGCCATCCGGTGAGCCACCTTCACAGTTACCAACCCTCTATTGAGCCAAACATCCCACGCAGGATGTTTCTGAAAGAGCCTTGAGCCTCAATGAGGCTAATTGTGTAAATAACTAAGTATATAACGATTATTATTACTTCTACCCAGGAGATTGAGCGATTAAATGAGTCTGTGTGCAGGTGTTCGACGGATCATTACATCGCAGGCTCGTGAGAGGCGGCGACGGCTTGGGGAAGCCTTCATCCAGCAGTGAATTGACCGACAATGCGCTTACGATGAAGATGACACGATTTTTGCATTAAAACAATGAGAAAACACGCACCCAGCGTTAATGGTGAACACGCAGGCCGTGTATACGAATTAAACAAATAAATCATTCCAGCCATGCGCGCTTAAACTGTCATTCCCGTCCTGTCCACCGCGCTCTTATAAACTGACAGCTAAGACGGTCTCCCCTCTGAACATTCTTTCCCACTTAACAGCATTCCAAGATGTCAAAACAGCTTGCACGCTCGGCTGCTGGGCGGATCACACTTCTAATCTGCCAAGTGTGGGCATTTCATAGCGATACTATATAAAGATAAGTCGCGGTGTGACTGCCTCCTGCAGATCAGTGAGAAACCGCAGCATTTAGCGAAACACAGCACATATCTGAGATGTTGTTTATACAGCTAAGAGCCGTGGCTTGTTCAATGCAGAAATTCGCAGAAAGAGGACTGACGTTTTTTTTTTGCATTACCTGGTCACCCCAGTGACTGTGCCAAAAATAAAGCCTTCGCATATAATTTGGGGTTTTCGCTCAAATGCAGCCTGGCAGAGGCAGCCGGGCGGCCCAGAGGTCAGGGCGTTGAGCCTGCGCCTGTCCCGAGTTCAAGCCTGGTCAGCTGCCGGTGATTGAACCGAGTTTCCACGTGGAGTGAGTTTATGGTCTCAGCTCAGTCAACAATGACTGCACACACGCACAAGCACATACACACACAACCTTCACAATCAATTTGGTTCCGCAATTAATTTCCCTAAACTTCAATGTACTCATAGTGGAGGAATTTGATAAGCTATGAAGCTTTTTTCACAGATTGTCCAGTAGGGGCGCTGGGTCAGAACGATACAAGAACAAAAAAAATTAACTCGTAAAAACAAAGTTTTCACTCTAAATCCTTTATATGCGTGGCGGCTAGAGTCCTCTCGTCCTCTGGCTTGAGATGGCTGCCACCTATGGGTCAGATGATTGTCTGCCAGCATTAAGCAATTGGTAATTAAATATTTTTAAAAAAATTCCCTAAACAGTGTAAAATTTTGGAGAAAAAAAATTTCACGAAAATTAATTGTCACGCACAACGAGTCTGTGTGGAAAATGTCAGCTCGATTGGATCACGGGAAGTGGGTTAAAAAACGACCGAAAGATTTTCACGGTCGTAAGCAAGCACGCAAGCAAGCAAGCAAGCGAACTTAATATAAAGGATTTAAAAATACGTTCCAGCGATTCGCGCACTGCGCTCTTCGTGTGAGCTGTCATTAGTGATTGCCAGGTCACATCTGAAAAAAAAACATCTGTAGAGCTCAGTGGGCCTTACCTGGTGAAATAATTAATACATTCTTAGTTGAGCTATCATTTGTGATAACCAAGTCACTCCTGAAGAAGAGCTACATAGCTCAGTGGGCCCTACCTGGTTGGTAACACCAAACATAAAAAGGTCAAATTCGCGGCCACAGCGAACATCGGCGGCGAGTGACTTGTGAACCAGTCGTGGACTCCCACCCTCTTCCCCAAGACGCGGCGAACAGCGCGATGAAGTTTGGTCAAACAACCTTGACGATCGATGTGACGTCCGGTGGCCATCCTCTCAGTCTCCAGCCCCCAAGCGTTACACGAAAGAAGTTCAACATACCTACCTACGTACGTGTTCATCGCCTTGCTTCCGATGCAGTTTCCCTCTCTTCCGACAACCGTGTTCCCCTCCAGCCGGCGAGAAACCGACTTTCTCTCAGCAGCTCTCACATGGGCACCACCAACTCTTGCCTTCTTTCCCGTCTCTTAATTTCGGAGCCGATCCCGTCTCGTGATCGATGTGATCCATCTCGACAGCCTCATTTCTGTGCTTCACAACATCAGCCCCCCCCCCTCCTCCTCCTCTCCTGTATAATGTATTGCCCTTATAGCTGCTGCACCCTTTCACTTTACGTATTGCCCTGTGGTCGTTTATCCAAGGGGCTCTCTCCCAACCAAGTCCGGTCAGAAGCTTCTAGTTCACGGGCGCTTGAGGTTAAATATTCGAAAGAACAGAGGGTGCGCTGACCATGAATAGTTGAGAGTGGAAAGCAAACGTTGTAGAACTCAGACAACATCACTAAAGGAGTATAAACATACCCTCATGGTAGCGAAGGCATCAAATGGTTAAACGCCATCATCATCATCCTCGTCCACTTCAGCGTGTCACCAGGTCGGTCGATGTAGGCGACTTCTCCACATTCTCTTATTAGCAGAGGTGGGACAAAGTCATTGTTATGCAAGTCCAAGTCGAGTCTGAAGTCATCAAATTCATGACTCGAGTCTGACTCGAGTCCAAGTCACATGACTCGAGTGTGGACTCGAGTCAGGAGGATGATGAGGGAGATGGGAGGCTAATAAGTTATTAGCCTCCCATCTCCCTCATCATCCTCCGCCAGCATCCAGGCCGCGATCTCCACCTTCCACGGCCTCCGCGTGTCGCCGCAACTCTTTCTTGGACGGTCCCTCTGTCTATTCCCCGCGCGATTCTATTTGCATCACCTACTACGTGGGCAGTGTGGAGAGGCTTTCACCCAACACTGGATGTAGGTTGCACTTCTTTCGCACCGTACGTAGCCAACCGTGATAATCGGAGGCGCGTGGGAAGCACAACAAACTAATCGCAAAAATCAGTTTTGAAGAAGAAATAACTTTTCAATCTAGATTTAAAAGTACATAGCTCCAGTCGCTTCCTGGTTATGATGGTGACGATGATGATGACGATGGTGATGATGACGATATTGATGATGATGGTGATGATGATGGTGATAATGATGATGATGACGGTGGTGGTGATAATGATGGTGATGATGTTGATGATGATTGTGACGGTGGTGGTGATGATGGTGATAATGATGGTGATGATGGTGATGATGATGGTGACGGTGGTGATGATGATGGTGATGATGATGGTGATGATGGTGCTGATGATGGTGATGATGGTGATGATGATGGTGATGATGATGGTGAAGATGATGGTGATAATGATGGTGATGATGGTGATGTTGACGGTGGTGGTGATGATGGTGATAATGATGGTGATGATGATGGTGATAATGATGGTGATGATGGTGATGATGATGGTGATAATGATGGTGAAAATGGTGATGATGATAATGGTGGTGATGATGACGACGACTATGACCACTCTCTCTGCAGCGCACTCTTCTCCATTCTCTCCACGTGTCCACACGAATTCAATTTCGCCCTTCTCATTCTAGCCTTGGATGTCCTCAACCCACATCTCTCCTCTCATGTCAACATCTTTCATTCTCGTCTTTTGCCCGAAGCATGTTCTCAACCTCACGCATCGCCACCTGAACTTTTACTCTCCGCACCTTCTACCGTGGGCCCATGCCCATGGCATCTCGTCACATTGCTGCGAGCCACCAGCAACGGATCGTGGCTTCAGCTTGGGTAATGTTGACATCACAGCAAGGCCGTAATTATAATGTTCAAATATGTTCAAAATGCCCCCCCCCCCAATATATTGCTATAAAATAGATTTCTGTTCATAGGATTGTGGTTATAGCTGTACTTTATTAATCCCTAATCTCTGCCATTACATACAATGAAACAAGGAAAGGTAAAAAAGAAACAACAGCGCAATGTAATACAATACACTATTAGACATTATTGTAAAAAATTAATAAAAAGTACATCCTATGTGTTAGTGAATTTTTTTTTTATTTTAGGCAGGAAATGGCAGGAAATTAGTTTTCACATTTAGATTTTTTTTTCTGAGGGGGGACCCCCAGACCCCCTGGAAGATTTGCTCCCCCCAAATGTTGACTCCATGGCTATAGCCTTGACATCACAGTGGCATCGTCGCTATTTCTCAACGACGTTTTTCAGAGAACGCTGCCGGAGAGGGGTTAACGCCGCTGCATCTTTAGCCACAAAGTCACAACTCGGGCCCCGGTGGTTCTCTGAGAACACCACGCACAACTGCCATACTCTTTTTGTGTTAAATCGCTGACAATGTTGGCAATGTTTTAATAGGTGCTAAAATGTGACTTGTTAAAAGAATAGCGCGGGCGAAGGAACGAATTAGTGGTGCCAATGCTCATCTGAGATTGTAACACTCATTAAAAATGATTTTGCCAAACTAAATGCAGAATCCCGCGATAAAATGAAACTGAGAATGAGTGACACTTTCCTGGATACAAAATGAATGGTTATTGTATGCATATGAACATCACCACGTTATTTTGCGCTGATGAGGTTTCTCTGCATTTAGTTGATGTTTGGTTGACTTCGTGCATTGCACGTGCTGCAATGAATGAAATGTGGTGATGGTGCGGATGATACATTATGGAATAATGGATGATGTTGAATGGTTATACAGTTTAATTGATAGATAATGGATTGACGATGGTCATGATAATGATGATGTAATACAGCATTTTTTTTACTCCAACCTTAGCCACAGCCATAATCAACGTTTTTGGGTTTAGATCGCGTTTATTTATAAATGTGTCGTAACCCTCCACCACCCGACACGGCCAATCAGTAAAAATGTGTCACGTTGACAAAGACAAATAGTTCACTGCTTTAGCCCACCGGTGTGTTGAAGCCACAACATTTACAATTTAAGCCACAGCACTGACACATAATGGCCCAAGTCGTATAGACATTGCACGGAGTTGAGTGTTCAGTTCTTATCCAAGCAACCAATTGAAATGTTTCAGTGGCATGAACAAATAATTGCATAATGAACTTAAAACACTCTCCGCTGTACGGTTGATACTGAAGGTCATGTAACATCTCATTTACAAGATCTGGCTGTGTGAATACCCAATTTCCAACAATTAAATTAGTTTTCAGATAAATTGGAAAAATGAGGAGCAATTTTGTTGAAAGTTAAGATGGGTTTATCGTGCGACCCGCCATCTGATTGAACTGAGACAAAAACAAATTCTGCTTCACAAAACTACTACGCATTCCCAGGTCTGAAAGAACATCCCCATAACAACAATAATCGCTCTCAACAGCTTTTCCCCTGCTTAAAAAACACCCATTCTGTTACATAACCATCAAAATAGACCATTCACAAACCGCTCTCATTCAGCGCCATCAGTACTCTTAATGGCTCCGCTTGACAGAAAGCGATCGACTCTGCGCGTGTCGTTGCATGCCGTTGCGTGTCACATCGTGATTTCGAAACGCGCCCCTTGACGCTTTGGGCACTGGTGATTCGTAAACATCACGTATAATTACAAACATTCCCGGAATACGATTAGTCCTCGCTTAACCATTATGATGAGCATAACCCATCACGCGAACTGCGTTCATCCTCGTAGTAGCCGCTTTTGGCTGGCCATTGAACAAAGACGGTCACCACGCCGCGCGCTTTCAGATGCCCGTCTGCAGCCGTCTGGAACGCTCTTCCGATATTAGGAAACCACCGGAGCTATGCACTTTTAAATCTAGATCGAAAAAAACTCATTTAATTAGAACTGCTTATTGTGTTTAGTTTGTCGTCCTTCCCCCGCACCTCCGATTAGCAGGGTTGGCTACGTACGGAACGAAAGAAACTCAACATACATGCACTATCAGCCGTGATCATCCACTGCTGGATAAAGGCCGCCACAAGTCGTCGCCATGCCCCACGGTTCACGCAGCACCCTGCGCATGAGCTGATTGCATCGCTCCATCTCCTCATCCAACAGACTCTTGCAACAATTAATTAATTCACTAAATAATACACAGTTGAAATGCAGTTAACCCACCAATTAAACTATGTACTTAATAACCGCAGTAAGGTTGTTTAAAGTAGCAAAAGCAAGCGTGAGAGGAGTCAGACAAGGAGAGATGCTCTCTCACCAAGACTGATATCACAGCGACCATTTTAAAAACAATAATTGGAGAAATAATGACGTAAACACAAACACGGAAAGTAATAACCATGTCATGTTTCCTTGTGGCAGAGATATTATAACAACCAGTGGCGATGAGCTACAGGGGAATGGTTCAAGAGCTTCGTTGAGAAGACTGCTCTGTTTGGCTGACGATAAAAATTTACTATTTATACTAATTTTTATTTTACCAGGTAAGGCCCACTGGGATATGGACATCTTTTTCAGAAGCGATCTGGCCACAAATGATAGCTCAACAAAGTGGCTTATCGTGTAGAAATGTAGAGCAGCCAACCACTCTGAACGCATGTAATTTCTAAATGTGGAAGGAAAACCGGAGGAGCCGGAGAAAAATCCACGCGACCACGGGGGGAGAGACACGCAAACTCCAAATATACAGCAGCAGGCGTCAGGGTGAGGATTGAACCCACGACCTCCTGCACACCAGGCGGGGTAGTTAACAGCTCACCAACGTGTGACCAGCGCCTTCCTTTGCGTTATTTATATTTCACACGAGAGGAGGTTGCAGTGTCTGGAAGAATCCCACACGCATGATTTGACAAAAGAACGCTGGCATGTACGTATGTTTCGATTTAAAGCGTTCGTGACTGCAGGGATTCATCTTCTTGGTTCTTTCGGTAAAGTCACGTAGTAGGGAAGTAATAAAATAATAAAAATAAAACATAATAAAACAATTCTCACGACGTTTCGGCCACAAAGAACATGTCTGTCGATAAGACAGAGCCTGTTCTTCACCTGAGGACGGCTGCTTGCGTTGTGGCCGAAACGTCGTGAGAATTGTTTTATTATGTTTTATTTTTATTATTTTATTACTTCCCTACTACGTGACTTTACCGAAAGAACCAATAAGATGTACTATGTGTTTTGAACTTCTTAGGCACCATACATATCCAACCGCGCTAATCGGAGTTGCGGGGGAAGGACAACTAAAGCTTACTGCGATCCAATTCACACAAAAGCCAATCAGCAAACCGACTTGTTGTGCTGCACGCATAACAGGCACCACCTATACTCGTTGGTTCTTTCGGTAAAGTCACGTAGGTATAAAATAAAATAAATCACGACGTTTCGATCGCAACACAAGCGGTCGTCCTCAGGCAGAAAAAACAGAATCCAGCAGTGGAACTGCTGAACCAGCGAGAGAGCTGTTACAACACGAGGTTATATTTGTGGCGATGGGCAAGCAAGCGGGGTCGGAGCTGGAAAGGAATTCCTCTGCTCTCTCGCTGGTTCAGCCTGAGGACGACCGCTTGTGTTGCGATTGAAACGTCGTGATTTATTTTATTTTATACCCACGTGACTTTACCCGAAAGAACCAAAGAGTATGGATTCCTGCAGTTACGAAAGCTTCAAGTCAAGAAGGCACCACCTACTCTTCCGCAACCGCCCTACAGGTGGTGGCGGAAGAGTAGGCCAAACAATATCCTTCCAAATTGGGCTCTCCACAGGTCGCTCTAATTGGAGGCCCTTTCTGTCCAGCAGTGGGGTGGGCAGGCAATTGCAGGGCTGCACCTTTGCTTAATGCAGACGTTTTATGAAATGTGGCAGGGATGACAGACGGAGCATCGTGTGCAATGCATTTCCCATTCGCAAGATCCATTGAACCTGCCACCTTAAAAACCCAGAACAGATGTCAAACCCATCACCCCGCGGCTTAAGCTCCGTGTCAGACCTGTGAACATGTCACAGTATTTATTTTATGTAATGCAGGTGACAAAACGTGCAATAATCGCGTGCGCAGTTATTTATATATATATTTCCACACACTAATGTGCTGTTTATATATACACACACGCACACACGTGAATAACCCAGAGGAGCTTCTGGAAATTGATTCTGACAGATGAGTCACAACCAGCTTCGCCAGCGCACTCACGCAACCGATGCTAATTACATTTGATTACTGAACAAATTAAAGTCGCACAACTCTCACGAACCTCTACTGAAAGCAGAGACTCGCATTTGTATACAAAGACAAAGATCCCCGTCCCGCCCTTAACAGACAATTGGAGCAAGTGCAGTTAGCGAGCACCTATTAATAAGGCCTGCACGGCACACGATGGGGTGGGTGGCCAACACCGTGCCCGGTCGCATTTGTCTCCCCAATGCTGTTACTTACACGCCGGATCAGATGGCCATTTCAAGGCTGAGTCAATCTAGGAGAGGCCCAGAACACGTTAAAATATTCGCCATCGTGATATTATCGCGAGCGGGAATCGAACTCGGCTTCACCGGCTTCGTTGCACGCTAACCACTGCGCCACCGCTCCCCATACACACACACACAAGCAACCATATTCATAATAAGAATACAAATATGTATGTGTGGCTACACCTTCATGCCAGAGGCAACAATCTCAGACATACAGAGACGATATCTGAGTCTCAACGGAAACAAATGCCCGAGGAGCCAAGCTAGCGTCAATTATAACGCCTCAACGGACACAGGAAATGGCTGAAATGTCAAATTGTTCCCGCCATCCAATTCGTAACTAAATTAAAATTAATTATTTCATTCACCTGTATAGTTTCAGTGAATGTGGTAAAGCTGTACATGTTTCAAAGTTTACATATTTTGTCTAAACCTGTGGGGTTTTTTTTTGGTCGTTATCTCACTGCACGCTCCGTTGATATTGTATGTGTGTGTTGTGCTTATGGTTTACAACGTGTGTGAGCATCTGTGTGTGTGTGTTTACAGAGCCTTGGTCTAGAGATAGTCAACGTGCACTTCATCTTCCTTGCATTTTTCCCACTCCATGTGGGGTCTGATACCTCCTCCCTCCCTGCTCCTCGCTCCCCACTCACTCCTGCCCTGGCCCATTGTCTCCACTTTATCCACTCCGCAGTCCTTCACGTCGATGGTTCACCACCTGGAGCCGCCTCTCTCTCTTTGAGGTCAGGGGCCGGCAACCAAGATAACAAGAAGAGGCATTTTTTTTCGAATTCGGCAAAACAACTCAATATTTCACGAGCGGGAATCGCTCTTGAAACTGTATTTCCATGGTAAACTGGACTCCCATGGTAAACTGGACTCCAATGGTAAACTGGACTCCCGTGGTAAACTGGACTTCCATGGTAAACTGGACTTCCATGGTAAACTGGACTTCCATGGTAAACTAGACTCCCATGGTAAACTGGACTTCCATGGTAAACTGGACTTCCATGGTAAACTAGACTCCCATGGTAAACTGGACTTCCATGGTAAACTGGACTTCCATGGTAAACTAGACTCCCACAGTCAGGGGCCCGCAACCAAAATGACAAGAAGTATATTATTTTATTTTCTAATTCAGTAAAACAAAACCTCAATATTTCAAAAGTCTCAACGCAGTCCTTAAAGAGCCGCATGCAGCTCCAGAGACGCAGGTGGCCAACCCCTGCTCGAGGCCCTGCCTCTCGGTGTCCACCCTCGTGCTCCCACATTCATCACTTCACCTTCCTTCTTCCCAGGCGGGTTCTCCTCTTAAACACGGCACGTGGTGGGAAGGACATCACTGCATCCCTAGAAAGCCAAGCTCTATTGGCTGCTGCTATACATTTCCACGTGATAAGGCCCTTGGTTGAGCTATCAATTGTGGCCAAGTTGCTTCTGAAAAAGGGCTATATAAGTCAGTGGGCCTTAAATGGTAAAGTGATCTTGATTTGAAGCTTTCGTGACTGCAGGAATCCATACTCTTTGGTTCTTTCGGTAAAGTCACGTAGGTATAAAATAAAATAAATCACGACGTTTCGATCATAACACAAGCGGTCGTCCTCAGGCGGAAAAAATAGAATCCACTTGTTTTATTTGATACCTACGTGACTTTACCGAAAGAACCAAAGAGTATGGTAAAATAATACTAATTTTAAAAAAGTTTAGTTTTAATTCCTGACCGTGTACCTCAATGGCAATCGCTTTCCAGAACACCGCCAGTGCTCCCTCCCGCCTAGGTTAGCTCAGCTTAATATGATCACCTTGGCGGTGGACAAAGGCGGTAGGGCATGTGTGATCTGGCCACACATCATCAGAATCTTGACAGGCGCTTGCTAACAGCGTATACCCGAATTTACCCAAGGGGGGGGGGGTATTTTTTATATTTGTAAATGTGTACTTTGTGTTTCAGAGTGAATGTTGTGCATGTATGAGAACATATGAGAGTGTATGGGAGTGTATGAGGGTATATGAGACTGTATGAGAGTGTATGAGGGTGTTAGAGGCAGTCGCCCTCCAGCAACAACGGAGAGCAGAGAAGCGACGCTCACAACAACGAGCAGAGCACCGGGTGGCTAAAGCGCAGAGAGTTGGCACAGTGAGGAACACAGTTGGTGCATCTGCCAACCATCTCAGTCAGTCAACCCATGGCACCTGGGTTTGTTCCTCGACCTCCTGCCAGTGGGCCTTCGACACTTCACGTGGCCTCAAAGTGCACATAGCCTGGCACATGATTGTGTGAGAGCATACGTGTGTGCATGTGTGTGTGACTGGTGATAGTAGAGATCGGTAGTATAGTGGTTAGCACGTTGCGCCACGAACCCGACAACCCGAGTTTGATTCCCGCTCACAGCCACACCAGTGACTGATTATCTCAACCGGTCATGGGCCTCCCCTATGTCGACTCAGCCTCAAATGAGTGTGGTGTGTAAACATCGCTATTGGGGAGACAGAGGCGGTCGGGCCACCCCCTCGTGTGCCGTACCGGCCTTCATAGGGGGCTGCTACTCGCTAACAGCACTTGCCCCAACACATCTGCTAAGGCTATACGGGAGGGATCTTTGTCTTTGTATACAGTGCCTGTATAAGTCACGTGTGTGACTGTGGTTATTAAGACTTCTCTCAGACGCTGGCTCAAGCTCTGCCGCCACCCGCAGTCACAGCGAATTGGCCAGACTGAGAGCGACCCAGGTATTTGTACCCCCAGTACATAGCTATAGGGGCTGCAATAGCAATAGCCGTGTTGTGTGTGTGTGCTGTGCCACCGTGCAGGGGCATTGGGGAAAGGAGGGGACCGAGAAGAGGAACGAACGCGGGATGAGGGCATCCCAGGGTCACACACGCAGCGAGTATTAGATATCCGCGGAAGCACCACCGCACACTCGTTACAGAACGACCACGACCCAAGAAAACACCCAACAACTGAGAATTGAACAGGGCAGCATTCATGAAATAATATTGCTTGCGTATTAGGTATCCGCGAACCAAATACAACCCCTCAACAGCTCAGAAAATAAACTGAGGAACAGGTAAGGCCCACTAAGCTATGCATCTCTTTGTTCAGAAGCGACCTGGCCACAAATGATAGCTCAACGAAGTGGCTTATCACGTGGAAATGTATAGCAGCGGCCAAATACTCTAAATGCACATTTTTTTATTTGGAGGGAAAAACCGGATGATCCAGAGAAAAATCCACGCGACCACGGGGAGAGAGACACGCAAACTCCAAATATACAGCAGGCGTAAGGGTCGGGATCAAACCCACGACTTCCTGCATACCAGGCGAGAGAGTTAACATCTCGGCACCACGGCACCACGGCACCCTCAATAGGAGGACTTCTTGTTTAGAATAATACCACAGCCTCCAAGTATTTTTGTTTTTTATCATTAACGAATCATCAAAACTTATGGCAGGCAGCCCATACATTACAGTCGACCTGTGTATCTTCACGGCCAGAGATAACTGTTACATCGTCCTTAAACTACTCTCAAGTGCTACTCTGTCTGGGAAGAGTTACAGAGATACTGCTTACGTGTCACGATCACCATTGCATAAACACGATGGCTTAATGCACTCTGATCATCATCAATCAGGCATCGTCTCTCCGCTGCTTGATGAAGGACTCCCTAAGTCGTCTCGTTGCTGCACACAAGCTGATCGCATCGCTCCATCTCTGCAGTGGCCCCGTCGCGTTACAGTATTGGAATGCACTCTCATCTGACTTAAAACAACAATGATCTTGTGTAATTTTAAGTATCTCCTGTGACTTGAGATATAGGTCTCATGGCAAAAGTACCTGCTTTACCCCACTGGTCTCCTTTGCAACAGAAACATGTGTCAGTGTTCACGCACGCAGACACACACACCTGGCTCAAATAGAGGCGTGATCGCCCGTCGCTCTAAACGCGTACTTAGCACAGGTAACTTACCTTCACAGCGACCAGCGCGGAAGAAATCCGCGGCAGCTGAGGGCTCATTTTCAAAGCACGTCCATCAACGTGCGTCCCACGGGCTCAACCCCCCCACCCTCCTCCCCCCGCGCGGCACGCTTCGACTGCGCGCATCTCTCGCCCGAAAAGGGGGCCGCTATCGTTTCCGCAGATTTCCATCTGCTTCTGGATGGATACGCGCGTGCGCGGCGCGGGTGAACACGGCGTGCAGAGATGACGGAGCGATGATAATAAGCGCCCGCTTGGGCCTGACGTGTAAATACCGTAAATGGTGAAATGAGATGTGCACGTTTATACCTTTGCAGCCCTCTGTCAAACTCCGCTGCTGCATTGTCAGTTTGTGATGGGGGGTGGGGGTGGAGCGGGGTCGCACGAAGTCGTGGCCGGTAATTGAACTCGGGTCGCTGTGTTGGTGGTGGCGAGGCGAGGCGAGCGAACCACTTGTGAACCACAGATCCCTAAAACAAAACTTGGGTTCAACCTGGGATATGAACCCGGGAACATCTCAGAGCGTACGAGAAAATGGTACCCCTAAACTGCAGGGGTGGGGAACCTTTACCTGCCAAGGGCCATTTGGATATTTATAACATCATTAGCGGGCCATACAAAATTATCAACATAAAAATTAGCCTGTTATATTTGGTCAAACATTTAATTAACTCACTCCTAATGTGATAGCTGGAACTGCTTCTCTTTGGCGAGGCGTGTGATGTTAGCTGGTATTGATGATGATGTTGCTACTCGCAACTGCTTTTCCAGGTTTGCTCCTAGATTTATTGAATTTCGAGTCCCGCCTGCGCTTGCCTTGGCAGGGCCAGACCAGATGATTTCGAGGGCCTTACACGGTCCGCGGGCCGGAAGTTTCCAACCCCTGCGGCCTAAAACAACGAGCCACGCTCACACACGTTTGTGTGTGAGCGCAATTGCATTCAGGCTTACAACACACTCTTACGTATTTATGTATGTTGGACGTATTTCGCATCGTACGTAGCCAACCGTGCTAATCGGAGGCGCGGCATAGTTTCAACGTAATTACAAACACATTTAATTTATAAATAAATAAATACATACGCCGCCCCCTTCAATAAACAATTATATCACGGCAGTAGCCAGCTGGGAGAATGCCACGTGTACTCGATATGGTGTACATCTGTTACACAATTTCTGAGCACAGGCCCAAAGGCCCAGAACATCCATAATACAGCAACAGGCTCAGCACTTATCAAAGTTTTAAGAGATAAGAGTGCACACACTTCTTTAAATTAATTGAGCGAGGTTAGTATTTGAGGGGGGGGGGGGGGAGAAACGATGGGATGAAAATTCCAAAGTGGAACAGTGCGAGGGAAGAAGCAGAACGAGACGCGTTGTGACGTGCTGTGTGGTGAGTGAGTGGGTGAGTGATTATGTGAATGAGTTGAGTGGGTGAGTGAGTTGAGTGGGTGAGTGAGTTGAGTGGATGGGTGAGTTGAATCGGTGAGTGAATTGAGTTGATGAGTGATTGAGTGGGTGGGTGATTGAGTTGAGTGGGTAAGTAAGGTGAATGGGTGAGTGAGTTGAGTGGGTGAGTAAGTGAGTTGAATGGGTGAGTGAGTTGACTGGGTGAGTGATTGAGTTGAGTGGGTGAGTTTAATGGGTGTTTGAGTTGAATGGATGAGTGAGTTGAGTGGGTGAGTAAGTGAGTTGAATGGGTGGGGAGTTAGTGAGTTGAATGCATGAGCGATTGAGTGGGTGAGTGATTGAGTTGAGTGGG
Source organism: Lethenteron reissneri (assembly GCF_015708825.2). NCBI lineage: Eukaryota > Metazoa > Chordata > Hyperoartia > Petromyzontiformes > Petromyzontidae > Lethenteron > Lethenteron reissneri. The sequence continues at coordinate 10,467,403 of NC_083817.1, forward strand.
TGAGTTTAATGGGTGTGTGACTTGAGTGGGTGAGTAAGTGAGTTGAGTGGGTGAGTGAGTAAGTGAGTTGAATGCATGAGCGATTGAGTGGGTGAGTATTTGAGTTGAGTGGGTGAGTTGAATGGGTGTGTGAGTTGAATGGGTGAGTAAGTGAATTGAATGGATGAGTGAGTTGAGTGGGTGAATTAGTGACCTGCTGTTCCATGACAGGTCAGATAAGATTGTTGTGCAAAGTAGATTAATGGTTTTACTTCGGATAAGAATATCATTATGATATGATGAACTCTGGCATTGCCATTCTCAAGTGATATTATTATTGTCCAGGCTTTTTTGTTTATTAACATTGACCAGGTTTTTGTTACCCCGATCAACAATTGCATTCGTGGCAGTGGTGATCGAGAGTGAGGTATCTGGATGTTGGGCAGCTAAATGTCTATGACTTTCCGCCGTGTGATTTAAACGAGTGTGGTGCGTGAAGGGTTAGGTACTGTCGTCTCTAAAAGAGTGGACACACATTGTGAGTGGAAAATAATACATCATCAATAAAGAGAAGCGACACTGTTAGAAACAAAACAGAGGCTCGCAGAACACTCGAGGTAATGGTGAAGGAATCATATTGGTTGACCATCAACTACGGTACATATCGTGACTTATCAATTAAGCAAAGCTAGACATCCAAGCTTGCAGATTATGATGGATGCCAAATGATAGTCACTTGGTAATGAATGCGGAATCCCAGGCACAACGGTGAGCGCATGTCCGAGGGGCGTCAACACACGGAGCAGTGATCTTCATCCTTTCATTTCCCAACGCTAATAAATTTACTTTTGTCATTGAAATTATGTTTATTAAACTCCGTGTGTGTGGGCGAGTTGGAGAAAGCGATCTAAGTGAGTAGCACCTATGCTGGCCGACACAGCACACGAGGGGGTAAAAAATTAACCCGTAAAAAAAGTTTTTCACTATAAATCCTTTATATGCGTGGCGGCTAGAGTCCTGTCGTCCTCTGGCTTGAGATGGCTGCCACCTATGGGTCAGATGATTGCCTGCCACCATTAAGCAATTGGTAATTAAATATTTAAACAAAATTCCTAAAAAGTGTAAAATTTTGGAAAAAAAATTTCACGAAATTGCATTGTCACGCACAACGAGTCTGTGTGCAAAATGTCAGCTCGATTGGATCACGGGAAGTGGGTTAAAAAACGACCGAAAGATTTGCATGGTCGTAAGTGCGCAAGCAAGTGAACTTAATATAAAGGATTTAAAAAACCAGCACCACGCCCGGCCGAATTTCAGAATATATATTTTTCAGAATATTTATTTCTCCTGGAGGAATCCGATTGGCATTTTTTACCGATGTCCAGTAGGACATGTGTCTGCCCAGTGCTGATGATACCACTCTGCACCACACTGGACTCACTTGTTCATTTGCGGAGTTGACCTCGGAGAGGCCCAGGACAGGTTCACATTTACTGGTAGGAATCGCCAGCCCACAGGGGATTATTGTGTCCGTCCGTCGTGCAGGGAGGGGCTGGGTGGGGAGGGAGGGGCTGGGTGGGGAGAGGAGGGGCTTAGTGGGGAGGGTGGGGCTGGGGGGGAGGGTGGGGAGGGGCTGGGTGGGGGATGGGAGGGGTGGGCTGGGTGGGGAGGGGGTGGTCACCCCGTGATGCCCTTATTAAACTCAACGTTTAACCTACTCACGTCTGCTTGTGCCCGCCCTCACAGTCGGGCATATTTGCGGAATACACCACGCCGCCGTTGACCCTGGCCATTGACCGAGCAATCCAACCTACCAGCTCCCTCCGCAGGAATGTGTTTCTCCGGTGTCATTGGCCGTGAGCAGGGAACAAACTTGGGTCGCTGGGTTCGTCCAGCCCGTTGTTTCTTCAAATCTCTTGGCCCGCAGACCACTCGGACGATGCTAACATTTCCGCGGACCACACAGCCCCCGCCACTGGTGACAAAACGCATTCACTTCTCTCTCTGAATACCAGTACTTACAAAATGATTCATATTATAGGAACACATTTTAAAACGCAGCTATGAGGTTGTTATTTTTATGGGTGGCATTTAGATCTTAGGGTTAGGGTAGTTTCATCAGGGGAGTTTACCTCACCTTATTAAAAAATAATATCATGAGTAAAATATTAATTAACGACTGAAGCAGAGGGGATAAAAAAACGTTGTCATTATTTCCGGATCAACGTGCGTTTGCATCACAGCCACATGCGGACGATCACCAAGAGGACCGTCACACACCACCGGTGGTCCACTGCCCTAAAGGTGTAAATCTCGCTCTGTGTGCGAGAGGTCCGGGGTTCAAATCCCGGACGAGCTAAGCCCACAAGGTTGTTTTTTGTTTCGCTTGCAACACCACGAACTGGCACGCCTGAGATTGATTCGCGACCACAACTTTGTCGAACACTCCGGTCATCCCCGCAGCAGCAGCAGCAGCAGCAGACGCTTTTGGCGAGCCACCCAACAAAGACGGTCACTGCATCGCGCTGCGCTTTCAGACGTGCTTCTGCGGCCGTCTGGAACGCACTGCCTGCCGATATTACAAAGCTACTGTAGCTATGCACTTTCAAATAAAGTTTGAAAACAAATTTCTCTAAATCAGTTTTTTGTGTTCAGTTTGTTGTCCTTCCCCCTGTACCTCCGATTCGCACGTTTGGCCACGTACGGTGAGAAAGAAGTGCAACATACATACACCCACACTGACACAGCATGGCAACTCCTTTATCCAGTGGTGGATTGACAAGGGGCTGTAAATGAATACGTGACAAACTAAACTGAATATGAAGGGTTTCCTTTCAGTCATTGACGACCTGGCTGAGACCATCAACTCGCTACACTTAACCCTGTTAATTCACGGCTGGCTGAAACCTGGGATTTGAACCCAGGATCTCAGCAGTGCCGGCTCAGCGCTCTGACCTCTGACTCACGTGGCCACTCGTCTCGAGAGATTTTTTATCATCGGTTCACATGCGGCCAAAGTAACTCGGGTTATGATACTCGACATCTGCTGACAATGGCTTCTCTCACCCACTTGATCCAGTATGTAATATTTGACGTCTCTCTACGCAGTATTTTAATATTCTCCATCATCATATTTGTCCACAGGTGTTATAGGCTGAGTGGTTGCAGGTAGCAGAGAGCAGTGCCTCGAAGTTAATTGTTGTACTGTACTCCTATGCCCGCATGAATATGCTCCACACACCTTCAGCGACCTGCACTCATCCAGCATGGTGAAGTGTTGACAAATAACCTCCATGGCGTTGTGAGGCCTTCATCCAGCAGTGGATTGATAAAGGTGTATACATGCGCACACGTAAGTAAACAAAGACCAGTATTGCTTGCTTGGCAACAAGACGAGAACAAAGGTCAACATATTTGCAATCTCAAGCGAGTGCTAGCAGGTACTCATCCTGGCAGACCTGAGCCAGTTGTAGGAAATTCCTCATTCATATGGCGTGATCATATATATCCATGGGACAATCATTAACACTGCTTTGTCTACAAAGTGGTTGCTCACGATTGGTCCCAGATGGGCTGATTGGAACCCTGTTCCAGGACTTTGAGACATTTGCGAGTCAAACGCCTTAACCACAGCGCCCCCAGCCTAATCTCGTGTGCGTGCATTCAGGTAAATACTAATATTGGTCCAGGTGGGGCCCTAGCCACTGCTCACGCTGCTTCTGGTGGAGAGGCCTCAGCGATTGAGGGCTCGGGAGAAGACCTCTACATTCAAGATAAATCAGCTCCCCATACAAAACAAGACAAATCCCCCCCCCCCCCTCAAATGGGGCAAATCAAATGAAGACCGGCACGGCACACGAGGGGGTGGGTAGCCAGCACCACGCCTGGCCGCCTTTGTCTCCCTATAGTGGAGATTTTTACACAACGTGCCAGGAATTCATTTGAGGCTGAGTCGACCTATGGGGGGGGGGTGGGTGCCTGGACCGGTTCAGATAATCGTCATTGGTGTTGGATCCCCGTTCATATCACACATTCACATAATCTTCTCTCACACACACGGTCCAGCCAGAGCACCACAGCACAATGCAGCTCTTACCTCTCCTGAGCCAACACGGACCCCTGCTGTCTACCACCTGTACTACAGAACGGGACGTTCCTCCAATTAGGCCCCCCTCAGCTAGTGTTTCAATCATCCTAATAAAGCGTACGTGGTGCCATTTTGAAGGCAAGTTATCTGTGGGGTGAGTCAATGTAACTGTTCATTCCTTTGTCAGCCAACTGCTGGATTAAGTCATCCCAATGATTGTGTGACCACGCTGGCGCTGCAGGTTGAAGAGGAGAGGAGGAGGTCAGATATAACTCGCCACTGATATTAGCCGTGACTGGAAATCAAACTCAGATCCCTAGATTAATAGTGCATTGTGCTAATCACTGCACCACCGGTCCAGGTTTAGCAGTAGAGGGCTTGCTTCATGGAAGACGTTAATAGAGGATTGATGCGTACACGAAACTGAATGCACCATCATCACCATGCCGGCGTGAATGAGACAATTACGGTGGTCTGGTATACAGGAAGGTGGTGGGTTCGATCCCGACCTTGACGCGTGCATATTTGGAGTTTGCATATCTCTCTCCCCGTGGTCGCGTGGATATTTCTCCAGGTCCTTCAGTTTTTTCTACACAAGCCACGTCATTGGGCTCTCATTTGTGGCCAGACCGCTTCTGAAAATGAGCTATGAATACAGCAGGGCCTTTGCAATGTAGTGCAGCAACAACGCGCAGTGTTTTAATTTCGTCACTGTGCATTTCGAGGTAATACAATAACTCACGGATGAGTGAGTCCATCTGTCTACATGACTTAAAGTGCCAATGATTTTCCAGCAGCTTATGTGTAAGCAGCGAATCTAGAAATGGGTGCCAACTTTTCTAGGCCTCATCAGCAATGTGTCGTCTTTTTTACGAAGTCTGACGCGGTGCTGGGTGTTATAGGAAAACACCATGGGGCCCGTTCCAAGCAGTACAGCAACAATGCCATCATCCAAGTCACGGACTCGTACAGCTACAGTGATGTGGTCAATTGCATAAAACTCGCTAAATCTTAATTTGCACAGTACCGCTTTGATATAAAATACAATGTAGAAATTCTATCCACGGTTTTTTTTATGGCAACTGCCAACAAGCGGCGTCCCAATTCTCGGGATCACAGAGCTCGCCATTAATGATCCACCCATGCAGCACTCGACTCACAATATTAAGGTTGAGAGTTCAAAATCTCTGCTTGATATCAGCTCAGCCCACCATCCCTCTATTGGTTGATAAACAATGAACACCACTTTGTGGACCATCGACGAGTGATTGTTCTCTGGATAGACTACCACCAGCCATAATAATGTGGAATTTCCACGACTGGCCTAAGAGCTGCCGAGATATATGTCGACCGACGCTCGTTTGAGCAGCGAGACGCTGACTTTTTCTGCAAATTGTGTCTTTTTAACAATTGTATCAAGGGCCTGCTATTGGGGTAAAGTCTTTAGCAGAGCCATGCATGCATCACTTGATCTTCGAGAACGGCCCACGGAGGCGAATGTCAACACAGAACTACTTACGGATCCTTTTAAGTGATCGCTGGTTCGCACAGGCGGTTGCAGCATTCTAATTACCAACTTTGCTCTCGACTAATAGTGCACGGCAGTCGAATCAATGTGTTTTTTATTGGATATCTTTTTTTAATAAACAAAAGCCCGGTACAGAGCACAAGCGGCGGAGGGAAGGGGTATATATGATGCGCAAGACGACGAACACATCAATGTTTTTAATTGTTAAAAGTTGGTATTTAGCTCAGTTAAGCGCAGAACCAAATTTTGCGTTGTGCCACTCATGGATGACCGGTCTGATATTGTCATCTAACTATATCGGGCAGCAGAGGGCATTGCCGCAAAAGCCGTTGTTCTGCTCTGCTGCAACGGTCTTCCATAATGGTCCCCACAACATCAGCATGGTGACATCAATCCCCGCACCTACTTTACCGGGAGTAGCCCCGCATTATGAGAAGGGACGCGAGGAGAAAGCTGTGGATGACGGAGGGAGCTGTGTGTGACGGAGGGAGCTGTGTGTGACGGAGGAAGCTGTGTGTGACGGAGGGAGCTATGGATGAAGGAGGGAGCTGTGTGTGACGGAGGGAGCTATGGATGACGGAGGGAGCTGTGTGTGACGGAGGGAGCTATGGATGACGGAGGGAGCTGTGGTTGAAGGAGGGAGCTGTGGATGACGGAGGGAGCTGTGGTTGAAGGAGGGAGCTATGGATGACGGAGGGAGCTGTGGTTGAAGGAGGGAGCTATGGATGACGGAGGGAGCTGTGTGTGACGGAGGGAGCTATGGATGACGGAGGGAGCTGTGGTTGAAGGAGGGAGCTGTGGATGACGGAGGGAGCTGTGGTTGAAGGAGGGAGCTATGGATGACGGAGGGAGCTGTGGTTGAAGGAGGGAGCTATGGATGACGGAGGGAGCTGTGTGTGACGAAGGTGGAATACACGGACTGGAACCGTCACCTGTCTCAGCGTGTCGGCGAGGAGAGTGTCCGTTACACTTCTGTGCCACCGCAACTTTGCCCGCTACCTTCACCAACCTGCACTGACCAGGTGAAGTATGGTCTAAAAGACCTTGACGACCCGTATGGCGTGGAGAGGCCTTCATCCAGCAGTGGATTGACAAGGGGCCGTACACTTACCTTTCCACCTATGCAAATATGCACCAACTTACATGTCTAAAAAACCACGCCTACCTATCAATCGACCAACCTTCCTAATTACCTATTAAAAAATACCTAATATTTATCCACTTACCCAAATACCGACATGCCTACCTTCATGTCGCAGCTCCAATTTGCACGGTTGGCTACGTATAATACGAAAGACGTTCAACATACACACCTATGTTCATTTACCTACCAACTTAACCAGCTAGACATAAAATTAAGTAAATCACGACGTTTCGATCGCAACATAAGCGGTGACGAAACGTCGTGATTTACTTGATTTTATTTCTAACTACGTGACTTTACCGAAAGGACCAAAGAGTATGGATTCCTGCAGTCACGAAAGCTTCAAATCAAGATTTAACCAGCTACTTTCTAATCAGCACGTACCTACCTACTTAACCACCGACCAAACAATCTGACAATTTGTCATCATCATCATCATCATCAGCAATGGTCAATCCACTGCTGCATGAAGGCCTCCCCAAGCCACCACCATCACCTCTTACGATCATTCTTTGTAATAATCGGCCCAACACCTGCACACAGACCCAGTAGACACCTTCTTGACCGCTTCTATCCCTTGGTTTCCACTCCGTTCGAAATCTTGACCATCGGCCATCATCTATTCTATTGATGTGTCCTGCCCTTGCCCCAATCACTTTTATATTTTGGTTATATTTTGTCATTAACCTGCCTACGTCTCTAATCTATGCTGTTCCTTCGTCTCCCCCTCTCTCTGTCGTTCTCACTGTAAATCCAAGCATACATCTCAACTCCCCCGTGCTTCTTTTCTTCAATTTGTCACCGATATCTCTTCGAGTGCACCTTGCTTCGGGACGAGTGGCACACGGGATAGACTGTTCTCATGTGGGGCGGAAAGCCGAGGAGCTGCTCTCGTTGCGGCTGAACACACAACGCGCACGCGCAAAGCACAGTCGTCACACGAATACGGCATCCACACATTTATTTTTGCTCTTCCACGCGGACAAACACACGCCCTTACCAATGTAATAAAAGGACTCAGACACTTCTTTCTGTCTTCGTGTCCTTTATTGGGTTCTTGTCTTCTCCCACACGGCACTCTGTTATAACTCTGTATTTATATCCCCCGGCTGTTGACTCTATTATAGCTTCCTTTCTCTTCCCGCAGACTCTCTGCTTCATCTACCGTAACCTCCTCCCTGCAGACTCGCTGCTACCCCTATGCAGACTCTCGCTGCCACCCCTATGTGCAGACCCTCTGGCTGCTACTGTATGCAGACCCGCTGCTGACTCTGTATGCAGCCCCGCTGCTGACTCTCTGTGCAGCCCCGCTGCTGACTGCAGCCTCCTCGCTGCTTCGGGTCGGTCACCGCTGGCCTACGGTGCCGATCCTCGCTCCCCCGTGTTCGTGGCGATCTCGCCACCCTCCGCTTCGCCCTTCGTGGCCTCTCTCTGTTCCTGGTTCCCCGTCACTCCCTCTCCTCTTCCGGTTCCCCTCCTTCTATAGCCTAACCCCTCACCCCCCACGTGATCTAACTCCTCCCCTCCTGACGTCACCTCCGGAGGGCCGTTTACGCCCGCATTACACCAATACAGAACACCGCCCAAGCGTCGTATCGCCTACCAGAAGAGAGACACTTGAGCCAAGCCGTCTATATAGATAACACAAACGCAGACGCACAGCTGAGGCCATCGATGATAATAGGCGTTTGTTCTCATTCATTCGTCAATTCATGCTGTTGTGTCTTTGTGTGTGTGTGTCAATTGTAACCCTGCTAGCAGTTTGACCAAAGGTTGGCTGTCCCAAGTTGAATGTGGGGATGTGTTTTACCTACAGGGTTAACGTGTCGGGAAGCAGAAGTCAGTTCAGCAAAATCCAATGTTGCTCTGTACTTCTATGGCCCCACGTCTATATGCTTTCCGCCAATAGAAACCCACAGTGACCATCGTTGTGAAGTGTGGTCAATTAACCCCCACGACCCACATGATGTGGGGAGCCCCTCGTGGGCTGCAATGTTGGGGAATTTAAGGTTGCACACCACCATGTGTTCAGACGGACATTCAGCAGCTCAGTGGTGCTGTAATTCTTTGATAAACATAGACAAACCACCCGACAGACAAACAGACCACCAAACAGACATTCCGTATTTGGTCCCTGATGAAAGTCGGACCTAGACTAAAACCGATCAAGTTTTTTTTTTATTGTTGCCACGCACTGCCTAAGGCTAGTAAACATGAAATGGCCAAATGAGCATTTTTGGCTGTAAACTCAAGGAAGAGCAGTTGTTGTGCACTGCATGAATGGGATTGATGATATAGATATTAGGGGGCACAACACTGGAATGGGTCAGATATGAAGAGATCAGGAATAAGGCGACAGTGGTGGTGTCCATTTCAGACCAGTGGAAATAAAATCGGCTCAGATGGTCAGAAGGGACATGTCGCAAGAAAAAAAGAAAACCACATCAGGAGAAAAGTGATGAACATGGAAGAGCATGGGTTGAGACCGAGAGGCAGGCCTAGACATAGATGTTTCAAGTGGTGGACCAGAGGAGCTTTATTTCAACCGGGTTTGAAAATACTACCACATCCGGCAGACCACATTTACTATTCATCTCACTCTGGCTGCGGTTGTGAGCTTACATGTCTACTCAATTTTAACGGTGACCTGGATTATATTCGGTGATTTAAAAAAAATAATCTACACCCAGAGTATGAAGGGCGATGGAGTGGACGCGGAAATTGTCCAGGACAGGTACATGTGGAGAGTCTGGTCCAGGAAGACAGATCCGAAGTGAGTGGGGAAAATATCAGGAAGATTAAATAATAATATTTGTGGCTGATACATTATTAAAAACTAGAAACAATTTTATTTTCAGATAAGGCCCACTGAGCTACATAGCTAGTTTTCAGAAGCGACCTGGCCACAAATGATATCCCATTGAATTGGTTTATCAAGTCGAAATATATAGCAGCCAAATATTCTAAACGCACGTTTCTAAATAGGAAGGGAAAACTGGAGGACCCGGAGAAAAATCCATGCGACCACGAGAAGAAATTCCAAATATGCAGGCGTCAGGGTCAGGGATCGAACCCACGAACTCCTATATAGCAGACGAGGTAGGTGTTTGTTCATAATTTTGGAAATATTTTTGGTTACCCCTGCTATGTATGGCAAGGTGATGGTTTTGATTGGATCCTCAGATGGCTCCTTTCTCACGGTTGGGGTGATGGCTTTGCGGATTGTGTAGTCAGAGTATCCATTCGCCTTGAGAGCCTGGTGTACGTGTTTGAGTCCACTGGTTAGGCGTTCATGGTCGGAGATACATTGAGCTCTATGGTGTAAAGTTTTGATGAGGGAATTCTTCTGGGGTGGATGGTGGTGGGAGTCAGGTTTTAGGTAGGCATCACTATGGGTTTCTTTCCTTTAGACAGAATGGCTCATTGAGCCATCTGGTCTCTTTTGATTAGGGAATCCAAGAAAGGTCACTTGCCATCCTTTTCTACCTCCATTGTGAATTTGATGGCTGGGTGTATGGAATTGATGTGGTTGAGGAATTGGTTCAGAGCCGTCTGGCCATGTGGCCAGATGACAAACGTGTCATCCACGTACCTCTTCCACAAGGACGGACGTTCTACATGAAAAAAATTGGCTACAACCGGAGATAAGGGAGAACCCATTGGGGTGCCTTCAGTTTGTTTGTAGAATGTTCCATTCCAGGTGAAGTATGTGTAGTGACATCGCGGATGTCACTGTGTAATGCTGGCTCTAGAGAGGCGCGGCGTGCGATGTATCGACATCGCGGGCACCACGTATATGTGGGTGCAGTACCGGCCCTAGAGGGGCTCCGTGAGCGCTGACCGACAGTGCTGGATGGCACCACGCTCTGCTTACACTTACAGTGCCGACCCCTATAGGATGGAGTGTCAGGGTGCCGCCGAGGGATTGGGGTTACTATAGGCCATGATACTCTGGTTGAACCTAGAGGACACATGACCGGTAAAGTCTACACAGAGGCCCTAAATGGGGGCGAGGGGTGGTCACGTGTCAGGGTCGAGATTCTGCTCGAGGGTTCGAGAAGGTGGTCGTGGCTAAGGGCGGAGCCAGCCCCGCCACAGAGGACGTAAGCCTGGTCCCTGACATGGACCGGCTGCAGTTGTTCATCCTCAAGAATCTACGTTCTACGTCCTACAAGAGTCACCAACACATGGACCGGGACCAAAGCTGGGGTCCGGTCCGTCGTAGCTAGTTCCAGTGTAATTCGTGCAGTTAGCCTGGTGGTCCACCACTATAGGTTGTTATCTTGTTACGGGGTAGTACCCCGTGTGTTGATTTTAATAAATTTGTCGCCTCCAAGAAGTACGTCTGCGACTCAGTTGAACGCACTACATATGTATTGGTGAGGCAGTATCTCACCAAGGCTGGTACATCACCATTCAATCCTTAGGACGCTGTCTTTCCGACAGCTCTGTTCTTCACCTGAGGACGGCTGCTTGCCTTGTGGCCGAAACGTCGTGAGAATTTGTATTATGTTCTATTCTTATCATTTTATTATTTCCTTCTACGTGACTTTACCGAAAGAACCAAGAATATACATTCAATCATTGTTGGACCAAATCTTAAATGATTGCAATGGTATCGGGCACAGGGACTTTGTTGAACTAAGAAACTACATCGAAACTAACGAGCAAATCGCCTGGGGACAGTGAAATATCCTTAATTTACGATACCAGGTCAGCTGAGCAAAGTACAGAGGAGGTGGTCTTACCAGTGAATGGCTGTAAGGTCTCAGACAGATATCGGGCCAGTTTGTAGGTGGAGACGATGGGACGAAGGGGTGTACCTTTTTTATGGATTTTTGGTAAGCCATATAATCTGGGTGGTCTAGCAGCAGAAGGTTTTAATGAAAACCGTTTGTTCTGTTCAATTAATGAAGCCGAATAGTGATGATACTGTTTGTTTTCGTAACGAGGCTGTTGGCGGGATCTCTTAAAATATTTGTATAGCTCACATCATTCTGTAGGTCCTGAATTTTGTTGTTGTACACGGTTTTGTCCATGATGACCGTGGCATTACCCTTGTCGGCTGAGAGGATGACGATATCATCCTTCTTTTTCAATTGAGATAACCTAAAACGCTCTTCCTTACTGATGTTGCTGACTGGTATCTTAGCGCTTTTGAGGGTTGCATCGATTTCAGATCTTGTCACGTCTGCAGCGATGCGTCCCAACCCTTAAGGGCTACATCGACCTGGGCAATGATGTAATCCACTGGTATATGTTTGGTCTACATTACAGACTGCCAGTACACTCGCTCAGATTAAGAACCAGGCTACAGTCTACATGATTGGTTTTTGGTTTTTATTTTTTTTATTCACTTTATTTTTCTTCTTGGTTCTTTCGGTAAAGTCACGTAGAAGGGAAGTAATAAAATAATAAAAATAAAACAATAAAATAATTCTCACGACGTTTCGGCCACAACGCAAGCAGCCGTCCTCAGGTGAAGAACATGTCTGTCGATAAGACAGAGTCTAAATTACACGTCTTAGGCTTGGAGTGTCTATTTAAGCTGTGAGGGAGGAGGAAGAGAGCCTTGACAAAAGAATTTGCATTTGAAGAGGAATTTAGCATGTTTATGGTAAATGCAGGAATGCGAATAGTGCTAATTGTGAAATGCGTGGGAGGTGGGCGGGGGGTTTTCAAAGTCATATTATGCCCGTGCATTATGTAGGATTAGCAGCATCAAAGGGAGGGGGCAGGGGCAGCACCAACAAAGGGAAGGACTGTGAATAATATGCAGCTGCAGCAACCAAACAACCACGTAAAAAACTAAAGTATAAACTTCATAGTATCATCAGTATACTAAATATACTCTCCAATAAGCTGAGCTACTAACAGTAAGTAATACATTACAATTCTATGTCGCAAAAAATATAATATGCTTCCAGCTAAACTCTTTTTCCCCTTACATCAAACAGGTCTACCCCGTACTATATGCTGCCATAGACAAACCCAACATTAAATTATATACTGTATTACCTTATACATTGTTATATTACACTATGTATTATTCTACCCACCCTAATGTATATCACACTGCTATATATTCACTATACAATTACGATACTATATATTACTTTGTACATTGTATTAAGCATATAAATGTTATACTATTTGTTATTATACACTGTACCATTGACCGTCGTGTGAAAGATACTAAGAGGCAGCAACGAAATATGACAATGGGAGAGTAGCAGAGCAAAGAATCCATTCCCTGCGGAGAATACAATGCCAGTGAGTGGAACGCGGTCTGAGAGTCACCGTAAACGTGAACACAATCAGTTAAGATCCGAAATGGTTTATTACGTCCTTCCAATGATTGCTAAGCCAGAATCCATCTTCTCGGTTGAAATTGTCTCTGTGTTTGTATATGTGGATCGCCTCATGAACGAATCTCTCATGATAGCCAGATGGCTTGCAGAGAACCTCTGTCTTGGAGAAGTCAATGTCATGTGAGCCCACTGAATTGTAACAGTGATCTGCCACGGCTGAGGTGTTTGTCCTACCGTGTTTCAGGTCTGCCTTATGTTCACGGATGCGGTCAGAGACATGCCGTTTGGTTACTCCAATGTAACTGCTACCACAGAGGCAACTTAGTTTGTAGACTCTAGGGTACTGTATGTCTGGAACCACATCTTTTACAGACGGGACCAGATCACGGATTTTATGTACTGTGTTGAATCGGACCTGGATCTTGTGTTTAATCAGGATTTTGGAGATCTTTTTTGTGACCCCAGCAATGTAGGTTAAGGTGATGGTCTTGAAAGGCTCCTCAACAGGATCCTTCTTGATGGTTGGAGTGATGGCCTTGCGGATTGTGTAGTCGGAGTAACCATTAGCCTTAAGAGCTTGGCGTACGTATTTGAATTCACTGGCAATGTGTTCCTGGTCGGAAATGCATTGGGCTCTATGGTATAGAGTCTTGATGAGGGAATTCTTCTGGGATGGATGGTGGTGGGAATCCGGTTTTAGGTAAGCATCCGTATGGGTGGCTTTCCTGTAGACAGAGTGGCCCATTGAACCATCAGGTCTCCTTTTAATTAGGACATCCAAAAAGGGTAGCTTGCCATCTTTTTCGACTTCCATGGTGAATCTGATGGCTGGGTGTATGGAATTGATGTGGTCGAGAAATTGGTCTAGAGCAGGCCGGCCATGTGGCCAGATGACAAAGGTGTCGTCTACGTACCTCTTCCATAAGGTCGGGTGTAGAGTGGCAGTCTGGATGGCGTCAGTCTCAAATTTCTCCATGAAGATGTTGGCTACAACCGGAGATAGGGGGGAGCCCATTGGGGTGCCCTCAGTTTGCTTGTAGAAAGTTCCATTCCAGGTGAAGTATGTATTGGTTAAGCAGTGTCTCACCAGGGGGGGGGGGGGGTACCCCAGCATTCAGTCCTTTACACTGCTGTTGAAAACATATCTCATTGTGGTTGTCAAGGGGGCCCCAACTCGTAGCTTTGGCCAGCAGGGGAGACAAAGGTATTGTTAATGATTGTCCCATGGATATATATGATCCATAGATTGTAAATATTTGACCTTTGTTCTCGTCTTGTTGCCAAGCAAGCCATACTGGTCTTTGTTTACTTACGTGTGCCCATGTACACACCTTTATCAATCCACTTCTGGATGAAGGCCTCCCAACGCCATGGAGGTTATTTATCAACACTTCACCATGCTGGTGAGTGCAGGTCGCTGAAGGTGTGTGGAGCATATTCTTGTGGGCATAGGAGTACAGTACAACAATGCATTTTGAGACACTGCTCTCTGCTACCTTGCAACCACGCAGCCTATAACACCTGTGGATAAACGTGATGCTGGAGAATAAGTACACTGCTGCCTATAGAGACGTGAAATATTACATACTGGATCAAGTGGGTGAGAGAAGCCATTGTCAGCAGATGTCGAGTATAATAACCTGAGTTACTTTGGCCACATGTGAACCGATGATAAAAAAATCTCTCGAGACGAGTGGCCACGTGAGTCAGGGGTCAGAGCGCTGAGCCCGCACTGCTGAGATCCTGGGTTCAAATCCCAGGTTGCAGCCAGCCGTGAATAAACAGGGTTAAGTGTAGCGAGTTAATAGTCTTTGCCCGGTCTTCAATTACTAAAGGAAACCCTTCATATTCAGTTTAGTTTGTCACTTATTAATTTACAGCCTCTCATAAGGCCACCATTTGATGAAAGAATTGCCATGCTGTGTCAGTGGTGGGTGTATCTATGTATGTTGAACTTTTTTTGTATCGTACGTAGCCAACCGTGCTAATCGGAGGTGCGGGGGGAAGGACAACAAACTAAACACACAAAACGCAATTTTAAAGATTTTAGTTTTCAATCTAAATGTGAAAGTGCATAGCTTCCAATTGTTTCCTAATATCGGAAGAGCGTTCCAGACGGCCGCATAAAAGGCGCATCTGAAAGCGCGTGATGCGGTGACCTCTTTAGTTCGACACAGCCGCTACGATTACCAACAGCAGCAGCAGCGGCTAAAACGGGGGTGGGGCGCTCCCTGTTGGCTGTAGCGCGGCTCGCCCCATTATATCGGCTGTCGCCGGCCCAGCGGGCAGTGCCGGGCGATAATGTGATCGGTAATTCGCTGTCAGCGAGTCGTCAGCGCAGCGCGTTGCCATCCTGCAACTGTTACCAGCGAGCGTAGAGGTGTGGGAGGAGGGGGGCAGCCGTGTTAAGAGATGATGAGACGCCGGCTTTTGCCAGCTGTGCGGGTGGTTCGTGGACAGATACGGAGGCACTTCACGCCCATAATCTAACAACAATCGAATACCTTGCTGGACAGAAAGGTGACGATGCAGCCCTGCAATTCGTTTTTCTGGCGGAAGTTTCAAACGCTTCCTGCATGAGAGGAAGCATTGGAGAGCCACTCTAAGACGGGTTTTTTGGCCCCACTCGCTAAACGTCTCTGAAAAGTCTTCTTGGTTCTTTCGGTAAAGTCACGTAGAAGGGAAGTAATAAAATAATAAAAATAAAACGTAATAAAATAATTCTCACGACGTTTCGGCCACAACGCAAGCAGCCGTCCTCAGGTGAAGAATGAAACACCACCAAGCTTGGAGCGTATATTTAAGCTGGGTTGGAGAGGGGGAGGTGGGAAGAAGAGCGCCTTGACAAAATAATTTGCATATCAAGAGGAATTTAGCATATGGAAAATGCGTAGGAGGTGGGCGGGGGGGTTTCAAATTAATATTATGCCCGTGCATTATGCAGGATTAGCTTTAAATCGAAAGTCTCTGAAAAGCTTGATGCATCTTATGGGTTTCATTTGGAATGTTATGCGAGCGTGCGTCGCCCTTTTGTCATTCCATTGCCGGATGAGGGCATGCCCACACCGTGCAGGTCACAGAGGTTATTTAGCATACTTCACCACGATGGTCAGTGTGGGTAGGGAATGGAGGGGCGAATGGACAGAGCATAGTACAGTCCAACAATGGATTTTGCTCCACTGTCCTCTGCTAACAATGCACCATTGCTTATACATGTTGGTCAGCTATTCAGGCGCTATCCAGGATTCATCCTAATTAGCTTCCGTAATCTGATGCGAACCGGCACATTTAACGTGATTTTATCATTGTCATGGAAATTAACACATTGGTTAAAAGCACACTCGGAAGCTAAGCAAGTTAGAGCCCAGTTAGTACTAGCATAAGTGCCTGGCTGGGAATGACAGGTGTTATAGGCTAGAGTTGCAAGGTGTACGGGAGAAGGCAGTATAGCAATAGTTTCCTGAATAAATTTGTGAGGAGCTTGGAATACTATTCCTCTGTACCATCTGAGGTTTCTCCACAAGCCAAGAGTTAATTCATGGATCTGGCCAAACATCACCATGAAGGATCCTGGATAAAAGTACGGGGTATAAATAATATTTGTTATATTAAGAGTTGGACATATTTTAACATGTAGACTGGCATTTATAAGTATCGTATGTCAAATTAAACCCATCACAATATTGACCCTTGGCAGACCTGAACATCCAGACAAACGTGTTGGTAGGTAGGCAGACAAAACAGTCGATATTCAGGGATGTAAATAGTTTGGTAGGTATGCATGCAGGTGGGTGACTAGGCACGATAGCAAGAAGATGTGCAAGTTAAGTAGATAGGAAGGCATATAACTAGGTATGCAGGCTAATTATCAGGTAGATAGTATTGGAAGTTAGATATTAGTTTGATAGTGAGGAAGGCTGAAAGTCAGTTAGGAAAACATTTTATAGAACAGGCGACGGCAGACTGATAAAAGCACACACACGCCACGCACATGAACTCAAGCACAAGTTTGATGGACGGCTTATTAGAGCGCTCATTATCACTGGCCAGTCTCGAGGCTTTGTCTGCCCCTGAGCAATTTCAGCCACTGAACACTTAGCACATGCACGAGGTGAGTTCTCTCTGGCACTTTAGGCGGCTCATCTCTCACTGCGCCAACACATGGAGCCCCCAGGGCAATGGGAAATAGGAGGCAAGACAGCAGGAGGCCGAATTGAGGTATTCACTTGTTAGCAGAAAAAAGAGCATCTTAAACGACAATTTACATAACGACAAACACTTGCCCCTAATGAATTCGGATGCCAATTTAAATCCAATTTGGGGAAACTGGGAGGTCCCAAATGAAATTCCCCAACCCCAGGAGAACCATGCCCCACCAACCCAAATTATAACGTTAACTGCCCGCACAAATCAGATGTGGAGGAGTGTATTTGATTGATGCTCCTGTTTCTCTCTCACTGTCGTTCAGTCACTCGTCGCGACTTCATTGCTACTGCTATTATCATTGTTTGCATTAACTTCACACCTTGTACAGAAACAAGCATTGTGAGAATACATTTTCACTGCAGGCCTATTTTCATTCACAAGGCTTGTGTCTGTAGATATGATCTTTGTCTGACCTGTTGTTATTACCATTGGACGATCCTAAACATCTGCGACATGTGTCTGATTGTCTTTTTATAATTCCCAGATTTCGCACACGCTTTGGACCTAAAGCATTTAATGTAGCTGCTCCAAATTTTGGAACCACCCAGTTTTGTCTCTTGGCATCGTCATTCTGCCAACTCTGTCCTCTGTCCTGCTGGACATCTGTGAAAAGAGCTTCATTGCTCATTTGATTTCTCCAGGATAAACACAGATTGTGATTCAAATTACTATTGCAATCACTCAAGTTCAAATGTGAATGTGATTTTACAATATAATTGTTCTTATTACGTTTGTTTTTATCTATAAATGTAGAATGATTTGTTGTCTGCCAGCCGAGTCGCCCTAGAAAAATATATTCTTAGCTCAATGGGCTATGCTCAGGAAATAAACGTCTGATTCTGATACCTCAGCATAGACCTATTCTATTTGATTGACTTTTTTCCCTTCATCAAAAGTTGTGTTTAACCACCATAACGCAAAACAGAATGTCGAACTGATGGGTTTTTGCAACAGTGCTATTTTAATCGTGGCAGCAGTGGCTGTGATTGTAAGTGGAGGCAGGTGACTGAGGTGTTAGTTGCTGTGCTGGCTTCCTAGCTTTCCCCGCACGGCAGTTTCAGCAATTGCCGAGTGCAGCAGTCCCCAAGATACGAACATCCGCACTTACGAACGAACAGTCATAAGATGTTATTCTTTTTAACCATCTGACTTACAAAGTTCGGTCGTACTTATGAACTGAACCGCGGGACTTTTTTGTTCGGCGGAGCAGTCCTCCGTGAGATGTAATGAGTCCCAGCATCCCACGTGATGCACAAGAGTGAACCTTGAGACTCAAGGTTAGTGAAAATACAACTTTTTTTTCATGTTACTTTATTTTAGGTTTTCTTTTATTCACTCAACAGTATTTATAACAGCATTACATGCTAATGTACAATATTTCGTCTTATTTATGAGTTTAACATAGCCTACTATTTTTGTTAAACCATGACACATTTTATATGTACAAATAACTATTGAGTTCCGAGATACAAAAACATTTAATTACGAACGGGTCTTGGGAACGCAACTCATTCGTAAACCGGAAGACTGCCTGTATCTTAAATCCCCGATGGGGCAGTTGGACACTCGTAGGCTCTCCGGCAATGGAGGAGAGAGCCATCATGCTCTGCAGGAGCAGAATGGGTGCCCAGAGAGGGGTTCCCACTGCACTGGACTGGAAGTCAGTTTTTTCAGTTTTCAGTTTCATTTATTAGGTACTAGCATAAGTACCCGGCGTTGCCCGGGTGAAAAATATATTTCTTAATAACCTTACATATATACACAGATGGGCTGCTACCCCTGCCCCCCCCAGCCACGATCTCCTCGGCCGCTGTGCAGTAATATGTACGGCCTATAGTGTGGTGGGGTGTCGAGGCCTAGTACCGTGCAGAGCCTCCGGCCTCGCCTAAATTGCCCACCCGGCTGAGGCTGGGTACTGGGGCCGTTAACCCCCCCCCCCCCCCCGCGCTACAATAATACTGTCTAATCGCTATAATTGTATTATCTACCGACCCTATAATAGTAATTGCACACATTGGGGTGGGGGGGAGTGAAGAGGACGTGAAACTTTGATGAATTTACCTCAGAGTCGCGTGTTAATGCGTGCGCATATTTTTAACGGGAATTAAAAATGGCGTCCATCCCGCAGCGAATGCGTCGCTACCCGTTGCCAGGGGCAACCGCCGTCCAATGAAACTGCGTATGGTCCGGCGACACACAGACAGACAGACAGATTTGCGATTTTATATATATAGATAACCCTATGAGCCATGCGGCTCTTGACTCGGGTGCAACCGCAACAAAACAAAAACATGAACAAGAAACAGCTTAAAGGGACTACACGCAACAGAAAAATCCTGGAAAAAACAGCAAAGTCTTCCAGAAAAAATTTACCCGTAAAAACAAAGTTTTTCACTATCAATCCTTTATATGCGTGGCGGCTAGAGTCCTCTCGTCCTCTGGCTTGAGATGGCTGCCACCTATGGGTCAGATGATTGCCTGCCACCATTAAGCAATTGGTAATTAAATATAAAAAAAATTCCTAAAAAGTGTAAAGTTATGGAAACAAATTTTCACGAAAATAAATTGTCACGCACAACGAGTCTGTGTGCAAAATGTCAGCTCGATTGGATCACGGGAAGTGGGTTAAAAAACGACCGAAAGATTTGCACGGTCGTAAGCGCGCAAGCAAGCAAGTGAACTTAATATGAAGTATTTAAAAAAATTAACCCATAAAAACAAAGTTTTTCACTATCTATCCTTTACATGCGTGGCGGCTAGAGTCCTCTCGTCCTCTGGCTTGAGATGGCTGCCACCTATGGGTCAGATGATTGTCTGCCAGCATTAAGCAATTGGTAATTAAATATTTTAAAACAATTCCCTAAACAGTGTAAAATTTAGGAAGACATTTTTCTCGAAAATTAATTGTCACGCACAACGAGTCTGTGTGGAAAATGTCAGCTCGATTGGATCACGGGAAGTGTGTTAAAAAACGACCGAAAGATTTGCACGGTCATAAGCAAGCAAGCAAGCATGCAAGTACGCAAGCAAGCAAGCACGCGAACTTAATATAAAGGATTTAATAAAGGATTTTAAAACACCGTATTTCAACGCTGTGTGCAAAAAATCCCATTGGGATGCAAGTCAGCACCAGCGCGAGGCCGGTCGCCCATGCACATGTGGCCTGACAGCACTAGGGCCACGGCAGTAGCCGGGTCTGGCCGGAGCAACCAGCCCCATCTTCAGCTGTCTTGGTGGCGCTGTGTGGGGAAAGCAGCAGAAACGGGGAGAGATGAATGATATCTCGACGGGTCCAGCCGCCACCCATTTCACCAATACACTGTGGCCAACCCAGTGAATTGTAGTCAATCAACCCCCCGCCTCCCAGCATTGGACTTGATACAATTACTTTGTTTTATCATTATTATTATACTTTTAGCTCAATGGGTTTCACAATACACGTGATGTAGAACAAGTTCACAAAACAATAGTATATATAAGACAGAACTGAAAAAACCTGGGGAAACTATTGAAAGTATGTATGTTAACTTCTTTGGCACCGTACGTAGCCAACCGTGCTCGCCGGAGGTGCAGGAAGGTGGACTGAAATCAAGGAGATTAACTGGATACGTCGAAGTGCTTTGGGAACCTGGTAATGAAAAGTAAATATTCCACTGTGCCTATAGAAGCAAGCTTTTGATCAGCTCGTGTTACCACCTGTTATGAAAAAACGGTTCAGAAACATGGTCATTCATGAAAATATAGAAGAACTTTAAAATGCGCAAAGAAGAACGGGGCTATGCATGCTTGTAATTACACTGTGAGAAAAGGAGGGACACGTGGATTTCAGAACGTATACAGGTTAATGACATCATTCAAACTTTTGATTTAAAGCTTTCGTGACTGCAGGGATTCATATTCTTGGTTCTTTTGGTAAAGTCACGTAGAAGGGAAATAATAAAATAATAAACCGAGAGGATGGATTCTGGCTTAGCAATCATTGGATGGATTTGATAAACCATTTCGGGTCTTAATTGATTGTGACCACGCTTACGGTGACTTTCAGACCACATTTCATCTCTTCTTCTCCCCCCTCCTCTTTTCCGAACATAGATGGACTCGTCCATCTGACCAACTGCCAAATCGCTGTCCGTGGTGCTGACGTTAGGAAAAAACGCCACTTTTTTCAAATTTTCTTGCTGTGGATTTCACACCTGATGATACTTGCTAGTGTTGCAATCGAAACGTCGTGAGAATTTAATTGTTTTATATTTTTATTATTTTATTATTTCCCTTCTACGTGACTTTACCGAAAGAACCAAGGATATCATTCAAACTGTAAAAAAGTGACATTGAGCAGGACACGCCATGGCTAATATATTTAAAGTAAACGGTAAAATGTTTCTTAAAAAAAAGCACGTGCCAATATTAAACAACGCAACGATTTAATAATGAACAAATTGTATTCCAACAAGGCTGTGTGTGTAGTGGGTAGCTTCGCTGTCTGAAACAGACAATCTGAGTTCAAATCCTGCAATGAACGAATAAAAGCTGGAAAAGGAGGGGACAAGGTGTCTAATAGATATGCGAGTGGGCAATTTCAGATACAGAGCACAAGGTGGAGTGGGGCATCTTGAGAAACCTCAACAATAAAGGAAAAACCTGGATTTGAAATGATAAGTACAGAGCTGACAAATAGAGATTGGAGTGAGAGAAAATGAAAGAGGCGTAAAAATATATACATATATCTCCTTTTCCTAATTTTCATAACATGTTTGACCACCTTGTTCTTCTGCCAAATTGTACAAGTGACTTGACTTAGCCACTTGTATGAATGTTGAACTTCTTTCGCATCGTACATAGCCAACCGTGTTAATAAGAGGTGTGCGGGAAGGTCTATGAACTAAACACGTAAAGCAGTTCTAAATTAATTAATTTTAAATTTATATGTAATAGTACATAGTTCTAGTGGCTTCCTGATATCGGAAGCCAATGCAACTTGGTGAGCACCGGATGGATATGTTCGGATCTTGCAGTACCCATCACGACACGTGCCAAATAATTTTGTACATGCTGCAGCTTACTAATGTTTTTGCCAGACGTCTCATAAAGTAGCGAGTTCCAACAATCGAGCCTTGTCGATACTATGCCGCCATGTTGGCTATGTAATGACTCAATAGTGGCCATGTGTCGTAGAGCCCTGATATTAAAATTACAGGACCTGACTATATTTTGCACCTGGTGCCGAGGCTCTTTTGATTAGTAGAAAGCTGAATCCTAGAGTCTGCGATCGCCACACCTGTTCTTCCCACAATTATTATTTCGTTCTTTCGGTAAAGTCACGTAGAAATAAATTTAATTAATTAATAATAGAATACGACGTTTCGATTGCAAAACAAGCAACCATCATCAGGTACAAATGAATGAGAAAACAAACATAGTAAACTTGGAAATATAATGCAATACAACACAGAGAGTCGGCCAACACAAGTCAACACCCCACCTGGTTGATTACGTTCCTCCAAAGATTGTTAAATTTGACACATAGACAGACACACAAGCAGAGAGAGACTCACACAGAGAAAAACAGAGAGATACACACAGATAGGCACACAGAAAGACAACGTCTCCTCCCACAATGTTTGTCGCCTCAGTACCAACCAGCAAAACCTCAGATTTTCCTCAATTAAGCAGAATTTCGTGTTGTGCAAAGCACACGAGCACCACTCGTGTGCAATCTTCGAAGTTACCGAGGTTCTCCATATCTAACTTTGACTTCACAGCGGTGTATAATTGTTTATCGGTATATTTATGGAGCTTGATGTCATGCGATGAGATGACATCGACCATCGGAGAGACGCATGTTGAAAATCGGAAGGGCAAACTATAATCGACCATGTAGGTATAACTTAATCCACCTCAGTGCCATTCCCGTTACACCAAACCTTGACCTTAGCCGCCCGATGGGTATCTTGTAGTCGATGGTATTGAAGGCGGCTAAGAGATCGAGGCCAACCAACACTGCGGCACACCGGTCATCAATCATCTTATAGAGGTCATCAGTGACCTTTAGTAGAGCCGTCTCAGTGGTGTGGAACTTCCAGTGCGCCGACTGCAATTGGTTGAATCTGCCCATTCCAGCGACACGGAAAAGTAACCACCTCGGACTAAGGCACTCTATGACATTTGAAAGCATACTCAGGTTTCAAATTGGGTGACAGTTTGCAGGGTCACTATAGCTCAAGCCGAACTTTTTCGAGAGTGGTGTTACCTGCGCCATTTTGAACTGGTCTGGAACACAGCCCTCGCTGAAATAAATATTTTCCAGGTTGACAATCAGCAGCGCTAGCATGTCTGAGCATAATTTGAGAATCGACGTGTGGATGTAGTCGAGAGATGATGTTTTATTTGACAGCCATGCAATGAACATCGACACCTCAGCCACTGATCTTGGTGCCAGGGTCTCGAGTTTGGCATTGGTTCCAGGTTGATCAAACTCAGATGGCAGCCCGGGAGAATGTGTTGCCTTCAAGTTAGAAACTGTCATCTTGACCATCACTATTTTATTGGCGAAGAACGTTGCAAGTACTGTGCACAGACCAGGTTGACTAGTTGATGGATGGTTGGAGTGCAGCAGACCCTTCATGATAAGCCATAGAGCACGGGGTCACGAGCTGACTCATTGACATGAAGAGCTCAGAACGATCTGCGAGACTCAATAATGAGTCAGTTGTCAGATCTGCAGGTGGCTCTGTAAGCGAGTTGGACAGACTTAAAACCAAATATGCTCCAGCCTCCTCCGGGTCTGCTTTGCTGCGATAGTCTCCGGAGACAGACAGTTACTGCACGCTTTCCCCGTTCTCTTTGTGCTTGTTCAGATGACCACGATTTCATCAAGAACAACAGTGATATAATTTTCTAATTGAGCTGCAAATGATCGACCATCGATACAGGATTTAGACACGCCAATGAAGACCGAACTTCCGATGGCAAGCATTGTAGTCCAGTCAGTGGCGTCACTAGTGGGGTGCGGGTGGTGCGGACCGCACCGGGTGACACCGTCAGAGGGGGTGACACCAAAATGACTGTCTATACAATATTTGTGCAGTGTTTCGGCAGAAATGTATTATTTTTTTATTTTAAAAAATATCCCTGTAGTTAGTTATAACAACAAAAAATTTTCGTAAGCCCAGCTTACATGTACAATATACCTACAAGGCTAAAACTGTGCTAATTTACTTTTTGAACCTTCTAATGCGCTCCAGTCGGAGCTGTCATTATTACCCAATTACAATGATGCTTCAAGTCACGTGGTTTCGTCTGCACGCGCTACAAGCACGCGCTGTTGTTTTCGTTGCTGCTCGTGTATATATAGTCGCTGATTGTCACATTTTCTGTTGTTTTAGCTACAATATTTTTGTAATTAGTATTTGTGAAACTATATGAATAACTTTTTGGAGAATTAAGTAGTAATTAAAGGAAATATTGTAATTTAAAGGTGTAATTTTATTTTGCTAGTTGTTTATGTCACTACTATTGCCATTACATTCAGTGATATACGGTTATTATGATTTACGAGTAACATTTGTACAAAAAACATTACTAAGGATTCTGTATGGTCTGAAATGGGCAGAGGTCCATGAGGGGTGACACCAACCCTAGTGACGCCACTAAGTCCAGTCGTTTCTGGTCTTTGTATGACATCATTATGACGGATGGGCGAATAATCTATTCGGTAATGCTACTCTCACGTCACGTGACTGTGATCTGAAATACCCCACGTCTCCACTAACAATGTTGGTCGCAGTTACAGCATCGGCGGATGTGAAAATATGCTCCAGTATATTTCTGAAGTTACATGTTGCACCACTAATGTGCTGGGTTAAACTGTGACTGTTGATTCTATCGGCAAGATCACTAGATTTTACCACAACAACTTGTTCGTTCGGGACAGTTCAAGTCACCGCAGATGATGTAGCAAGGGCTAAGTGACCCACAGTCTAGCAGACTGGAAAGCTGGGAAAATTAAATAAAAACATTTTAAGAAAATGGTTTAAGAAATGTATTTCGTACAGAAAATTATTAGTTGACATGGCAACTCACTGCCCCCATACAGAGAGCGCTCCCATGGCAAAGTGGCACAGAGACCTCCCCAAGTGGGCCCCGTCTGCTGACCGATGGGGGGAGACCAACCAACCGCCAATGAGCTACATTTTTGATTTACCATATAAAGTGGAGATCTTTACATATCGCGCGAGATACTGATTTGAGGCTAGGCTGACCTCGGGGAGGCCCAGGACCGGTACAGGTTATAATCGTCACTCGTGTTAGCCGTGAGCGGGAGTCGAACTCGGGTCGCTGGGTTCATAGTGCAGCACGTTAACCGCTACACCACTGCTCCCCATGCTTACGGACTACATGCACACGTGACGCCAGCCTGCCCATACAATGGGCTATTGATGATCCAAAGCCAGCAAAGAGAATTTCACAAAATGTATCTGATGAAGCCTGAATTCCCAAATGAGATTTTACCTCCAGATTTCATATTTAGGAAAATAAACTTCGGAGTGCACGTGTGCCCAACATACAAGGGCACATAAGGACACCCACAAAAATCACACGCACACTGAAACACACACAAAGACCACCCATATTGCATTTAACTGACTGTTGGGGAATGCTGTTCGCGAGCACCTATGAAGACCGGCACAGCAGACGAGCACACAAGGATGTGGGTGGTCAACACCACACCTGGCAGCTGCCTTCATCTCCGGTCCTTCTATTTACACTCTGCACCAGGTATTCATTTAAGGCTGAATCGACCTCGGGGAGGCCCAGGACCGGTGGGAATATTCGCGACTGATGTAACCTTTAACAGACTGTTGGGAGAAGCGCTGTGATCGCAAACACACACATACTGTATAGACACAAACGATGATGACAAACCCACGCAATGATACACATACATGTGTAGGACTCGTACTGATGCGACAGCTTATTTGTCTTTCTCGTCTCTTTTATTCATGCATATAGTTCACACCTCCTCCTCGTCATCACTCCATGCCTCTCCGTTCGCTCCCATGCACAACCCGCCATCAACAACACTCCATGTCTCCCCGTTCGCTCACTCCGCTCCGTGACTTTCGCTCGCTCTCCCTCTCTCCCAAGGTCCGTTACTCCGCTGCTACCCTACTCTGTACTCACTCCGTCCCATTGCTACCGTACACTGTATTCCCTCTATCCACTGCCTCCGCTGCTTCCCTACTCTGTACTCACTCCGTCCATTGCTACCGTACACTGTATTATCTCTATCCACTGCTACCGTACACTGTAATATCTCTATCCACTGCTACCGTACACTGTGTTCTCTCTATCCACTGCTACCGTACACTGTGTTCTCTCTATCTACCCTTATCGTATCTATTCTTGCTCCCTGCTGCTCCGCCTCTGTCCCGGGCACCAACCACTCCAACTCCGACTCCTACACCAACCAAGACTTCAAGACTCCCCGTCTCTCCGTTACGCTGTGCCTTTATACCCGAACCAATCAACCCTAATTAATTATCTCATCCCCCGCTTCGCTACTCGCCCCCAGGCTCCCAGCCTCACGTGACCATGTTATCGCCGCCAGCTCGGCGCCAGTCATCAGCCACTCACCCTCCTGACCAATCACCGGCCTGCATCCTCAGTTACCCCTAACACCTGTGGCGTCTCTTAACGACCTCCCCCTTAATGCCACGACAACAACAACTCTATCCTCAGTTGCCCCCACTGTACGCTGCTCGCTTTGGATAGCAACAGAACGCGTGGCGCGTGATATTTCAAGTCCTACACATGTGTACAGCCAGTCCTCTACCTACGAACATCCGCACTTACGAACACCCGCACTTACGAACCAGCTTCCTTGATATATTTTTTTACCATTAACTTAAAATGCGAACTCACACTGGCAAACTGAACCGCGGAACTATTTTGTTCAGCGGACCAATCCTTGGCGAGATGTAATGAAGAAGCCTCGCGCTGGGAGTGTTTGTGTTCGTGCGCATATGTGTGTGTGAAAGTGTGTGAGCACCTCCGGCAGGCAAGGCTGCATTGGCTGGGCCATGTAGCCCGCATGCCCAATCACCGCATGCCCAAACAGCTTTTGTTCGGCCGGATCGAGGGGGCTAAACGGGCACGGCACGGGCTAGAGAAGAGATGGAGTGACGTGGTACAGGAGGATGTGGAGCTCAGTGGACTTGCCGATGACTGGTACCAGCGGTGTCAAGATCGGCCTCTGTGGAGGAGGCTCGTGAAGGACGCTACTGGGCAGTTGGAGGCAGTCGCCCTCCAAAAACAACAAAGGGCGGAGGAGCGACGCTCACAACAACGAGCGGAGCGCCGGGTGGCTAAAGCACAGCAAGTTGGCACAGTAGGGAGCACAGTTGGTGCATCAACCAGTCATCTCAGTAATTTCAGTCAGTCGACCCGTGGCACCTGGGTCTGCCCCGTGACCTCCTGCCAGCGGGCGTTCGACACTTCACGTGGCCTCAAGGTGCACATGGCCTGGCACAAGCGTCGTGGTGACGTCAACGCCACTTAGTGGTGTATGGCGGTTGTTGTGTAGGGGTCGGTAGTGCAACAGTTAGCGCGCTGCACTACGAACCCGGGGACCCGAGTTTGATTCCCGCTCACAGCTAACACGAGTAACGAATATCTAAATGAGTCATTGGCCTCCCCTAGGTCGACTCAGCCTCAAATGAGTACCGGGTAAGGTGTGTAAACATCGCCACTGGGAAGACAAATGCGGTTGGACGATGTGCTGGTCCCCCACCCCTCATGTGCCGTGCCAGCTTTCATTGGTGCTAATTGCTAACAGCACTTGCTCCTGCGGTCTCAAAAGGCTAACAGGGTATAATGTCTTGGGTCGCCCATCTGGTATGTAGAGGGGGAGGTGTTTGTCTTTATATATTCGTGTGTTGATTGTTCATGGTAGTTTTGGCTGAAGGCGTGACCCTAATGTATAAAGGGAGGGCCAGGGACAAGGGAAAACCTCAGAGAGAATTTGGCAGGATCTCAACGCAGAAGCAAAGGCCAGATGTGCAAAGTAAGTCTGTGTGTGTATGTACCGTTCACGTGTTCTGTGATTAAACCAGGCTCAAGAAATTACATTTGGTTCTTCGTTTGACAATCCAGATTTAAAATTTAAAATAGTTTGACTGTCATGTGGCTGACATAAATTGTGTAATTATCCTGCGGAGCATTGTTGCAGTGGTTAAGGCACCGCACAATGAAGCCGAATGACCCAACTTCGATTAATGGCCATGGCTAAAATCAATAGCGAACGATATCTGATCCGTACATTAGTCACAATGGGTTGGTGAATGGTGGTGCCCAGGACCAGTTAAGATATCACTCACCGGGGTCTGGAATCGAACGGAGGTTGCATATTGCGGTGTGCTAACCACCGAGCCACTTCTCCCCATTCTAAATTACTAGAAAAATACACAGGAGGTTCTCGCTGGTCTTCACTCATCACTGGGACGAGGTGTTATGCACCAATCAACAGCTTAACACATTTTCTTCTGAAGAATATACACTTCGTTCGACTCGGATCTGGAGTTTAGGCACAGGATAAAACAAGTAGTGTTCATTCGTTCGTTAGTTCCTCAATCCGCTTGTCCTGGTGAGGGTCGCAACGGCAACATGTTGAGTAGTGGCGGTCGAGACCTCCCTTTCCCTGGCGACAGACCCCAGCTCTTGCTAGGGAATTCCCAGGCGTTTCCATGTCAGCCGAGCGACATCGTCCCGCCAGCATGTCCTGGGCCAGTCCCGGGGTCGTCTACCAAATCAAGTCATGTATATTACAAAATTGCTCTATTAATGGCATTATATGTGTATATATGGATTAAACAAAATAATTTATATTTTGATTTAAAGCTTTCGTGACTGCAGGGATTCATATTCTTGGTTCTTTCGGTAAAGTCACGTAAAAGGGAAATAATAAAATAATACAAATATAATGATGATTGCTTGTGTTGCAGTCGAAACGTCGTGAGAATTTTCATTGTTCTATCTTTTTATTATTTTATTATTTCCCTTCTACGTGACTTTACCGAACGAACCAAGAATATAACATCATTTATATTGTATCTTGTGACTAAACAATAGGTCCGAGCAAATAAATTATTTTCCTCACCAAAAAATCTACCAAAACCCTAATTTAAACCCACTGATAATAAAACCAACTTATATTTTTTATGCGAGATATTTCTGCGAAAACGACAATGCTGTGGCTCAATATACTGACTGGCCGCTCCCCCAGATGTCCGTCTTATCTCTGCTGCTCGCCTCGGCTCTGCTCTCCGTGACCACGGAGCTGGGAGAAGGAGCTGGCGCCCAGGAGGATAGAGCCGTGTGTGCGGGGATGAGCGGGATCCCGGGGACCCCTGGGCAGCACGGGGCCCCTGGGAGGGACGGCAGGGACGGGAAAGACGGTGAGGGGAATTGATTCACAGCCCACAGCTGTCATTGAGATGCGCTTCTGCAGCCGTCTGGAACGCTTTTGCTTCCGATTTTAGGACGCCACTTGAGTTATGCAATTTTGAATTGATATTGAAAACGCATTTCTTTAGAACTGCTTTTTGTGTTTAGTTTGTCATCCTTCCCCCACACTTCCGATTAGCACGGTTGACTACATAAGGTGCGAAAGACGTTCAACATATATACATACAGTGAGGGAAAAAAGTATTTGATCTCCTGCTGATTTTGTACGTTTGCCCACTGACAAATAAATGATGAGTCTATAATTTTAATGGTAGGTTTATTTGAACAGTGGGAAACAGAATAACAACAACAAAATCCAGAAAAACGCATGTCAAAAGTTTTATAAATTGATTTGCATTTTAATGAGGGAAATTAGTATTTGACCCCTCTGCAAAACATGACTTAGTACTTGGTGGCAAAACCCTTGTTGGAAATCACAGAGGTCAGACGTTTCTTGTAGTTGGCCACCAGGTTTGCACACATCTCAGGAGGGATTTTGTCCCACTCTTCTTTGCAGATCTTCTCCAAGTCATTAAGGTTTCGAGGCTGACGTTTGGCAACTCGAACCTTCAGTTCCCTAGGCCACTCCAGGACATCAATGTGCTTCTTTTTGAGCCACTCCGTTGTTGCCTTGGCCGTGTGTTTTGGGTCATTGTCATGCTAGAATACCAATCCACGACCCATTTTCAATGCCATGGCTGAGGGAAGGAGGTTCTCACACAAGATTTGACGGTACATGGCCCCGTCCATCGTCCCTTTGATGCAGTGAAGTTGTCCTGTCCCCTTAGCAGAAAAACACCCCCAAAGCATAATGTTTCCACCTCCATGTTGGACGGTGGGGATGGTGTTCTTGGGGTCATAGGCAGCATTCCTCCTCCTACAAACACGGCGAGTTGAGTTGATGCCAAATAGCTCAATTTTGGTCTCATCTGACCACAATACTTTCACCCAGTTGTCATCTGAATCATTCGGATGTTCATTGGCAAACTTCAGACGGGCATGTATATGTGCTTTCTTGAGCAGGGGGACATTGCGGGTGCTGCGGGATTTCAGTCCTTCACGGCATAGTGTGTTACCAACTGTTCTCTTGGTGACTATGGTCCCAGCTGCCTTGATTCCTCACTGTTCTCATGATCATTGCAACTCCACGAGGTGAGATCTTGCATGGAGCCCCAGGCCGAAGGAGATTGACAGTTATTTTGTGTTTCTTCCATTTGCGAATAATCGCACCAACTGTTGTCACCTTCTCACCAAGCTGCTTGGCGATGGTCTTGTAGCCCATTCCAGCCTTGTGTAGGTCTACAATCTTGTCCCTGACATCCTTGGAGAGCTCTTTGGTCTTGGCCATGGTGGAGAGTTTTGAATCTGATTGATTGATTGCTTCTGTGAACAGGTGTCTTTTATACAGGTAACAAGCTGAGATTAGGAGCACTCCCTTTAAGAGTGTGCTCCTAATCTCAGCTCATTACCTGCATAAAAGACACCTGGGAGCCAGAAATCTTTCTGATTGAGAGGGGTTAAATACTTATTTCCCTCATTAAAATGCAAATTAATTTATAACATTTTTGACATGCGTTTTTCTGGATTTTTTTGTTGTTATTCTGTCTCTCACTGTTCAAATAAACCTACCTTTAAAATTATAGACTGATCATTTCTTTGTCAGTGGGCAAACGTACAAAATCAGCAGGGGATCAAATACTTTTTTCCCTCACTGTACATGTGTGACTCGTTAATTCACTCATTCAGGTAGGAGAGTGCGTGGAGGGGAGTAGAGTGAAATGAGAGGTAGGCGGTGGCGAGTCCATAGAGAATCCTGATAACCGTGAGAGAGATCTTGTAGTTGATGTTGGATTGGATTGGGAGCCAGTGAAGGAATAGGGCAGCAGAAGACTCATAATCATAATCTTCATTCATCGTGGAAAAATCCAACGAGCTAGTAAGCTTTCTTTCACAGATGTCCAGTAGGGGTTAGTCAGAAAGTTACAACAACAATGTCTCGAGGGGTTGCTGATCCGTTCATTGTTCTTTTCGCAGGTGTGATGGGAACACCTGGAGCTAAGGGAGACCGCGGGGCTTCAGGTGACAAAGGCGTGCAAGGGGAGCCAGGTGAGCAGGGGTTTATCCAGATAGGGTGAGTCGTGCCCTGATGGCAGCAGACTTTTCTGCCACGTGGTGAGTTGTCCGCATTAAGTCAAATATGAAACGAAGCCTCTTCTTTGTTCATTAGATTCGTCACGTAACGTTAGTTTTTTTTTGTAACGTTGTTTTATCGTCATTAAAGAACCCACAATGCAATGTGGATTTAAAAAATGGAAAAAAATAACAGATAACGTGTGTAACAAACTCGACGAAATGCACGCTTAAAATCAGTGATCAAACGAGGGAGTTCGGGCTCACTGCCGATACCTCAGTAGGAGTAATCACATCACGTTTGTTGATGAATAACATCGGCTGGCCTGACATCAAACTGCAGCAGCAGCCAACAACTGTATATGGCTGAGGGAGAAAATGAGCTTCTACGTTCAGATCCTGAAGAAGCTCCTAACATGCTGAAGTTAATGCCAAACACAGGGGTCATTCTGCAAATATATATGAGGTTAAATGAAAACGTCTATTGAACCCGATGATGTGGCAATCAAGTGCCCAAGTGATTAGGACATCGACCTGTGATAGCAAACAAAAAAGTTTAAACAAAACACACCTCAATTGTGCATCTTATTAAGAAGCCACTGGAGCTATGTATTTTTAAAATATAGATGGAAAACTAATTTATTTTAAAATGTTTTTTGTGTTTTCATTTGTTGCCCCTCCCCCGGACCTCCAATTAGCATGGTTGGTGTGAAAGCAATTCAATATACATACACGTGTCGCACAGTGCCACCAACGGAGATTTGTGTCACCCATCTCTCAGTCGAGCACGTTGACATTTGACCTTGTTACCCTGTGTCTGTCTAGGTCTCCCGGGAAAGCTGGGCCCTCTTGGCCAATCAGGGCCCATGGGGCCTCCAGGAATCCCAGGTGAGAAGGGCGAACGAGGCGGCAAAACAGAGAATGGCGTGGGGCCCAGGTCAGCCTTCTCGGCAAAGATTGTGCTTTCCACACCGGCAACCGGATGCCCCATGAAGTTTGACGTCATCATCACCAACCCACAGGGGCACTACAACCCCATCACAGGAAAGTTTACTTGTGCATCCCCCGGCACCTACTACTTCACCTTGTTTATGCACTCAAGTGCCAGTGGCCATCTCGTGGTTATGATAATGAAAAATGGGCAATTGATATCCAATGTATGTGCCAGCCCAGACGAGGAAATTGGCGGTAGCGTCGTGCTGAGCCTCGAGACGGGAGATCAGGTATGGCTCGAGATGAAAGCTCCATACACCCATTTGCGAAATAACGAAAACAGGGACTCGCTGTTTAGTGGCTTTCTCCTTTTCCCCGACTGAATTGACTTCCATTGTCAGGGAATATGAAGTGAACACATGCACATCCTCATGAACATATTCACGCGTGCATAAATGCATACATCTTGACTTAAAGCATTCATGACTGCACAATTCATATTCTTTGGGTCTTTCAGTAAAGTCACGTAGATAGGTTGAAAGATCGAAACGTCGTAGTTTTTCTTGTTATTTTATTTCAAACTATCTACGTGACTTTACCGGAAGACCCAAAGAATGTAAATGCATACATATAAGATGAAGAATAGGACCCCCCCTATCGACTTTAACAGACTTTTGTTAAAAACGCTATGAGGGTCCAGAAATGTGCAGACATGTTCTTGGGGATCAGAGACTGGATCGCCATAGGGGT
This sequence comes from Lethenteron reissneri, assembly GCF_015708825.2. Classification (NCBI taxonomy): domain Eukaryota; kingdom Metazoa; phylum Chordata; class Hyperoartia; order Petromyzontiformes; family Petromyzontidae; genus Lethenteron; species Lethenteron reissneri. Next base: position 10,500,975 of record NC_083817.1, read on the forward strand.
GGTGCTCGAATTTTTTTTTTGTATTAAAGAGTGTTGTGTTCTCATGGGCCAGCAACCCACAACCACCATGCGTAACTCGTAGAGCTGAGTGGCTCTAAGCGAACGCTTTGCTAAACCTCATTCTCGGGCATAGAATGTTGTAATCAGAGAATAGATCTGCCACTTTCTTTCAACTGGCTGCAACACCTCCTCCATGAGGATGTTTGGGGAGGTCTGGATTGGGTACCGAATGCTGTCAATGCAGCTGCACTAGCCACAGTCCTGGACCTCATCTATTTTCGATTGGCATCAGCAGAAGATGAAAAGTCTTTAATTCCTGGATACAAGTGATGATACAATTCTCGCTTCGAACTTTCAACATATAATGCAGACCGTCCCTCACATAAATGGGGTCTTTTGTGGATGCTTGCTTCCACAATGGAAGAATGGCAGGCATATCCTACAGATGAAAACCTGATGGGCAGTGGCCAGATCAGCTCCACAGTATGTCCTCATGTCAAGCAGATAAGCTCACGTTGACTGTTCCACATTGCATCGTGCAACAGATATTTCTGCTTTGACCTGACACACCCGAAGTGTTATGTGATGACAGAAAAGGATGTTGGTCGTTATGAGCCCATGGGTTGCACAGCAATCCAGCATTATTATTATTGAGATGATTTGTGGTATGCTTTTCAAAAATTCCACCTAAAGTGTTAGGCTCGTGACCCACCTTCGGCTTTAATAGAAGGCGCATTGTCCTTGGCTGCGACCCTCAATAGATGGTCATCATTAGTAGGGACTGAATCAACCAACACAATTCCTCACCACACATACACACACATTTGTAGAACACAGGCAGTTAAAAATATATATACACGTGCAGTTAATACACGCGCGAAGACAAAGCTCCCAGTATAGCCTTAACTGACTGTAGGGACAAATGCTTTTAGCGAGCACCTATTAAGGCCGGCACAGTCAACGAGGGGATGGGTGACTAGTACCACGCCCGACCGCCTTGGCTTCCCTAAGTTAGTTGTTTACACACCGCACAAGGTACTCGTTTGAGGCTGAATTGACATAAAGGAGGCCCAGGACCGGTTCATATATTCGTCATTGGTGGTGGCAGTAAGTGAGTTTCGAAATCAGGTTACGGGTTCATAGAGCCGTGCGCTAACCACTACCCTACGGCTCCCTACATACACGCATACGCACAGATACAACACAGACGACACTCAGCAGATGCTTGTTTTTTATTATTTGTGATGTTAACCATGAGACGATAGATGTTGTAAGTTCACGGGGCCCCTGCTAGCACTAGAGGCCGCTACATTTAACGCAAAAATATATTCGATTGTGTTTTTTTAACTCGTCAATGTTCAGTTTTAACCCTGTACTGCTTGTTTTTTGTTGCTTAAAGTCGTTCATTTGCGTTTCTGCTCTGCTTAATATTTAGACTCATGTGATGTTGATTTGCTCTATCATTGCGTGGCTCTGTTTTGTTTTGAATAAATTAAGAACCTGTATTCATTTATATTTGTGTAATGGGTTCAACTGAGTCGCAGACGTCGACTTTGAAGGCAACACATTTATTCAGTTCCAACACACGAGGTAAATTCCCTTTCACAGAATAACAACCTAAGGTGGTGACCACCCAGCTAACTATACTAGTTACCACGTAACTGTTACTACGGACCCAGGACTACAACATCTGCCCGGGTCCACGTGCTGGAAGACTTAAAACGGAGATCGTAGACGAAGGGTTTCTTCCCGGGATGAACAACCCTGGTCCCTCTCGGGACCCGGCTTATATTTTCTGTGGCATGGCCGACTCCGCCCTTGGCCACGTCCACCTTCCAGAATCCTCGGGAAGGATCTGGGTCCCAATCACATGACCCACCCTTCACCCCCTCTTGGGGCCCCTCTGTCAACTTAACCGGTTACGTGTCCTCCTGGGTCAACCAGAGTGCCATGGCCTCACACAACCTTATCCTTCGGTCCGTACCAAAATACCCTGTCCTGTAGGGTCGGCACTGCACTTACAGCCTGGTGCCATCCAGCACTATTATCCAGTGCACACCGTACCCCTCGAGGGCCGGCCCTATACTTACAACATGGTGGCATCCAGCGATGGCATTACATCGCACACCGTGCCCCTCTAGGGCCGGTACTGCACCCACAGCATGGTGACATCCAGCGATGTCACTACATCACCCCCCCCCCCCTTCGTAAAACTCAGCCGTCCTGGCTGTCAACTCCCCCTCAACAAATAAATACCCCATCCCATATCTATATCATTAAAAGGGAAATTCGTGAATATGTGTGTCTGTTCTAAATGTTTAGCATACTTCCCAACATGCAACAAACTTGGAATTTGGTATGTGGGTTGCTTCCAGACTGTACACAATGCAAAGAGTATAAAATAGGCTTTTGTATTTTTGCACGGTAAGTGAGTGGTGACGTCACATGATGTCACCCGCATGCGGCAGCGTTACGCAGTGTGCCTGCTGACGTCATGCATCCCCCCCCACCCTCCGCGTAGGCTGTGTATTAATCCAAGACAAGAATCCAAGTCTCGGGCGAAGCCGGGTAGTAAAGCTAGTATACAATATTTACAATATTTCCAGTGATGAATGGGGGAAGGGAACAGGGATATAGAACTCAACAATAGGCAACAACACAATGGAAAAGAGAAGGGGAGGGAGAAAGAAGAAAGAGACCGGTACAGATTATAATCATCACTCGTGTTAGCCGTGAGCGGGAGTCTAACTGTTACACCACTGCTCCCCACACGTACGGACTACTTGCACAGAGAAACACATGTGACGCCTGCCTGTTAACACAATGGGCTATTGATGATCCAAAACCAGCAAAGATAATTTCACAAAATTTCTCTGATGAAGCCTGAATTCCCAAATGAGATTTTACCTCCAGATTTCATCTTTAAGAAAATAAACTTTGGAGTGCATGTGTGCCCAACATACACGGGCACATAAGGACACGACAACAACAATAACAACCGCCACTCGCCACAAAGTGGCGGTGAAGTCACCACAATGCTTGTGCCAGGCCATGTGCACCTTGAGGCCACGAGAAGTGTCGAATGCCCGCTGGCAGGAGGTCACGGGGCAGACCTAGGTGCCACGGGTTGACTGACTGAGATGACCGAGATGACTGGCTGATGCACCACCTGTGCCCCCTACTGTGCCAACTTGCTGTGCTTTAGCCACCCGGCGCTCCGCTCGTTGTTGTGAGCATCGCTCCTCCGCCCTCCGTTTTTGCTGGAGGGCGACTGCCTCCAACTGCCCAGTAGCGTCCTTCACGAGCCTCCTCCACAGAGGTCGATCTTGACACCGCTGGTACCAGTCATCGGCAAATCCACTCAGCTCCACATCCTCCTGTACCACATCACTCCATCTCTTCTCTAGCCCGTGCCACGCCCGTTTATCCCCCTCGATCCGGCCGATTTGAAGCTTCGTGCGGAGCGATAGACCAGGTAGCTTCCACACAGTGTTACGCAACCGATGAAAAGATATTGCCGCTCGACTGATTCGGAGTGAGACCTCTGCTGTTAAACTGGAACCGGTCATAAGCACACTGCCCAGGTATGGGAAACTCTCCACTCTCTCCACTACTGCCCCATCACCGATTGGAAGTTGTGGGGGTGGCATGCTTCAGTCTCAGCAGCAGCGTCTCCAACTCCTCCTCTGAATGAGCAGCTATTATCAAATCATCGGCATACACAACGTGGTTGACCAATAGGGAGCCATCCCTTGATCGCACCCGGGCATCGATCAGCCTCCCATTATATCTGTACCAAATGGAAATTCCCCCGGTACAGCTATTGAAGGCTTCACGAACTACGTGGTAAAAATAGATGTTAAATAATGTGGGAGCCAGAGGACATTCCTGTCGCACACCAAGATGTACAGGGAAAGGCTCTGACTCCCGGCCACGTAGTTTTACCCGGGCACGCTCACCATCATGAAGGTCCTTAATGATCGTGAGCAGAGGGTCAGGGACTCCGAAAGCACGAAGAACAACCCAGAGCCCAGGCCTACTGATGGTATCATAGGCCTTGACCAGGTCAATAAAGCAGAGATGTAGGTCTTGTTGGAATTCCCTACACCTTTGCTGTAGCAGACGGACAGAAAATATGGCATCTGTGCAGGACCACCGTTTCCTGAAACCGCATTGGGGTTCCGCAAGCCTCTCCTCAGCGTGCCTAGCAAGGCGATGTTGAATAATCCTTGCCAGGACCTTTCATGGCACGCTGAGGAGTGAGATGCCCCTGTAGTTGTTACAGTCTGTGCGGTCCCCCTTCTTAAAGAGGGGGACCACCAGGGCATCCTTCCAATCCTGCGGAACCCGTCCAGCGGTCCAGACTGTTGTTATGATGTCATATAGGGCAGTCTGTGCACAAACGCCACCCTCCCTCAGCATTTCGCTTGGGAGATCATCTCTGCCCGGTGCCTTTCCTGGTCTCAGACTCCGGATCACCTTCAGTACAACAAATGGCACCTCAGCCAGCCACTCACAGGGGGTGACTTCTTCCAATATTTGAGGCACCGCAGCCTCAGCAGGGTTATCCCCACTTTGTGCCATGATGTTTTCCTGGCTGAGGGATTTCCCCTCCCCCAGGACCTCACAGAAATGCTCATCAAATCTGCAAACCTGTTCCTGGGGGTCGGAGATTGGATCGCCGTTTTTTCCCCTAATGATAGTAATAGGTGTGGCGCTGCAGGTTACTTTTTTGATGGAGTTAAATAGTGCTTTGTGATCGCAGGCCACAGAGGCAGACTCCATCTCCTCAGCAACCCGCGACCACCACCCATCCTTGCAGTGCCTTACGGCTCTCCGAACCTCCGAGCGAAGGCTGAGGTTAACCTCCTCATTCTCTGACTTGGGATGCCGTAGCCGATGAGAGTGGGCCTGTCGCTTTTTCTCAACTATCCTGAACACCTCCTCTGTCAGCCATGGTCTCCGGGGAGGTCTGGACCGCGTGCCCAAAGCAGCCATTGCAGCTGCATGAGTCACAGTCCTAAACCTCGCCCATTTACCCTCGACATCAGGAGGAGTGGGGGACGATGCCAACCCCAGCTGCAAGCAATGATGAAATTCTCACTTGCAACTTTCATCAGCTAACTGAGACCAGGCCACTTTAGGTTGGAATGGGGTCCTGGGTGTACACCCACCACCAGAGTGGAAGAATGGCAGGCGCATCTTACAGATGACTAGTCGATGGTCAGAGGGCAGATCAGCTCCATGGTAGGTCCTGGTGTCAAGGACATGGGCTCGCATCCGCTGGTCCATCACGATGTAGTCCAGCAGATGTTCTTGCTTGGACCCGGCATGCATCCATGATGTTGTGTGGATGCACCAATGCCGGAAGAGCGTGTTGGTAATTACAAGCCCATGGGCTGCACAAAAATCTAGCAGCCTCCTACCGTTGTTATTGAGCTGATCTGGCCCATGCCTTTCAATCACTCCAGACCAGGTGCCAGCATCATGCCCAACTCGGGCATTGAAGTCACCCAAAAAGATGACTCTGTCCCAAGTGGCCACTTTAGCTAGCACCTGTGACAGGAGGTCATAAAAGGCATCTGACTCATCGGCTTTTCCTGCATCCCTCCACGGATGTTGGTCTTCGGTGGGGGCATAAGAAACCACGACCACCACTCCTCGCCTCCGGTTGATGGGAAGGCGAGCCCAAAGTAGCCTGGAGCTTACAGCTTCCCACACCTCACTGCCCCGCTCCCACACCCCCTTCATTCTTTTGTTCAGAAGAAGAGCCACACCCTGTTGTTTGGTAGTCTCCTGCCCCGAGTAGAGGACTGTCCACCCCTCATGGTGGCAGGAGCCAGAACCGGTCCACCGGACCTCCTGAATGTTACAGAGATCCAGGCGGTACTGGTCCAGCTCCCGACAAATGAGTGGCAGCCTCTCCTCCGCAGTAAGCGTTCGGACATTCCACGTGGCCATCCGTAGTGGCTTATCGTTGTTTCTGGAGGAGCCCCGAGGGTGAAGATTCAATCTCCTGGCTCCGCCAATTGGGGTTTGGCCAGGATACGTCATAGACGGGGCCTCCGGCACAAGCTTATTAGTTACATATTTATATTTCGATTTAAAGCTTTCGTGACTGCAGGGATTCATCTTCTTGGTTCTTTCTGTAAAGTCACGTAGAAGGGAAAAAATAAAATAATAAAAATAAAAGGTCTGTCGGAAAGACAGCCCGCATGCCATATCACCGCATGCCCAAACAGCTTTTGTTCGGCCGGATCAAGGGGGCTAAACGGGCACACGGCACGGGCTAGAGAAGAGATGGAGTGACGTGGTACAGGAGGATGTGGAGCTGAGTGGACTTGCCGATGACTGGTACCAGCGGTGTCAAGATCGCCCTCTGTGGAGGAGGCTCGTGAAGGATGCTACTGGGCAATTGGAGGCAGTCACCCTCCAACAACAACAGAGGGCGGAGGAGCGACGCTCAAAATAACGAGCGGAGCGCCTGGTAGCTAAAGCACAGCAAGTTGGCACAGTAGGGAGCACAGGTGGTGCATCAACCAGTCATCTCGGTAATTTCAGTCAGTCGACCCGTGGGACCTGGGTCTGCCCCGTGACGTCCTGCCAGCGGGCGTTCGACACTTCACATGGCCTCAAGGTGCAGATGGCCTGCACAAGCGTCGTGGTGACGTCACCGCCACTTAGTGGCAAATGGCGGTTGTTGTTGTGTAGGGGTCAGTAGTGCAACAGTTAGCGCGCTGCACTATGAACCCGGGGACCCGAGTTTGATTCCCGCTCGCAGCTAACACGAGTAACGAATATCTAAATGGGTCATTGGCCTCCCCTAGGTCAACTCAGCCTCAAATGAGTACCGGGTAAGGTGTGTAAACATCGCCACTGGAAAGACAAATGCGGTTGGACGAGGTGCTGGCCCCCCACCCCTCATGTACCGTGCCAGCTTTCATTGGAACTAATTGCTAACAGCACATGCTCCTACAGTCTGAAAAGGCTAACAGGGTATAATGTCTTGGGTCGCCCATCTGGTATGTGGAGGGGGAGGTGTTTGTCTTTATATATTCGTGTGTTGATTGTTCATGGTAGTTTTGGCTGAAGGCGTGACCCGAATGTATAAAGGGAGGGCCAGGGACAAGGGAAAACCTCAGAGAGAATTTGGCAGGATCTCAATGCAGAAGCAAAGGCCAGATGTGCAAAGTAAGTCTGTGTGTGTGGATGTACCATTCACGTGTTCTGTAATTAAACCAGGCTCAAGTAATTACATTTGGTTCTTCGTTTGACAATCCAGATTTAAGATTTAAAATAGTTTGACTGTCATGTGGCTGACATAAATTGTGTAATTATCCTGTGGAGCATTGTCGCAGTGGTTAAGGCACTGCGCAATGAAGCCGAATGACCCAACTTCGATTAATGGCCATGGCTAAAATCAGTAGCGAACGATATCTGATCCGTACATTAGTCACAATAGGTTGGTGAATGGTGGTGCCCTGGACCAGTTAAGATATCACTCACCGGGGTCTGGAATCGAAAGGAGGTTGCTTATTGCGGTGTGCTAACCACCGAGCCACTTCTCCCCATTCGAAATTACTAGAAAAATACACGGGAGGTTCTCGCTGGTCTTCACTCATCTCTGGGACGAGGTGTTACGCACCAATCAACAGCTTACCCCCATTCTCTTCTGAAGAATATACACTTCGTTCGACTCGGATCTGGAGTTTATCCGCTTGTCGTAACGGCAGCATGTTGAGTAGTGGCGGTCCAGACCTCCCTTTCCCTGGCGACAGACCCCAGCTCTTGCTAGGGAATTCCCAGGCGTTTCCATGCCAGCCGAGCGACATCGTCCCGCCAGCATATCCTGAGCCAGTCCCTGGGTCTTCTACCAAATCAAGTCATGTATATTACAAAATTGCTCTATTAATGGCATTATATGTGTATATATGGATTGAACAACATAATTTATATTTTGATTTAAAGCTTTCGTGACTGCAGGGATTCATATTCTTGGTTCTTTCGGTAAAGTCACGTAAAAGGAAAATAATAAAATAATATAAATATAATGATGATTGCTTGTGTTGCAGTCGAAACTTCGTGAGAATTTTTATTGTTTTATATTTTTATTATTTTATTATTTCCCTTCTACGTGACTTTACCGAAAGAACCAAGAATATAACATTATTTATATTGTATCTTGTGACTAAACAATAGGTCCGAGCAAATCAATTATTTTCCTCACCAAAAAATCTACCAAAACCCTAATTTAAACCCACTGATAATAAAACCAACTTATATTTTTTATGCGAGATATTTCTGCGAAAACGACAATGCTGTGGCTCAATCAACTGACTGGCCGCTCCCCCAGATGTCCGTCTTATCTCTGCTGCTCGCCTCGGCTCTGCTCTCCGTGACCACGGAGCTGGGAGAAGGAGCTGGTGCCCAGGAGGACAGGGCCGTGTGTGCGGGGATGAGCGGGATCCCGGGGACCCCAGGGCAGCACGGGGCCCCTGGGAGGGACGGCAGGGATGGGAAAGACGGTGAGGGGAATTGATTCACAGCCCACAGCTGTCATTGAGATGCGCTTCTGCAGCCGTCTGGAACGCTTTTGCTTTCGATTTTAGGACGTCACTTGAGTTATGCACTTTTGAATTGATATTGAAAACGCATTTCTTTAGAACTGCTTTTTGTGTTTAGTTTGTCATCCTTCTCCCACACTTCCGATTAGCACGGTTGACTACATAAGGTGCGAAAGACGTTTAACATATATACATACAGTGAGGGAAAAAAGTAGTTGATCTCCTGCTGATTTTGTACGTTTGCCCACTGACAAATAAATGACCAGTCTATAATTTTAATGATAGGTTTATTTGAACAGTGGGAGACAGAATAACAACAACAAAATCCAGAAAAACGCATGTCAAAAGTTTTATAAATTGATTTGCATTTTAATGAGGGAAATAAGTATTTGACCCCTCTGCAAAACATGACTTAGTACTTGGTGGCAAAACCCTTGTTGGCAATCACAGAGGTCAGACGTTTCTTGTAGTTGGCCACCAGGTTTGCACACATCTCAGGAGGGATTTTGTCCCACTCCTCTTTGCAGATCTTCTCCAAGTCATTAAGGTTTCGAGGCTGACGTTTGGCAACTCGAACCTTCAGCTCCCTCCACAGATGTTCTATGGGATTAAGGTCTGGAGACTGGCTAGGCCACTCCAGGACCTCAATGTGCTTCTTTTTGAGCCACTCCGTTGTTGCCTTGGCCGTGTGTTTTGGGTCATTGTCATGCTAGAATACCAATCCACGACCCATTTTCAATGCCATGGCTGAGGGAAGGAGGTTATCACCCAAGATTTGACGGTACATAGCCGCGTCCATCGTCCCTTTGATGCAGTGAAGTTGTCCTGTCCCCTTAGCAGAAAAACACCCCCAAAGCATAATGTTTCCACCTCCATGTTGAACGGTGGGGATGGTGTTCTTGGGGTCATAGGCAGCATTCCTCCTCCTCCAAACACGGCGAGTTGAGTTGATGCCAAAAAGCTCAATTTTGGTCTCATCTGACCACAATACTTTCACCCAGTTGTCCTCTGAATCATTCGGATGTTCATTGGCAAACTTCAGACGGGCATGTATATGTGCTTTCTTGAGCAGGGGGACCTTGCGGGTGCTGCGGGATTTCAGTCCTTCACGGCATAGTGTGTTACCAACTGTTTTCTTGGTGACTATGGTCCAAGCTGCCTTGATTCCTCACTGTTCTCATGATCATTGCAACTCCACGATGTGAGATCTTGCATGGAGCCCCAGGCCGAAGGAGATTGACAGTTCTTTTGTGTTTCTTCCATTTGCGAATAATCGCACCAACTGTTGTCACCTTATCGCCAAGCTGGGCGATGGTTATGTAGCCCATTCCAGCCTTGTGTAGGTCTACAATCTTGTCCCTGACATCCTTGGAGAGCTCTTTGGTCTTGGCCATGGTGGAGAGTTTGGAATCTGATTGATTGCTTCTGTGAACAGGTGTCTTTTATACAGGTAACAAGCTGAGATTAGGAGCACTCCCTATAAGAGTGTGCTCCTAATCTCAGCTCGCTACCTGCATAAAAGAGACCTGGGAGCCAGAAATCTTTCTGATTGAGAGGTCAAATACTTATTTCCCTCATTAAAATGCAAATTAATTTATAACATTTTTGACATGCGTTTTTCAGGATTTTTTTGTTGTTATTCTGTCTCTCACTGTTCAAATAAACCTACCTTTAAAATTATAGACTGATCATTTCTTTGTCAGTGGGCAAACGTACAAAATCAGCAGGGGATCAAATACTTTTTTCCCTCACTGTACATGTGTGACTCGTTAATTCACTCATTCAGGTAGGAGAGTGCGTGGAGGGGAGTAGAGTGAAATGAGAGGTAGGTGGTGGCGAGTCCATGGAGAATCCTGATAACCGTGAGAGAGATCTTGTAGTTGATGTTGGATTGGGAGCCAGTGAATGAATTGGGCAGCAGAGGACTCATAATCAGAATCTTCATTCATCCTGGAAAAATCCAACGAGCTAGTAAGCTTTCTTTCACAGATGTCCAGTAGGGGTTGGTCAGAAAGTTACAACAACAATGTCTCGAGGGGTTGCTGATCCGTTCTTTGTTCTTTTCGCAGGTGTGATGGGAACACCTGGAGCTAAGGGAGACCGCGGGGCTTCAGGAGACAAAGGCGTGAAAGGGGAGCCAGGTGAGCAGGGGTTTATCCAGATAGGGTGAGTCGTGTCCTGATGGCAGCAGACTTTTCTGCCACGTGGTGATTTGTCCACAATTACGTCAAATATGAAACAAAGCCTCTTCTTTGTTCATTAGATTCGTTGTAACATTGTTTTATCGTCATTAAGAACCCATAATGCAATGTGGATATCAAAAATGGAAAAAAACAACACATAACGTGTGTAATAAACTCGACGAAATGCACGCTTAAAATCAGTGATCAAACGAGGGAGTTCGGGCTCACTGCTGATACCTCAATAGGAGTAATCACATCACGTTTGTTGATGAATAACATCGGCTGGCTTGACATCAAACTGCAGCAGCAGCCAACAACTGTATATGACTGAGGGAGAAAATGAGCTGCTACGTTCAGATGCTGAAGAAGCTCCTAACATGCTGAATTTAATGCCAAACACAGGGGTCATTCTGCAAATATATTGGAGGTGAAATGAAAACGTCTATTGAACCCGATGATGTGGCAATCAAGTGCTCAAGTGATAAGAACATCGACCTGTGAAAGCAAAAAAAAAGTTTAAACAAAACACACCTCAATTGTGCATCTTATTAAGAAGCCACTGGAGTTATGTACTTAAAAAAAATAGATTCAAAACTAATTTATTTAGAAATGTTTTTTGTGTTTTCATTTGTTGCCCCTCCCCCGGACCTCCGATTAGTATGGTTGGTGTGAAAGCAATTCAATATACATACACGTGTCACACAGTATCATCAACGGAGATTCGTGTCACCCATCTCTCACTCGAGCACGTTGACACTTGACCTTGTTACCGTGTGTCTGTCTAGGTCTCCCGGGAAAGCTGGGCCCTCTTGGCCAATCAGGGCCAATGGGGCCTCCAGGAATCCCAGGTGAGAAGGGTGGCAGAGGCGATAAAAGCGAGAATGGCGTGGGGCCCAGGTCGGCCTTCTCGGCAAAGGTGGCACTTTACAAACCGGCAATCGGATGCCCCATGAAGTTTGACGTCATCATCATCAACTCACAGGGGCACTACAACCCCATCACAGGGAAGTTTACTTGTGCATCCCCCGGCACCTACTACTTCACCTTGTTTATGCACTCAAGTGCTAGTGGCCCTCTCGTGGTTATGATAATGAAAAATGGGCAATTGATATCCAATGTATGTGGCCGCCCAGACGAGGAAATTAGCGGTAGCGTCGTGCTGAGCCTCGAGACGGAAGATCAGGTATGGCTCGAGATGAAAGCTCCGTACATCAATTTGGTAATTGACGAAAGCAGGGACGCGCTGTTTAGTGGCTTTCTCCTTTTCCCCGACTGAATTGACTTCCATTGTCAGAGAATATGAAGTGAACACATGCACATCCTCATGAACATATTCACGCGTGCATAAATGCATACATCTTGAAGATGGGAAATTTTAATTCCTGGATACAAGTGATGATCAAATTCTCACTTCGAACTTTCAACATATAATGTAGATCGTGCCTCAAATAAATGGGGTCTGTTTTTGGATGCTTGCTTCCACAATGGAAGAATGGCAGGCATATCCTACAGATAAAAAGCTGATGGTCAGTGGCCAGATCAGCTCCACAGTATGTCCTCATGTCAAGCAGATAAGCTCACGTTGACTGTTCCACATTGCATCGTGCAACATATGTTTCTGCTTGGACCTGACACACTCGAAGTGTTATGTGATGACAGAAAAGGATGTTGGCCGTTATAAGCCCATGGGCTGCACAGCAATCCAGCAGCCGACTACCATTATTATTGAGATTATTTGTGGTATGCTTTTCAATACTCCCACCTAAAGTGTTAGGGTCATGACCCACCTTCGGCTTTAATGGAAGGCGCATTGGCCTTGGCTGCGACCCTCAATAGATGTTCATCATTAGTAGGGACTGAATCAAACACATTCCTGCGGAGGGAGCTGGTAGGAACGTTGGGTTGCTGTGAGGGCGGGCACAAGCCGGCGTGAGTAGGTTAAACGTTGAGTTTTATAAGGGCACCACGGGATGACCAGCCCCTCCCCACGCAGCCCCACCCCTCCCACCCCCCACCCAGCCCCACCCAGCCCCTCCCCACCCAGCCCCTCCCTGCACGATGGTCGGACGGACACAATAATCCCCTGTGGGCTGGTGTAACAGGAGGTTCCTACCAGTAAAACTCAACGTTTAACCTACTGACTCCGGCTTGTGCCCGCCCTCACAGTCGGGCATATTTGCGGAATACACCACGCCGCCGTTGACCCTGCAGGCCATTGACCGAGCAACCCAACGTTCCTACCAGCTCCCTCCGCAGGAATGTGTTTATTAAGATGATTTGTGGTATGCTTTTCAATACTTCCACCTAAAGTGTTAGGGTCATGACCCACCTTCGGCTTCAATATAAGGCGCATTGGCCTTGGCTGCGACCCTCAATAGATGTTCATCATTAGTAGGGACTGAATCAATTATCCTGTCACTACTTAGCTTATTCCAGGCCCTCACTACAGCAAACCAAATGTTTCAACTCGTACTCACGACGCTGCATGGCCGCCACGCGCGTCCCTCGCTCGTCCTCTCTCTCGTTCCTCCCCTGTCACCTGGTTCCGCTCACCCAAGCTCCACCCACTTCTGTCAATCCGAACCCCTCACCAATCAAAGTCATCCCTCTCTGACTGCCACAGGTTAATGTATGCATGCCTGCATTATACAGTAAAGATTGATCAAACATGCTCTTGTGTCTGTGTTTTTCTGTCTACAAAATATTTGAAATAATTTTTACCCCCAAGTAAGACTAAAATCACTACACCTCCGGTCCATCACTTATCAGCTGCTCCGGGCTCAGCAGACTCAACAGCCCGGATCGTTTTTTCTCCGACACTGCAGAAGATGGCACCTCGTGTGCTTTATCCAGACGAGGTCGGATTTCCATGTGGCCTCAGGCCGCATCTCCTGCACGGGCCTCTCTCGCCCTCCCGCAGCCCAGCATCACGCTCTCCGAGCACAACTTTGTTGTCCTGAGGCACCAGCAGCACCGGCTGAGAGGGTGGAGGCGCATTACCTCAAGTTCCACCCTCTCAACATAAAATTTGAATCGTCCTCGCGGCCACCCGCACCACCACGCCACGCCAGTCTCCCTCCCCTCTCTCTCTCTCTCTTGCTCTCGGCTCCTCCTCCCCCTCCTCCTGTCACTCTCAATCGGCTCGTCTCTTCCTGTCCCTCAGACACCTCACCTCCCGCTATCCACAGCGCCGAAGGGAGGTCAGGGCATTATGAGGGGGCAGGGGATGGAAGCGGCTCACAAGGGCTTCGACAAACCCATTCGTAATTCGAGGATTGCCTGTATTTTAAATCCCCCACGGGGGCTAGTGGAAGGTCGCAGGCTTGCCGGCAGTGGAGGAGAGAGCCATCATGCTCTACAGGAGCAGAATGGGTGCCCGGAGATGGGTCCACCCTGCACTGGACTGTAAGTTGGCAACGGCGCGAGGCCGGTCGCCCATGCACATGTGGCTGACACCACCAAGGCCACGGCAGTAGCCGGATCTGGCCGAAGCAACCAGCCACATCTTCAGCTGTTCGCTGGGGCTGTGCCGAAGCAGCAGCAGAAACGGGGAGAGGGGAATGATATCTCAACAAGTCCAGCCGCTACCCCATTCACCAATGCACATTACAGGTGTATGTAGCCACCACCACCCGTTATATGTCAGTATGTGCGTGCATGTGTGTATATGTTGGTACATATGTCTTTGTACATTTGTATGCCTGCGTTTGCATGTACTTGTGTTTGTTTATATGTTTGTATAAATGTGTGTTTATATAATTAAGTGTGTGATGTTGATCTTAGTTGAATTATGCTGGCAGGGCCACTAATAGGACATAATGGTTGGCGTCGCCCGGTATGTGGGGGATCGTTATCTTTGTATATACGTGTTGATTGCTACGTTATTAATGAGTGTTTTGTTGACCGCAGGAACACGTGACCCGAATGTATAAAGGGGGAGCCATGGACAGGGGAGAACCTCAGAGAAAATTTGGAAGGACCTCGAAGCAAAATCGGAGGCCAAATGTGCAAAGTAAGTCTGTGTGTGTGTCGGTCTACCATTCACGTGTGTTGTTATCAAAACAGGTTCAACTCATTATATTTGGCTCTTTGTTTCACAATCAAGATATGATAATGAAAATATCAGTAATTATCCTGCTCGAGTTTTTAAGAATGAGCATTGGCGCAATGTTTAGGGCATTGTGTGATGAACCCAATGACCCAAGTTCGATTAATGGCTATGGCTAATTTCAGTAGCGAACGATATCTGATCCGTACATCCCCACATTAGTCATAATGGGTTGGCGAATTATGGTGCCGAGGACCAGTTAAGATATCACCGTGCTCTGAAATCTCACTAAGGTTGCATAGTGTGGTGTGCTAACTACTCTGCCACTTCTCCCCATTCTAAAATACTTGAAAAATACACGGAAGTGGTACACACAAATCAACAGCTTTCCCTCTCCTCTTCCGAACAATACACACTTTGTTTTACTCGGACCTATAGTTTAGGCACAGGATAAAACAATCAGTGTATATTACAAAGGTGCTCTATTTATGGAATAAGGCCTATCTATTTATATCTGGTTTGAACAACAGTTTATTTTGGAAATTGAGAGGCCTTAAACCACAATGGAGCACTTTTGTAACATATAATTATATTTATTTTATCCTGTGGCTAAACTATAGGTCCGAGCAAATAAAGTATTTTCCTAACCAAAAAAAATTAACGCCCTAATTTAAACCCTGTAATAATTATTTAAGTCCACCAATATATATATTTTTTTAACGACAATGTTGTGGCTCCCCAGATGTCCGTCTTATCTCTGGTGTTGGTCTTGGCTCTGCTCTCCGTGACCACGGAGCTGGGCGAAGGAGCTGGCGCCCAGGAGGATAGAGCCATGTGTGCGGGGATGAGCGGGATCCCGGGGACCCCAGGGCAGCACGGGGCCCCTGGGAGGGACGGCAGGGACGGGAAAGACGGTGAGGGGAATTGATTCACAACTCACAGCCCTCATTTTAGATGGGCTGCTGTGGCCGTCTAGTACGCTCGTCCTTCAAATATTAGGTAGCCACTAGAGCTATGCATTTTTAAATCATCTAGGTTGAAAACTAATTTCTTTAGAACTGCTTTTTGTGTTTAGTTTGACTTCCTTCCCGCAGAGGACAGAATCAGAATAGTTATATATCTTGGATAAATCCGATGAGCTATGATACTCTTTTTCACAGATTTTCAGTAGATGTGGGTCACAAAGTTGCAACAACGTCTCGATGGGTTGCTGATCAGTTCGTTGGTCCTTTCGCAGGTGTGATGGGAGCACCTGGAGCTAAGGGAGACAGCGGCACTTCAGGAGACAAAGGCATGAATGGGGAGCCAAGTCAGCAGGGGTTTACCCAGACACGGTGTGTTATGTCCTGATGGCAGCGGACTTTTCTGGCACGTGGCAATTTGTCCATATCATGTCAAATATAAATAGAAACTTCTTACTTGTTCATTAGCTTTGTCAAATCATGTTTGTTTTTTTTTGTAAAAAAAAAAATTGCCATTAAAAAACCCAGAATACAATGTGGATTTCAAAATAGAAGAAAAAGCAGAAAACGTAACAAGCTCGATGGAATACACCCTTAAAATCAGATTGAACGAGGGAGTCCGAGGTCGCTGCCCTATCACGGTCGGGGTAATCACATCACGTTTGTCGATAAATAACATCAGCTGGCCTGACATCAAACTCCAGCAGCATACAGCAACTTTATATGACTGAGTGAGAAAAGGAGCTGCTCCATTCAGTATCTGAAGAAACGCCTAACATGCTGGACATTATGCCGAACACAGGTGGTCAATCCGAAAATACATTGGAGAGGTGACATGAAAATGTCGATTGAACTCGATGATGTGGCAATCAAGTGCTTAAGTGTTTTGGATATCGACCTTTGATAGCAAACCAAAAGAAGACGTTTTAACAAAACACACCTCAGTTACGCGTGTTATTCGGAAGCCACTGGGGCTATGCACTTTTAAATCTAGATTTAAAACTAATTTCTGTAGAACTACTTTTGTGTTTAAGTTTGTTGTCCATTCCCCTGCACCTCCAATTATCACGATTGGCTAGGTACGGTGCAAAAGAAGTTCAACATACATACACGTCTGGCTAAGTGCCACCAACAGAGATTTGTGTCACCCATCTCTCAGTCGAATACGTTGACACTTGACCTTGTTACCGTGTGTCTGTCTAGGTGTCCCGGGAAAGCTGGGCCCTCTTGGCCAATCAGGGCCCATGGGGCCTCCAGGAATCCCAGGTGAGAAGGGCGAACGAGGCGGCAAAAGCGAGAATGGTGTTGGGCCCAGGTCGGCCTTCTCGGCAAAGATGGCGCTTTCCACACAGGCAACCGGATGCCCCATGAAGTTTGACATCATCATCACCAACCCACAGGGGCACTACAACCCCATCACAGGAAAGTTTACTTGTGCATCCCCCGGCACCTACTACTTCACCTTCTTTATGCACTCAAGTGCTAGTGGCCATCTCGTGGTTATGATAATGAAAAATGGGCAATTGATATCCAATGTGTGTGGCCGCCCAGACGAGGAAATTAGCGGTAGCGTCGTGCTGAGCCTCGAGACGGGAGATCAGGTATGGCTCGAGATGAAAGCTCCGTACATCAATTTATTCAATGACAAGAACAGGGACGCGCTGTTCAGCGGCTTTCTCCTGTTCCCTAACTGAATTGACTGCTATTGTCAAGGAAGACAGAGTGAACACATGCACACACTCATAAACATATTCACACGTGCATGCATGCATACAAGACAAAAATAGGCGCCCCCTATTGTCTTTAACATACTTAAGTTGAAGATGATGTTGGGGTCCAGAATATATGTGGACATGTTTCTGGGCATCAAAGATTAGATTATCATGGTGCTAGAAGTTTTTTTTTTATTATTAAAGAGTGGTGTCTGATCTTGGGGCAGCAACCCGCAACCACCACCCATATCTTACTGTGCTGAATGGCTTTCCGGACCTCTGAGCAAAAGCTTTGGTAAGCCTCCTCATTCTCGGGCATAGAATGTTGCAATCAGAGAGAATAGATCTACCACTATATTTCAGCTAGCTGGAATGCCTCCTCCTTCAGGAATTGTGTGGAGGTCTGGATTGGCTACCCAATGCTGCCAATGCAGCAGCACGAACCACAGTCTTGCAAAAGAGGGGAAGCTTCAATTTACAGCTACAAGTGATGGTCAAATTATTGCTTTTACTTTCAACATATAAATGGGGTCATTTGTGGATGCTCGCTTCCACATTGGAAGAATGGCAGGCACGTCCTACAGATGAAAAGCTGATGTTAATGATTCTAGATTTGAAGCTTTCGTGACTGCAAGGATTCATACTCTTAGTTTTTTCGGTAAAGTCACGTAGGTAAAAAAAATTAATTAAAATTAATAAGAATAAAATAATAAAAATCACGACGTTTCGGAGGCAACACAAGTCTCCGTCATCAGGTGGGACCGTCACAGCCAGATTAGCTGTATCAATTGAGGCAGGGATTCCAAGATGCAAGTTCTTAAATACAAGTTAAGGGGGAGGAGAGGGCGGGGAGCATATCAGAATGTGGTAGCCAATGAATGGAACGTATTGGGAGGGGGGGCGGGGCTAAAAGAGAGCACGAGGTGTAAGTAGACGTGGACGTGTTTGTGCGCAAGCCCCTGTTGGTGCACATGATGACGTATTGGAAGGGGGGGGGCTAAAAGAGAGCACGAGGTGTAACTGTACGTGGACCTGTTTGTGCACAAGTACCTGTTGGTGCACATGATAGAAGAGAACGAAAATGCCCATGTTGTTTTTTACCAGTGTTGGCTGACAATCAAATACGAAAAAGGAGAGTACTTTAAACGCTGGGGATGTTAACACTCGGTAAAGTAAAATAGTACCTGTCAGATAAGATGGTCCAAAAATGTGTAGTTAAATCTTTTTTGCATGGTTAATAACATCTTTCCAATTATTACTAAGTGTGTACCCATCATCACGGTTGAAATTATGTCTGTGTTTGATGTCTGATGTTAGTGGCCAGATCAGCTCAACAGTATGTTCTCATGTCAAGCACATAAGCTCACATTCACTGTTCCACATTGCATCGTGCAAAATATGTTTCTGTTTGAACTTGACACACCTTAAGTGTTACGTGATGACAGAACAGCATGTTGGTCTTTACAAGCCCATGGGCTACAGAAAAATCCTAGCAATCTTCTACCATTATTATTGAGATGACTATTCCTATGCTTTTCAATACTCCTACCAAAGTGATAGGGTTATGAGCCACCTTCGGCATTAATACAAGACATTGGCTGCGTCCCTCAACACACACTTATAAGACATACACACGTGCAGTTCACACACGTGCAAAGAAAGACAAAGGTTTCCCATGTAGCCTTATCAGGCTTTTGAGACAAGTTCTGTTAGCGAGCACCTATGAAGGCCAGCACAGTAAACAAGGAGGTGGGTGGCCAGCACCACGGCCGACCGCCTTTGTATCCCCATTGGCGATGTTTACACACCGCACCAGGTACTCATTTGAGGCTAAGTTGACATACGGGAGGCCCAAGACCGGCTCAGTTAATCGTTACTGGTGGTGGCCGTGAGTTTCTATCAAACTCGGGTTACAGGGTTGTAGTGCTGTGCGCTAACCGCTACACTACAGCTCCACACATGCAAATACAACACAGACGACACTCACAGCGGATGCTTATTTTGGATTATTTGCGATATTAACCACGAGATGATAGATGTTATAAGTTCACGTGGCCCCTGCTACCACTATAGGCCGCTACATTTAACGCAAAAATATATTCGAACATATTTTATTTTTACGTGTAAATGATCAGTTTTAACCGTGTACCGCCCAATTGCCTTTTGTTGCTGAAAGTCACATACACCTTAATTTGCGTTTCTGCTCTGCTTAATATTAGGACCCCGTGTGATATTGATTTGCTCTGTAATGGCGTGGATCTGTGTTGTTTTGAAACAGAGGCTTTAGGTTTCCATGGGATCTAACCTCAGATAAATAAACCTGTAATAATTTATATGTGTCCGTATGTATGTAGTGTGGCAACTGGTGGATTTTATTCGTTGATGTGGTCGTGCTGTGGAAGTGGCAAGAGAAGTGCCAATAAATAATAAATAGTACAATGCACCAGGAATACTCTAGCCAAAATGATTATCCATCATCATTTAGAGTATTTGATTGCTTTTAATTGTCACATGATATGCCACTTTATTGGCCTATCATTTGTGTCCAGGTCGCTACTCAAATAGCTAGTTAGCTCAGTGGGCATTACATGATAAATTAGTTTAATATTCGTCGCGACTATCGCTACCAGACATTACCACTATGGGTTCAAATGTCATTGCACTGGCATGGGCAACAAGATTATAAACCTCTTGTGCCGCAGATCATTCTGAACATGTTTCTATTATGCTACTGCGCAGGCTTTCTCGGTTGTGCTGTGATGTGTTGTCAGGTTGTACTGCGTGGTGCTCAGCATGATGTCCAGCATGTTGGGAGCTTCTTCAAAAACAAAATAAAGCGAAATGTTGGGACACCATTCTGAACAATACATGGGAAAACCCGAAAAACACGTCAGAGCCATTTGCTCCTGTCATATTTTGTAACACGAGCCCCATAGCCCATGAATCAAGGGGGGGTGCCAATATCTGGAGTGCCAAATGCTCCAAATGCTCCAAATATACACCATGAGCAGAAAGATCAGTGTAAACACTGTCCGTGTCATGGACACATTTGCTATGTATTGGCATCTTCCACAGTTGTTTCATTTTATTCCCCTCCCAAAACGATAATGTCCATCAAACCTACTTCAGATGTTGATGGGTTTTTTTATCATAAAAAGCTACCACGCTAAAATTGCTACCATACATGACGTATTTGTGATCAATAGAGAATTTTGTTTCAATAAAATGTCTGTGAGCATTTGGCACCCTATGGGAGATAAATCACAAACAGTATGCAGTATGATGAAAAAATAATATCATTTATTCTTTCCGGCATACATCTTGATTCCGGCAGAAATAGTTCCATAAACATGTACAGTATTTTGGAGACAGCTTTTGTACAGCACAGGCAATATACCAAATTTTTCACAATCATAGTCATGAGATGGCAGCCTCCATGCAGCCCACTCTGTAATGCGAGAAATCACGACCAATGCCATCAACCCAGCATATGCATATCGATCAACAATCTCCTGGTTTCAAGAGTAACAACGCAACCCTCGGTGGTACCAATTTCCAGGCCCATGGTCCAATGACCGTTAGAGCAGTGGTTCCCGACCTCTATGAACACGTGGGCCATTGTCAATCATAAAAAAATTTATTTGTGAACCACCATGCACAAATACCGTATATTTCTAAATTAAAAAGAAAGGATTTCTAAATTAAAAATACTAAAATATTGCACTGTGAAATTATACTTAAAAAGCCATAACAATTATGAACTTGCCTTTAGTGACTAATAATATGAAATTTAAACAGTTCCGTGGACCACTTCCCAACGGCGTTGGAGACCATGGTTTGTACGTGTGTACGTTGAAATTCTTTCGCACCATACATAGCCAACCGTACTAATTAGAGATGCGGGGGACAGACAACATACTCAACACAAATCGCAGTTGTGAAGAAATGCATTTCCAATCTAGATTTAAAAGTGCATAGCTCCATTGGCTTCTTAATATCGGAAGGAAGAGCGTTCCAGACGGCCGCAGAAACGCATCTAAAAGCGCGCTATGTGGTGTGATCGTTTGTTCGAGGGCTCGCCAAAAACCGCTGGGCACACCTACGTTCGGGAAGGTCTCGAGAGTGGGTAGACTATGCCACCTGCTGGATAAATAAAGTTATACATTCTGACGATCACAACAGCGTCGGCTGCCATGCTTTGCAGTAACGTATTGTCCGGAAATATTGTACAGTACATGATGACTTGTATCATGACTTAGGCTGGATCTGCATGGCTCAGAGGACTGATACTGTGTCGCAACGAATCACCACGGACTGGTCAAACAAGATATACAATTTTGGTTTTTACTTAAGCTCAAAACATTTGAATAGAGAATGAACATTTCAGTGCACTGCCATGTGATGAACACTCTTTGTGGAGCTTATACAAGTTGTGCCTCATGTGTGGTTTTAAAAAGCAATTATGACATCACTTTTCAGGATGGTTCTTCGACACAAGGTTGTGCATTGCTCACTGTAAGAGTATTGAATGGATATTTCTTCTTAAATAACGCCGATAGTTGCGTTTTTACACGCTTTTATTTAACTCACTCTCTGTTGTTGTTGTCGTATCCTCAAATCTTGTAACTCAATTTAACCCACTTTCCAATGTCGTATCGACTGCAAATTTGGTATACGTATGTCATACTGATGAAAATACTATATTCTATCATTAAAAATAAAATATTTTTAAACCATATTTTTTATGTGTTATGTTTCGGCTTGGGTCTAATTGTCCACGCTGAACTAACGTTGGCTGTAAATCACCACGGTCACGTTGTGGCAAGCCTCGGGGCCACTTCCTGGAGTCGTGGAGTTTTGCCATTACGAGTACGGTACATTTCATTAAAGCGTGTTTTTAAAAAGGTATTTTTAAACATTACTTATTTTCAACGGTTTTACTTAACTTGACTCCTATGTTTGTCGTGGTCAAATCTTGTAATCAAAATTTAGTCTACTTCCTGTTGTCCAAATCAATTGCAAATTTTGCACACGTGCTCAGATCCGGTGACAATGCATCAAATCGGCATCAATTAATCAATTATTTCTCTACTTTAAAGCAAATAACATTTTATATGGACGCCTTATTATTTATATTTCTCTGTGTAGGTAAAAAACGCCGCGGTCCCTAAACTCTCGAATCGCCTGCTCCGTGTGAACGAGTTAGGGGCCGTCCATAAATGACGTCACGCGATTTTTTACCCCCCCCCCCCATCGTCACACATCGCCCCTAGGTGCGTGACGTCATTTATGGACTGCCCCTAAAGAGTGCGTGGGTTCGATCCCGACGCATGTTTATTTGGAGTTTGCATTTCTCTCTTCCCTGGGGTCGCGTGGATTTTTTCTCTCCACATGTATAAATACGCGTTTAGAGTAGTATTTGGCTCCTATACATGTCCACGTGATAAGCCAATTCGTCGAGCTATCATTTGTGATCACGTCACTTGTGAAAAAGAGCTATATATTACAGTGGGCCTGATCTGGTAAAAAAAATGTTTTATAGTTTAGTGTAAGGGTAGTTTAACAATCCTAACAATAATTACAGCACCAGGATTGTCGGTTACGTTTATATATTGTGAAGCCAGGGCTAAAATAAAATAATATAAATCCTGTAGTGTTCTTAAACACTAAGGATATCCCTATGGCTATAGTGCTCGACGTATAATAAGGTTGCGAGTTCATATCACATTCAACTCCTCTCATTATCCCTCTGGGACCACTAAAATGGGCATCACGTTGTAGTGGATGTCAACAATTGTTTTTTTTTCTAACAGTTGACCCATGCCATAAGAATGTGAACTTTCGAATGAGCTCCACAATTGAACCAGAAGACTTGTCGACCTTGACCTAAGAGTTGCCTGGAATTCCAGAATCACACAAGTTGCCTCTACTTTATTGCAAAGTGAGGGGTTGCATTTTCTGTATCGGGCCGCATGTGTACCGTTGTGGGAAATGTTGCAAACATCCACTGTACTGTAATAAGAGCTGTACCTAGGGTGCACGGCGAATCGGGGCGACCGACCCGGGCCCCGTGCTTGGGGGGGGGGGGGCGCGCTTCAATGTCACGGTGTCAGATGTAATACTTTCGGTTTAGTTTGAAGGCGTCGGGAGGGGGCCCACAGTGTGTGAGTTGCCCCGGGTCCCGCACCCCCCACTATGGACAGCTCTGATCACTGTAAAAAAAAAGTGTTCCTGGGTAGTGTTATTTTCCAATTGCTATTATTCCCCACAAACTTTGTTTTTATGTGACCAGGACAGTGATATTTTGAAATGTACCTATTTTCAATGAGAAAAGTTGTGCATTTCTGTCACTCCTTCACATAAAGTCCTGATCACAAAGGGAAAGTTTGTGGGGCATAATATACATTTTCTATACTTTTAAAGCATAAGCAATTAGAAAATAACAATTACTGCCCAGGGAAAAAAAATCGTGTTAATTCGATGCTCCGTCGTCAAAGCACCCCACCATCGCCAACTCAGACTGACCAGCACAATTTTCACAGGGTATGGAGGCTCTCGTCCAGCAGTGGATTAACCAAGTGCTCTACATGTACTTTAAGCAAAGTGAATAGCTTATTTGTTTAATGTAGCATTGACATCAATCGTGATACCAATCTGAAAATCTTTATTGCATGTACAGTACTGTATTACAGTTTGAATGGGCACCCAGGTGACAGTTGTAATACACTGTATTTCCTGAGCAGTACAATACTTAATTTTGAAGCACTGTTGTGTTCTGTTTTGCATACTCGTTTTTATTTCCCCATCTTCCCACCACACCTGTCACGGCGTAAGGAGGCCTTTTATCCAGCGTGCAGATTGGTACAATTCTGTAAACGATCTTCGACTGACTCATTTGGAAATGTCTTCTTCCGTGTGATTAACGCTTTCGGACTAAAGTTGAAAGAGTTAATGCATGGTTGTCCGTCTGTACATCCGTTTGTAAAGTTCCCGTACAAAAAATATATACTTCCAAGGACAAGCACATGTTGAAAAGCGCCAAAGAAACCATGTGTATGAATGTTTCATTCTTTTGTTTCTAATCGGTCAGAGACAATATTTTCATAGGAAGTCTCAGACCACAAATATCCGCACGTGTGTGTGTAGGCGTATGTGTGACCTTACGTGTACGGTCGTGTGTTTTCCATTTCCTGTTTGTCAGGTACTCTATTAACCATTCCCGCGTTAACCGCTACCCGATTACACCTTGGTACGACAGCTGTTACGCCATACACAATAAACCAGCTTCCATCTCACGCAATTGTTTGAACGAGTGTCGTTTTTTTTGAGCAAACGGGGTTTGCTAAAACAAATTGTGGATATCGAGGTCTGATACGGACTCCCTCGGGGTTCTGTCCTCGGGCCCCCCGTGCGATTTTGCGGCCTTTGACGCCTCCCATTGGCCGCTTCATTGAGAGGTCAAACACCATCCCCTACGCAGGGGACGCCCGACTCCACACCTCCGTTGATTCCAACCGACGCCTCTGGACTTGGAGAGGGTCTCTCGGACCCCCCCTACCACCGGCATTGCAGCGGTGGCCCCAGAGCCGTGAAGGTCTCCGAATCCCGTAGCCGTTCCTGGTCGGCACCATGCAGCGAGCCGATTCATCGCCGGCTCCGCTGTCCGATTCTCCGATCATATCAAGTTGGTCAGCGTCACTCTCGACTCCACCTCATCCTTCAACGGCCACGCAAACCGCGTCATCAGATCTTGCGATGACAATACCACCTCATTGCCTTTCACCATTTATGTCCACTCACCGCCACCCAAATCACAAATGACCTCGCCTGCAGTATATTCGGGGCTCGCCTAACTAGTCTTAAAGTCTTAAAGTCACTTTATTGTCAAGTGTGTTACATGCATGACATACAACACAGATGAAATTACAGTCCTCTCTCTTGGTCCCACGGTGCAACCAAGCAATTAAACAATTAATCACAATTAACAGACATAAATAAACAATAAACAATCGGCGATCAACACAAGATAAATAATAAAAAATGTAATAAACTTAAAATAAACAACAGTCAAGAATTTTTAAAATGTAAAATATTATTTAAATAAAGTATTTAAAGAAATAAGATATTTAAACCAGTGCGGTAGTGCGATGTAGTGCAATGTGCAGTCCAGAGATCAGGATGTACGAGTGAATGTGTGTGTGGGGGATGGGGTCAGGGGGCAAAGGGGGGTGGGTGGGCAGAGGGGGGGGGGGGGTGATGGTAGAGCAGGGAGGGAGTGGAGTCTCCTGACAGCCTGGTGAAAGAAAGTGTCTTTGAGCCTGCTGGTCCTGGCTGGAAGACTCCGCAGTCTCCTCCCTGACGGCAGCAGGCTGAAGAGGCTGTGAGATGGGTGGGTGGGATCACCTGCAATCTTGATTGCTTTGCTGGTGATGCGGGTGTTATAAATGTCCAGAAGAGGGGGGAGAGAGACACCAATGATCCTCTCAGCTGCTCTCACTATGCGCTGCAGAGTCTTGCGGCAGGACACGGTGCAGGTGCCGTACCACACGGTGATGCAGCTCGTCAAGATGCTCTCAACGGTGCCTCTGTAGAAGGTGTGCATGATGGGGGGCGGGGCTCCTGCTCTTCTCAGTTTGCGGAGAAAATACAGGCGCTGTTGGGCTTTTTGGCCAGTGATGCAGTTTTGTGACTCCACGACAGGTCTTCAGAGATGTGCACACCCAGGAACTTGGTGCATCTCACCCTCTCCACTGCAGCACCGTTGATGGTTAGCGGAGTATGCTGGGTGTGCACTCTCCTGAAGTCCACGACAATCTCCTTCGTCTTCTCAACATTCAGGTGGAGATTGTTGTCCTTGCACCACGTGGCCAGCCTGCTCACCTCACTCCTGTAGTTTGTCTCATCACCGTTTTTGATGGCACCCACCACAGTTGTGTCATCCGCAAACTTAATGAAGAGGTTGGAGCTGAATGATGGTGTGCAGTCGTGGGTCAGCAAAGTGAAGAGGAGGGGACTCAGCACATATCCTTGGGGGACCCCTGTGTTCAGTGTGATGGTGCTGGAGGTGTTGCTGCCAACTCGAACTGCCTGTGGTCTCCCTATCAGGAAGTCCAATAGCCAGTTGCACAGGGAGGTGTTGAGCCCCAGGTGGTCTAGTTTGTAGATGAGCTGCTGGGGAATGATTGTGTTGAATGCTGAGCTAAAGTCGATGAACAGCATTCTGACGTAGGAGTCTTTAGTCTCCAGATGGGTGAGAGCTGAGTGGAGGGTAGCAAAGATGGCGTCATCGGTTGAGCGGTTAGACCGATACGCAAACTGGAAAGGGTCCAGGGCGGGGGGAAGGACAGACTTGATGTGTTGTAGGACTAGCCGCTCGAAGCACTTCATAAGGATGGGAGTGAGTGCGACCGGGCGGTAGTCATTGTGGCAGGAGGGAGATGACTTCTTCGGGACCGGGATGATGGTGGTAGCTTTGAGGCACGTGGGTACAACAGCCTGTCTCAGCGAGGTGTTAAAGATGTCGGTGAAGACATCTGTGAGCTCCTCCGCACAGTCTCTCAGGACACGACCCGGAATGTTGTCAGGGCCCTGGGCTTTCCTTGGGTTCGTCCTTCTGAGGGATCTCCTCACGCTATCTGGGGATAGCGTCAGCACCTGATCACTGGGAGGTGGTGGAGTCTTCTGTGCTGGGGTGCTGTTGTCTGCCTCAAAGCGAGCGAAGAAGTCCTTCAGCTGGTTCAGCAGAGAGGTGGAGCTGTCACAGGTCTGCGGAGAGGGTTTATAGTCCGTGATGGTCTGCATCCCTCGCCACAGGTTCCTGGTGTCTCTGCTGTCATTGAAGCGGTCGGCGATCCTCCTGGAGTACTGCCTCTTGGGCAATCTGATGCCTCGCGACAGGTTGGCCCTGGCTGTCTTCAGGCCCATCTCCTCGCCAGCTTTGAAGGCGGCGTTCCGAGCCCTCAGGAGCCTGTGGACTTCCCCTGTCAGCCATGGCTTCTGATTGGCCCGAATGGAGATGGTTCTGGTGACCGTGACATCCTCCATGCACTTCCTCATGTAGGAAGTGACGGTCTCCGTGTACTCCTGGAGGTCTACGGTGTTGTTGTAGGTGGCTGCCTTTCTGAACATGTTCCAGTCGGTGGTGGAGAAGCAGTCCTGGAGTGCCTCTGAAGACCCCTCAGGCCACACGCATATCCGCTTTATAACTGGTTTGGTGACTTTAACCAGCGGCCTGTACGCTGACGTTAGCAGAACAGTGGTGTGATCTGAGGCCCCAAGGTGGGGGAGGGGACGGGCGTTGTCGGCACCTCAGTGTGTAGTGTCGACATTGTCCAGGACATTGCTTCCTCGTGTGGGAAAGTTGATGTGTCCCTGGAGTTGTGGAAACACGATCTTGGGGTTGGCATGGTTGAAATCCCCAGCCAGAATGAGGAAGGCATCTGGGTGGGCTGTCTGCTGGTCACCGATGTGCTGATGGAGTTCATACAGTGCCTCGTTCCTGTTGTTTTCGGAGCCAGGGGGGATGTATAGTGCCTACTCGGTCAATGCTCGTTCCAAACAAAGTAACCTCAAGAAACGTAAACGGTTGCAAAGCCATTTCGTCTGTATCGTCCTCACCACCTGTCATCCTTGGCTAGATTCCCTCGCTTCCCTCCCTCTGCTGGCTATCCCATCGCCAGCAGTGTCAGCTACAATATCACCTGTCTTAAACCACGAAGCATCGACTTTCATTTGTCCGCCGTATCTTCCCTCGATCATGTCTCCCTGCACTACAGCTTACGGGAGAACTCAGCAGTGCGACTCACAACCTCCATCTCCACCTCTCAGTGCCAAGGACCCAGGACGGTCACTCCCGGGCGTCGTTTCTCCGTGGCAACCCACTGCGTCTGGAACGCCATCATCCCACTTGCCACACATTCGCAGCTGCATTCAATCCACGCAGATTTTCGAGGGACACTTGAAGGTCACCGGTCTCTTAAAGGCCCTAACCGCTCTCGTTTGGGCCTTAGGGCGACACCGAGCCTCATATCCGTGAAACATTGTGTACGCAATAAATATTGACTTTATTATGAATAATAAAAAAGTATACCTCCTTTAAAAATACCAGAATATATACGTATGTCATTTTAATGTAATTCGAGCTGGAACGATTATTCAATGAAATAAATCGACTTACATTGGTAATCGACACTTTTTTTCTGGTCAGTTGCGACCCGATTACTTAACCCGAGGGTGACGCAGCACTTGTGGCCCTGTTCTCTGTGAAACTGAACGCGTTCTTTAAACACGTTTTACAATCACACAACCTCGTCGGCCAGGTTGTTTTTCACCTGCAGAAGCCGAGCCGCTGAAGTCAAGGACGTGGGAGATCGAGCCACAAGTGGATGACACGGTGACGCGCACGTACAGACTCTCACACAGATATGCAAAGACAAAGATCTCCCGTATAGCCTTAAAATAATTTTGGGGCAAGTGCTGGACCTAGGAGAGGCCCAGGAATGGTTCAGGTAATCGTTACTGGTATTGGCAGAAATCGAACTCTAGTCACCGGATTTGTAGCACAGTGCGCTAACCGCTAATCAATGAGGTAACCGAAGCACACAGAGAAAACTCACGGGCGAGAGCTGGCAACACTTAATCCCCGTACAGATGGAAACAGATGGCGATTAGTCAACTTGCTGTCCTGCCTTCTGGCACCACGTTAAAACCCACGGGAAGGGAGTTTCACTGGACTACAGCCGTGCATAGCCACCACCGCCAGGCTGTGTTGCGATTCGGGTCTAATACGATTTTAAACCGGCCAAATTGATCCAAAGGTTGCGCAATATTTTGGAGGCAGAAAGCGGAGAAAATATGCACGTTTTACCCAAACAGCTACCCGTCGGCTTTCGTACTGCTGATTAAATACTTCCTGAGACAATCGCATAGCGAAACTCATACAACCAATACATGTGCATGATTTTATAACCTGTTAATATACCGTCATCGCTTTTTGTTTTTACCTCATCCTGTATTTAGATTTTAGCATTAATATTGCATTGCTGTTGTTTGCCCCGTGAGTCATGTCCTTTAAACAGTGACTTCTAATTTAGTTATACAGTTTTTCCTGTTTTTATTTAACTCAGTTTCAATTTTCTCTACTAAAATACATTCTCTGTTGTTATGTGTCCGTTTTACCCAGGTCTCCCTTGAAAAATAAAGTTTGGTCTCAATGTGCTCTTACCCGGCGTTTATGAAGGATTCGTGTTTTTAATTGAGACGTGTTTGCGTTATGACGTTGCCCATTCAACTCGTTCTACTGAGTTAGCGCTAAAACGACACAAGGTGAACAATTGCAAAAATAATTTAAATCAGTCTAACCTCACCACTGACTTCGTCAAACAATTCATCAGCTATGATCTATCAACTGCTGGATTGAATGCCTCTCCTATCCATCATCGTCCCTAACAAGCCTACACACGAGCTGATTTCATCCATTTTTGCAGGGGATGGGTCCCCTAACATTCAATACGATGTATTAAACTTGCGTGTATGTGTTCTCTAATTCACTCATTGCACGGTCGTGGTGGTGGTGTACAAACATCAGCGGAGATTTGGGATGGTCACGCCATCCCTTCATGCGCGGTGCCGGTCTAAATAGGTGCTTTCCAACAGTATCTGCCCCAACAGTCTGTACTGGAGAATAGGCGGAATCTGTCTTTTGTATGTATGTACGTTGAACTTCTTTCGCACCGAACGTAGCCAACCGTACTAATCGGAGGGGCAGGGGAAGGACAACAAACCAAACACAAAAAGCTGTTCTAAAGAACTGAGTGTATCTGTAGATCACATGGGGACGTGCCATGTATCAATGCAGTAAGGCGTTTTCTTTTTTAAGCGTGGCACTTTGAAAGGGCTTTATGGAAATAAAAAAATGTGCAGAAAACATTAGCTGACAAAAAAGCCCCCTTGGCTGAGAAAACTAAAATAAAAATATATGACGACAAAACCACATCCTGGCTGAGTGCAGAGTGGGTCACAAACTACCGGTGACTCACTCATTCACATCCGTATACACTTCCTAATCTCATTGACAATAACTGCCAACAGTTCACACACAAACCCACATACACTGAGCGCACAAAGACAAAGATCCCCAATGTAGTCCACGCAAGCTGCTGGGGCAAGTGCTGTTCGCACCCTATGAACTCCGGAACTGCACCAAAGGGGTGCTGCAGTCAGCCTCACGCCTGGTCACCTTATCTGCCCGTCTGGTACTCATTTAAGGCAGAGTCGACCTAGGGGAAGCACAGTTTAGGTATTCATCACTGATGTTGGTGTATAGCATAGCGCCAATTACTATAAAGACAAATATCCCCCGTATAGCATTGAACAGCCTGTCGGGCTGTAAGGGAGCATCTATGAAGGCAGGAACGGTACACGAGGGGGTTTTGGTGGCTAGCACCAACCGCCTTTGTCTCCCCCAGTGCTGATGTTTACACACTGCACCAGGCACTGATTTAAGGCTGAGTCGACATAGGGGTGGCCTAGGAAGCGGTTCAGATATTCGTCACTGATCATGGTCTCGAGCGGGAATCGAACTGGGATAGCTGGGTTCATAGGGCAGCGCGCTAACCACAGCTACCCACGCACGTACAGTGCCAGCTAGCATGCCAAGATCGTATACCATGTAGACATGGCTCACATACAAAACCCTACCATATGAGGGTTTTTTTTACAGCCATTTGACAATCTACTGCAGGATGAAGGCTCTCTCACGCAAGTGTCAGCCCTGCGAGCTCTTTAACCATCCTTGATCGCGCTGATCAGCGCAGGTTGGTTAAGCGCCGTGCATGGTATGCCCAGAACAGACTTGGGTTTGTTACTTGCTACTCGCAGTCAGCTGTGGTCGATAATTAATTAAACTCATGCAAACCTGTAGCATTACCGAGTTTTTCAAGGGTAAGGGTGGAGATGCATACAAAAAATCAGCAGGGTGCGCACAACACAATAAATGTTAAATAATCTTTAAAACAAATATTAAACTCTCAACAGAACGAGTCATGTCCTGAAGCAAACACTCCGATATTGCTCTCACGCCCTAGGTAGTATCACGGATAGCTGCGACGCAGCATAGCTTAATATTACTGGTGTTAAATTCGCTCCCAATATCTGTGTTGTATAGAAAAGACGAATTTTACAGTCACAAATGTAATGATGTTAGATGTGCCTGATGACGACTCAAGCGAGGAGCAATTAATTGTGCAGTGGAGAGGGAATGGCTTCTGCCAATACTGTACGTGCTGTTGCTTTGGCAGTGGTGCACACGCACAAATAATAGTCGTAAAAATACTCAAAGCGGTATTATTGACGAATGTGTGGAGTTTTCTGTATGTACATGTCCAGTCCTTTTGTCGATCCACTGCTGGATGCGAGCCTTCACACACATTTTAGTTCTGGGCTTACCACGTTCACTACCAATCTCAAATATTGTACTGTATGAAATAAAGACATTTATTGTTTAGCTCATTCACCTTTCCAGATAAATGTAAGTATTCAAAGTCTATAATTCTATGAGCTTTGCAGACCAACATTAATCCGGCAGCATGTTTTTTAAGCAAGCAAACTCTGCACCGGTTTCGACATTCATGGTCTCATCAGCAGTCAGGCTTCTTAAAAAATATTTTTGCTGAGTTACCGGATGTTATTGTCAAGAACATTCCCTCTAAACCAACGGGCCTCGGTCAACGTAAAAGGTAATTATGTATTTTAAAAGTCACACTGCTCATGTGTTGTATATGGACTGTGTATGTATTCTATGTATTGTATACATACACACCATATATATTTCCAAGTATATGTATGCAGACTGCTAGGGAAAGTGCTGGTTAGGGAGCACCTATTAAGGGTGGCAGGGTGCAGACAGCGTGCCGTCGTTAACAGCAGGGCCATGTTCTCATATCGCTACTCACTTTTGCTGTGTGTGACTGGGAATCAAACTCGGGTGGTGGGGATCTTCGTTTGTCGTGTGAATATCATTGTACCACCATTTCCCCCCCCTCCCATCGCACACGAAAACAAAGACAAAGTTCCGCCCGTAAAGCCTTAACAGACTGTTGGGGCAAGTGTTGTAAACGAGCACCTAGGAAGGCCGGAATGGCACATGAGGGGTTGGGTGGCCAGCACCATGCCCGGCCGCGTTTGTCTACATAGTGACAATGTTTTTACACATCGCACTAGGTAATCAATTGAGATTGATTCGACCTCGGAGAGGCCCAGGACCGGTTTAGATTATCGTCAATGGTGTTGGTTGTGATCGGGACGCGAACTCGGGTCGCTGGGTTCATAGCGCCACGCGCTAACCGCTACACTACCACTTCCCCCCACCACACTCCCACACACATCCACTTGCGGATATATGAATGAACTCTTATGAATGAAACGTTGCTAAACTGTGTTAGGATATCCTCAATCGGCAGCAGCAACAATGAGAGCTTGTGACACTCTCCACCCACCTCTCCCATCCTCCCAGTCCAGCAAGCCATGCATGGCTCTCTCCAAAAAAACATACAACCTTCCGAATAAAGCGCGCTATCAGGCGGATGGGCAACGGGCGTTCGACTGTGGGCTGTGGTCCACCGTTTCCGAAACGCCATCACAGCACACACCCTGCACAGTGTCCAGTTTCCACAGTTAAATTTATTTGTCAGCGAGTTGCAGCATTTTAACAGATAGGACCATGACTGCAGCATTCTAGCGTCAAATTAGATAAAGTTGCGACACTTCCCAAATGTGAAAGACCCAACATAAAAAGTACCTGGTTTTGATCTTCCATGAAGGTCATGGTCCACCCTTATCCACATTCTTGAAAACCATGGTAGATGCGGATACCTAATGCCCAAATGGAAAATGCAAAACTGCCCAGCGTGCGACTGTGGTTATCCAGAACAAACCGTACAACATATAACACAAATACAAAGGAGACATTGCAGCGGGGGTGGCCATTGGCTGACAGGATATAAAAAATATGTCAAAACTGTTGGGTTTTTTTTGTACAATTGTCATTTCTTAACTGGTAGAATTATACCATAATAGTTTTTAAATAAGAGAGTTTCCATTAAATGTCATGAATATCTCACAGATTGGGCCAATTGTATATTTTTACATACTGTCAGCCAAAGGCCACCCCCATTGGCAACCCTACACCTCTTCTTCTACTCCACTGCTACCCTACACTTCTTCTTCTTCTCCACTGCTACTCTATGCTTCTTCTTCTGCTCCGACCGACTCCTTTCAGCTCCCAGCACAACTCTCCGTCTTGCTCTGACGCTCGCCTATTTATCCCCCTCCTCATTAATTCCCAATTAATTAGTTGGCGTCCCCCCTAACGCCCCGCGCCCCCGGCCCCCGCTGCCACCTGTCTCCCTTCCCAGACTTGGAGGCGCCACCTTGTACTCAGCAACAACAACCGGCCAATCACTGCCCTGCCCCATAATTGCCTAACGGGCCGTCTCCAACTCACTCGTTGGCCCCCAGCAACAGCAGCATGTCCCGATTCGACCCCACTGTTCCCAACCCACACGTGTGTACAATTACCCTCCTTGGAGCGCGTTAAACCACTACATATATATGTATTCACTGCATTGCGGCTCTTGAAATATTGATTTTCGTACCGAATTACAAAAAATGTCTGTTCTTGTTATTTTGGTTACCGACCTCTGGACTAATCCCACGGAAGCGAATGCAGGGAACGCTGCTTTGCTAATCTCCGCGAGAGGAGCATCTTCCATGGCAGAGGCGCAGGCCTGGGCCACGCTCTCAGTGAATGGCGCGGTCTGCGGGTGCCCTTCCAAGGGCTCGTTCTGGGTCGCCTGGGGTAGTGGTGGTCACGGGCCCTAAGGAATACTGTGCTGTCTGGTGCACGAGCGCCACCAGAGCCGCCAGGTCCAGCAACGTGGCACCTGCTTAGCTGCTGACCCATAACAGCGGTTGTCTGCCATGAATGTACGCCATCATCCATAGCATACACCTAAATTGCACAAACACCTTCTAACAGCACACACCATCCATAGCATACACCATATTGGCACACATTAACAGCATATTCTACCCATATCACACACCCTCCAGTAATGCACGCCGAAGCTCTATGTGTTTGCACGTTATCTGCGAATAAACCATAAAGTTGAGCTATACTTACCTCGTCCGAAGTCCTTTTCAAATGGTGGCAGCGGTGGGATCCAGAAACGGCAGGAAATTTTACCAGCGGGAAAGTGGGGGACCAACTCGGCCACGTCAATTGGGTTTAATGGATACATTCCTAGCTGCTGGAGGTGATTGGCGGGCTTTTGCACGCCAGTTTGAAGAAGCATTTCAAGCACTGGACTTGCCTAAAGTACTTAATTGTTTGCCTATGGGCCTTAGAAAGGTGCCAGCTATTTTTCAGCGCCTGATGGAAATGGTTTTGGCAGGCCTCCAATGGGACGTTTGTCTCATCTATTTGGATGACGTCATTTTCTTCTGCCGCTCCTTTGAGGAGCATCTGTGTCGGCTGAGTCAGGTATTCAGTAGGGTTCGGGACACTCATCTCAAGTTGAAGCCATCTAAATTTCACGTAGTCCAGCTGTCAGTTCGTTATTTGGGCCATGTGGTCAGTTTTTTGGGTGTGGCGACTGACCCGGCAAACACAGCCTGTGTAAAGAACTGGCCCACTCCCACATAGATTTCAGAGGTCAGGAGGTTCATTGGCTTTGTGCCCTATTACCATTGGTTTGTGCCTAAGTTCGCAACTATCGCAAAGCCCTTGCACACCTTGACAGCCAAGAACGAACGGTTTTGATGGGGACCAGTGGAAGAGTCAGCTTTTTAAACGCTGCGCTCACATCTCACAGATGCATCACCCTGGCTTATCCAGATTTTTCCACTACTTTCATCTTGGATACTGATGCCAGTGATGTCGGTATCGGAGGAGGGTGCTCTCACAGATTCAGAACGGGCGAGAAGTGGCTATCGCATATGGCAGCCATGTTTTATCACCGGCTGAACGTTATTGTGTGACTCGTCGGGAACTGTTCGCGGTTGTGCACTTTTTACACCAGTACAGACCTTATCTACATGGTCAGAAATTTGCAGTACGTACTGAAAACGCCACGTTACCGTATTCCTTGAGCATTGACCAACTATCAGGACAGCTAGCAAGGTGAATAGAGTGGCTGCAGGAGTACGACATTTTACACAGGAAGGGCACGCGCCATGTGAATGAAGATGCCCTGCCATGGTTGCCCCTGTCAGGTCCTTGTTTATGTGTGGAGGAAGCAGCCGAATGCAGAAAAGCTGTGCCTGACACGCCCGACATTGTTGCTCCAGTGCAGTCTCAGCCTAAGGCAGATGCAACATTTTTGGCAGACTATGATCTGGGCTTGACACTACAGGACTGGATACGGTTGCAGGGAGAAGATGCATCCCTCACACCTCTACACGCCATTGTGCATGCTGCCGTTGATAACCCTGATTCTGCTAAAGCAATGAGTTATGTCAGCGAGAAGTGACTTTTGATGCGATGGGACACAACCTCTCAAAACTGGTGCGTAGTGGTCCCGACTGCTTTGCGTGAGAAATTATTCACAGAAATGCATGTGTGCCGTCTCTTGCATTTGGGAGACTAGAAAACTGCACTCACCTTATGCATCCGATACTTTTGGCCAGGAATCACAGCGGATGTGCGTCGGTGGGTGGCTGCTTGCTCTAAATGTGCGCACCGTAAGCCTCGCGCCCACATTCCACAAGCACCCTTGCAGTCCATCCTGGTGTCGAGAGTAAGCGAATTAGTTGCTTTTGACATTTAAGGCCCTTTTCCCCGTACTCCGGAGGGAAATACATTTTTCTTGTAGGAGTTGAGTACACTACCCAATGGCCCATGGCGTGGGCCATTGGGTAGAAAGACAGCACAATCAATAGCTGAAGTTTTTATTCAGGGATATATCGTAAACAAGGGGGCTCAGACGTATACAAGGGGCTCATACAGAAACGCACCTCACCATACCCTCCTCAGAAAGATGGTATGGTGAGGTGTGTATTTTCTTTTTACCGAGGATATTACACAACATCCTGAAGCAGTTTTGAGAACAAATGTCGTTCCTGATCAATCAGGAATAGTTCCAGAGCCCCCTTGTCTATGATTTATTCATCTTCTTGGTTCTTTCGGTAAAGTCACGTAGAAGGGAAGTAATAAAATAATAAAAATAAAACACAATAAAATAATTCTCACGACGTTTCGGCCACAACACAAGCAGCCATCCTCAGGTGAAAACCAGGTCCGTCGAGGCGACAGAGTCTGAATGAAACAGCACACGAGCTTGGAGCATATATATAAGCTGGGTGCCTTGACAAAGGAATTTGCATATCGTTGTTATTGTGTTTTATTTTTATTATTTTATTACTTCCCTTCTACGTGACTTTACCGAAAGAACCAAGAAGATGAAACAGATTGGGATTTACACGCTTCAGCAGTCTTCATGGCCTACCACCAAGCACTGAATGCGTCCAGGGGGTTTTCACCATTCTTCCTTATATATGGCCGTGATTCCGATCCACCCATCCAGAGGTAATTGGTAGATATTCCTACTCAAGCAGCTGCTTGGCCAACGGCCCTTTGTCACTCCATGACAAATTTAAAAGAGGCCCGGGAGGCCGCATTGGCAGCGTTCGCTTTGGCCTAGGCAGAGAAGGAAAAGATAAGGCAGAGAGAAGTCACTATTGCAGCTTTGCAGGCGGGGACAGTGCATAGTTGTGTAATGGGTTATACGGAGACGTACACTGTAATCTGGAGGCACCACGTTTATTATAAGACCCAACAGGGCTACTAATTTCCCATTACAACGGTTTAACGAGACCCCAACCGGGTAATTTATGGATGAACATAGGACTCCCTCCGCTATGTCATTGATAGCACTGATTGACCATACCTCAGCATGCTGTGCAGCAAAAGTTGTGAAGATAAAAGCCAGGGCCAGTTCAAAATTGACTTGATCTTTGTCGACCAATCTCCAAGAAAATGGTTTTTGGACTCGTCCGGGATTTGAACCCAGGACCTCTCACACCTTAAGCGAGAATCATACCCCTAGACCAACACTTCAATAATCTCATAAGATGTAACTTTGCTGAGAGATAATGAACATTTTTGTCACAAATAAGTTTTGAAAGTGTTCTTAATACTAAGATGTTGGTAGAAATCATTGTTATAGACTTGTACAAAAAGCAATATCACTTTGCTATAACAAAAACTGTGAAATGGAAACCAATATTTTACGAAATTTCTAACTATACTCATCACACACTCTAACACTTTATTGAGATAAATAAAACTCAGGTCGCAGGAGTCCTCATGTATTGTTCTTATAATTGTCTACTCATCCCAGAAAAAAAAAACTACCGGGCTTGGAAATCGGAACTTCTTGCATCCAAAGAGAGAACCATACCGCTAGACCAACAAGAAACCTTTGTGTCCATATAACGCATAAATACGAGTACTTGTATACGAGGCTTCATTAAAAAGCATGACTTTTGCATAGTAAACTGACAGAAGAGGACAATGAGTCAAGAATTTGCCCAGATTGAGTCAGGCACAAACCTTTCAATTATGCGATTTCTTGAATTGCTTATTTTACACCAATTTAGATTTTAATCATGATATCATCAATGGTGTCAAGATATTATCATGATTGATAATTTATGGATGAACGAAGGAGTCCCTATGCTATGTCATTGATAGCATTGATTGCCCATACCTCAGCATGCTGTGCAGCAAAAGTTGTGAAGATAAAAGCCAGGGCCAGTTCAAAATTGACCAATCCCAAAGAAAATGGTGCCTGGGCTCGTCCGGGATTTGAACCCGGGACCTCTCACACCCTAAGCGAGAATCATACCCCTAGACCAACGATCCACTCATCTTCAAGCAGTGAATAATGTATGAAAATGAGGTTCAATCAACACTTCGATTATCTCATGAGATGTAATTTTGCTGAGAGATAATGAACATTTTTGGAACAAATATGTTTTAAAAGTGTTCTTAATACAAGATGTTGGTTTGAAAATGCATGGTTATAGACTTGCACGAAAAGCAATATCACTTTTCTATAACAAAGACAATTATATGGGAACCAATATTTAATGACATTTCTAACTTGACTCACCACACACTCTAACAATCTATTGAGATGAATACAACTGAGGTCGCAGGAGTCTTCGTGTATTGTCCTTATGATGGCCGACTCATCCCAGAAAAATAAAACTACCGGGCTTGGATTCCGGAATTTCTTGCATTCAAAGCGAGAACCATACCCCGAGATCAACAATCTACCTTTGTGTCCACATAACGCATAAATACGAGTACTTGTATACGACGCTTCATGTAAAAATCATAACTTTTGAATAGTAAACTGAAAGAGCATAGGATAATGAGTCAAGAATTTGCCCAGATTGAGTCAGGCACAAACCCTTTCAATTATGCGATTTCTTTAATTGATTATTTTACACGAATTTTTATTTTAATCATGGTATCATCATTGGTGTCAATATAGTATCATGATTGCTAATTTATAGATGAACGAAGGAGTCCCTACGCTATGTCATTGATAACATTGATTGCCCATACTTCAGCATGCTGTGCAGGAAAAGTTGTGAAAATAAAAGCCAGGGCCAGTTCAAAATTGACCAATCCCCAAGAAAATGGTGCTGGGCTCGACCGGGATTTGAACCCGGGACCTCTCGCACCCGAAGCAAAACTCATACCCCTAGACCAACGAGCCACACATTTTCAACCAGTGAATAATGTATGAAAATGAGATTAAATCAACACTTTGATTATCTCATGAGATGTTACTTTGCTGAGAAATAATGAACATTTTTGACACAAATAAGTTTTGAAAATGTTCTTACTACAAGATGTTGGTTGAAAATGCATGGTTATAGACTTGCACGAAAAGCAATATCACTTTTCTATAACAAAAACAATTATATGGTAACCAATATTTAACGACATTTCTAACTTGACTCACCACACACTCTAACAATCTATTGAGATGAATACAACTGAGGTCGCAGGAGTCTTCGTGTATTGTCCTTATGATGGCCGACTCATCCCAGAAAAATAAAACTACCGGGCTTGGATTCCGGAATTTCTTGCATTCAAAGAGAGAACCATACCCCGAGATCAACAAGCTACCTTTGTGTCCACATAACGCATAAATACAAGTACTTGTATACGACGCTTCATGTAAAAATCATAACTTTTGAATAGTAAACTGAAAGAGCATAGGATAATGAGTCAAGAATTTGCACAGATTGAGTCAGGCACAAACCCTTTCAATTATGCGATTTCTTGAATTGATTATTTTACAGGAATTTTTATTTTAATCATGGTATCATCATTGGTGTCAATATAGTATCATGATTGCTACTTTATGGATGAACGGAGTCCCTACGCTATGTTTTTGATAGCACTGATTGCCCATACCACAGCATGCTGTGCAGCAAAAGTTGTGAAGATAAAAGCCAGGGCCAGTTCAAAATTGACCAGTCCCCACGAAAATGGTGCCTGGGCTAGTCCGGGATTTGAACCCGGAACCTCTCACACCCTAAGCAAGAATCATACCCCTAGACCAACGAGCCACTCATCTTCAAGCAGTGAATAATGTATGAAAATGAGGTTCAATCAACACTTCGATTATCTCATGAGATGTAACTTTGCTGAGAGATAATGAGCATTTTTGGAACAAATATGTTTTAAAAGTGTTATTAATACTAAGATGTTGGTTTGAAAATGCATGGTTATAGACTTGTACGAAAAGCAATATCACTTTTCTATAACAAAAACAATTATATGGGAACCAATATGTAAGGACATTTCTAACTTGACTCACCACACACTCTAACAATATATTGAGATGAATACAACTGAGGTCGCAGGAGTCTTCGTGTATTGTCCTTATGATGGCCGACTCATCCCAGAAAAATAAAACTACCGGGCTTGGATTCCGGAATTTCTTGCATTCAAAGCGAGAACCATACCCCGAGATCAACAAGCTACCTTTGTGTCCACATAACGCATAAATACGAGTACTTGTATATGACGCTTCATGTAAAAATCATAACTTTTGAATAGTAAACTGAAAGAGCATAGGATAATGAGTCAAGAATTTGCCCAGATTGAGTCAGGCACAAACCCTTTCAATTATGCGATTTCTTTAACTGATTATTTTACACGAATTTTTATTTTAATCATGTTATCATCATTGGTGTCAATATAGTATCATGATTGCTAATTTATGGATGAACGAAGGAGTCCCTACGCTATGTCATTGATAACATTGATTGCCCATACTTCAGCATGCTGTGCAGGAAAAGTTGTGAAAATAAAAGCCAGGGCCAGTTCAAAATTGACCAATCCCCAAGAAAATGGTGCTGGGCTCGACCGGGATTTGAACCCGGGCCCTCTCGCACCCGAAGCAAAACTCATACCCCTAGACCAACGAGCCACACATTTTCTACCAGTGAATAATGTATGAAAATGAGATTAAATCAACACTTTGATTATCTCATGAGATGTAACTTTGCTGAGAAATAATGAACATTTTTGACACAAATAAGTCTTGAAAATGTTCTTAATACAAGATGTTGGTTGAAAATGCATGGTTATAGACTTGCACGAAA
Source organism: Lethenteron reissneri (assembly GCF_015708825.2). NCBI lineage: Eukaryota > Metazoa > Chordata > Hyperoartia > Petromyzontiformes > Petromyzontidae > Lethenteron > Lethenteron reissneri. The sequence continues at coordinate 10,542,132 of NC_083817.1, forward strand.
AGCAATATCACTTTTCTATAACAAAAACAATTATATGGTAACCAATATTTAACGACATTTCTAACTTGACTCACCACACACTCTAACAATCTATTGAGATGAATACAACTGAGGTCGCAGGAGTCTTCGTGTATTGTCCTTATGATGGCCGACTCATCCCAGAAAAATAAAACTACCGGGCTTGGAATCCGGAACATCTTGCATTCAAAGCGAGAACCATACCCCGAGATCAACAAGCTACCTTTGTGTCCACATAGCGCATAAATACGAGTACTGGTATACGAGGCTTCATGTAAAAATCATAACTTTTTAATAGTAAACTGAAAGAGAATAGGACAATGAGTCAAGAATTTGCCCAGATTGAGTCAGGCACAAACCCTTTCAATTATGCGATTTCTTGAATTGATTATTTTACACGAATTTTTATTTTAATCATGGTATCATCATTGGTGTCAAGATATTATCATGATTGCTAATTTATGGATGAACGAAGGAGTCCCTACGCTATGTCATTGATAACATTGATTGCCCATACTTCAGCATGCTGTGCAGCAAAAGTTGTGAAGATAAAAGCCAGGGCCAGTTCAAAATTGACCAATCCCCAAGAAAATGGCGCTGGGCTCGACCGGGATTTGAACCCGGGACCTCTCGCACCCAAAGCGAAAATCATACCCCTAGACCAACGAGCCACACATTTTCAACCAGTGAATAATGTATGAAAATGAGGTTAAATCAACACTTCGATTATCTCATGAGATGTAACTTTGCTGAGAAATAATGAACATTTTTGACACAAATAAGTTTTGAAAATGTTCTTAATACAAGATGTTGGTTGAAAATGCATGGTTATAGACTTGCACGAAAAGCAATATCACTTTTCTATAACAAAAACAATTATATTGTATCCAATATTTAACGACATTTCTAACTTGACTCACCACACACTCTAACAATCTATTGAGATGAATACAACTGAGGTCGCAGGAGTCTTCGTGTATTGTCCTTATGATGGCCGACTCATCCCAGAAAAATAAAACTACCGGGCTTGGATTCCGGAATTTCTTGCATTCAAAGCGAGAACCATACCCCGAGATCAACAAGCTACCTTTGTGTCCACATAACGCATACATACGAGTACTGGTATACGAGGCTTCATGTAAAAATCATAACTTTTGAATAGTAAACTGAAAGAGCATAGGATAATGAGTCAAGAATTTGCACAGATTGAGTCAGGCACAAACCCTTTCAATTATGCGATTTCTTGAATTGATTATTTTACAGGAATTTTTATTTTAATCATGGTATCATCATTGGTGTCAATATAGTATCATGATTGCTACTTTATGGATGAACGGAGTCCCTACGCTATGTTTTTGATAGCACTGATTGCCCATACCACAGCATGCTGTGCAGCAAAAGTTGTGAAGATAAAAGCCAGGGCCAGTTCAAAATTGACCAGTCCCCACGAAAATGGTGCCTGGGCTAGTCCGGGATTTGAACCCGGAACCTCTCACACCCTAAGCAAGAATCATACCCCTAGACCAACGAGCCACTCATCTTCAAGCAGTGAATAATGTATGAAAATGAGGTTCAATCAACACTTCGATTATCTCATGAGATGTAACTTTGCTGAGAGATAATGAGCATTTTTGGAACAAATATGTTTTAAAAGTGTTATTAATACTAAGATGTTGGTTTGAAAATGCATGGTTATAGACTTGTACGAAAAGCAATATCACTTTTCTATAACAAAAACAATTATATGGGAACCAATATGTAAGGACATTTCTAACTTGACTCACCACACACTCTAACAATATATTGAGATGAATACAACTGAGGTCGCAGGAGTCTTCGTGTATTGTCCTTATGATGGCCGACTCATCCCAGAAAAATAAAACTACCGGGCTTGGAATCCGGAACATCTTGCATTCAAAGCGAGAACCATACCCCGAGATCAACAAGCTACCTTTGTGTCCACATAGCGCATAAATACGAGTACTGGTATACGAGGCTTCATGTAAAAATCATAACTTTTGAATAGTAAACTGAAAGAGAATAGGACAATGAGTCAAGAATTTGCCCAGATTGAGTCAGGCACAAACCCTTTCAATTATGCGATTTCTTGAATTGATTATTTTACACGAATTTTTATTTTAATCATGGTATCATCATTGGTGTCAATATAGTATCATGATTGCTACTTTATGGATGAACGGAGTCCCTATGCTATGTCATTGATAGCATTGATTGCCCATACCTCAGAATGCTGTGCAGCAAAAGTTGTGAAGATAAAAGCCAGGGCCAGTTCAAAATTGACCAATCCCAAAGAAAATGGTGCCTGGGCTCGTCCGGGATTTGAACCCGGGACCTCTCACACCCTAAGCGAGAATCATACCCCTAGACCAACGATCCACTCATCTTCAAGCAGTGAATAATGTATGAAAATGAGGTTCAATCAACACTTCGATTATCTCATGAGATGTAATTTTGCTGAGAGATAATGAACATTTTTGGAACAAATATGTTTTAAAAGTGTTCTTAATACAAGATGTTGGTTTGAAAATGCATGGTTATAGACTTGCACGAAAAGCAATATCACTTTTCTATAACAAAGACAATTATATGGGAACCAATATTTAATGACATTTCTAACTTGACTCACCACACACTCTAACAATCTATTGAGATGAATACAACTGAGGTCGCAGGAGTCTTCGTGTATTGTCCTTATGATGGCCGACTCATCCCAGAAAAATAAAACTACCGGGCTTGGATTCCGGAATTTCTTGCATTCAAAGCGAGAACCATACCCCGAGATCAACAAGCTACCTTTGTGTCCACATAACGCATAAATACAAGTACTTGTATACGACGCTTCATGTAAAAATCATAACTTTTGAATAGTAAACTGAAAGAGCATGGGATAATGAGTCAAGAATTTGCACAGATTGAGTCAGGCACAAACCCTTTCAATTATGCGATTTCTTGAATTGATTATTTTACAGGAATTTTTATTTTAATCATGGTATCATCATTGGTGTCAATATAGTATCATGATTGCTACTTTATGGATGAACGGAGTCCCTACGCTATGTTTTTGATAGCACTGATTGCCCATACCACAGCATGCTGTGCAGCAAAAGTTGTGAAGATAAAAGCCAGGGCCAGTTCAAAATTGACCAGTCCCCACGAAAATGGTGCCTGGGCTCGTCCGGGATTTGAACCCGGGACCTCTCGCACCCTAAGCGAGAATCATACCCCTAGACCAACGAGCCACTCATCTTCAAGCAATGAATAATGTATGAAAATGAGGTTCAATCAACACTTCGATTATCTCATGAGATGTAACTTTGCTGAGAGATAATGAGCATTTTTGGAACAAATATGTTTTAAAAGTGTTCTTAATACTAAGATGTTGGTTTGAAAATACATGGTTATAGACTTGTACGAAAAGCAATATCACTTTTCTATAACAAAAACAATTATATGGGAACCAATATGTAAGGACATTTCTAACTTGACTCACCACACACTCTAACAATCTATTGAGATGAATACAACTGATGTCGCAGGAGTCTTCGTGTATTGTCCTTATGATGGCCGACTCATCCCAGAAAAATAAAACTACCGGGCTTGGAATCCGGAACATCTTGCATTCAAAGCGAGAACCATACCCCGAGATCAACAAGCTACCTTTGTGTCCACATAGCGCATAAATACGAGTACTGGTATACGAGGCTTCATGTAAAAATCATAACTTTTTAATAGTAAACTGAAAGAGAATAGGACAATGAGTCAAGAATTTGCCCAGATTGAGTCAGGCACAAACCCTTTCAATTATGCGATTTCTTGAATTGATTATTTTACACGAATTTTTATTTTAATCATGGTATCATCATTGGTGTCAAGATATTATCATGATTGCTAATTTATGGATGAACGAAGGAGTCCCTACGCTATGTCATTGATAACATTGATTGCCCATACTTCAGCATGCTGTGCAGCAAAAGTTGTGAAGATAAAAGCCAGGGCCAGTTCAAAATTGACCAATCCCCAAGAAAATGGCGCTGGGCTCGACCGTGATTTGAACCCAGGACCTCTCGCACCCAAAGCGAAAATCATACCCCTAGACCAACGAGCCACACATTTTCAACCAGTGAATAATGTATGAAAATGAGGTTAAATCAACACTTCGATTATCTCATGAGATGTAACTTTGCTGAGAAATAATGAACATTTTTGACACAAATAAGTTTTGAAAATGTTCTTAATACAAGATGTTGGTTGAAAATGCATGGTTATAGACTTGCACGAAAAGCAATATCACTTTTCTATAACAAAAACAATTATATTGTATCCAATATTTAACGACATTTCTAACTTGACTCACCACACACTCTAACAATCTATTGAGATGAATACAACTGAGGTCGCAGGAGTCTTCGTGTATTGTCCTTATGATGGCCGACTCATCCCAGAAAAATAAAACTACCGGGCTTGGATTCCGGAATTTCTTGCATTCAAAGCGAGAACCATACCCCGAGATCAACAAGCTACCTTTGTGTCCACATAACGCATACATACGAGTACTGGTATACGAGGCTTCATGTAAAAATCATAACTTTTGAATAGTAAACTGAAAGAGAATAGGACAATGAGTCAAGAATTTGCCCAGATTGAGTCAAGCACAAACCCTTTCAATTATGCGATTTCATGAATTGATTATTTTACACGAACTTTTATTTTAATCATGGTATCATCATTGGTGTCAATATAGTATCATGATTGCTAATTTATGGATGAACGGAGTCCCTACGCTATGTCATTGATAGCACTGATTGCCCATACCTCAGCATGCTGTGCAGCAAAAGTTGCGAAGATAAAAGCCAGGGCCAGTTCAAAATTAACCAATCCCCAAGAAAATGGTGCTTGGGCTCGTCCGGGATTTGAACCCGGGACCTCTCGCACCCGAAGCGAGAATCATACCCCTAGACCAACGAGCCACTCATCCTCAAGCAGTGAATAATGTACGAAAATGAGGTTCAATCAACACTTCGATTATCTCATGAGATGTAACTTTGCTCAGAGATAATGAACATTTTTCACACAAATAAGTTTTGAAAATGTTCTTAATACAAGATGTTGGTTGAAAATGAATGGTTATAGACTTGCACGAAAAGCAATATCACTTTTCTATAACAAAAACAATTATATGGGAACCAATATTTAATGACATTTCTAACTTGACTCACCACACACTCTAACAATCCATTGAGATGAATACAACTGAGGTCGCAGGAGTCTTCGTGTATTGTCCTTATGATGGCCGACTCATCCCAGAAAAATAAAACTACCGGGCTTGGATTCCGGAATTTCTTGCATTCAAAGCGAGAACCATACCCCGAGATCAACAAGCTACCTTTGTGTCCACATAACGCATAAATACGAGTACTTGTATACGACGCTTCATGTAAAAATCATAACTTTTGAATAGTAAAGTGAAAGAGCATAGGACAATGAGTCAAGAATTTGCACAGATTGAGTCAGGCACAAACCCTTTCAATTATGCGATTTCTTGAATTGATTATTTTACACGAATTTTTATTTTAATCATGGTATCATCATTGGTGTCAATATAGTATTATGATTGCTACTTTATGGATGAACGGAGTCCCTACGCTATGTTTATGATAGCACTGATTGCCCATACCTCAGCATGCTGTGCAGCAAAAGTTGTGAAGATAAAAGCCAGGGCCAGTTCAAAATTGACCAGTCCCCACGAAAATGGTGCCTGGGCTCGTCCGGGATTTGAACCCGGGTCCTCTCGCACCCTAAGCGAGAATCATACCCCTAGACCAACGAGCCACTCATCTTCAAGCAGTGAATAATGTATGAAATTGAGGTTCAATCAACACTTCGATTATCTCATGAGATGTAACTTTGCTGAGAGATAATGAGCATTTTAGGAACAAATATGTTTTAAAAGTGTTCTTAATTCTAAGATGTTGGTTTGAAAATGCATGGTTATAGACTTGTACGAAAAGCAATATCACTTTTCTATAACAAAAACAATTATATGGGAACCAATATGTAAGGACATTTCTAACTTGACTCACCACACACTCTAACAATCTATTGAGATGAATACAACTGATGTCGCAGGAGTCTTCGTGTATTGTCCTTATGATGGCCGACTCATCCCAGAAAAATAAAACTACCGGGCTTGGAATCCGGAACATCTTGCATTCAAAGCGAGAACCATACCGCGAGATCAACAAGCTACCTTTGTGTCCACATAGCGCATAAATACGAGTACTGGTATACGAGGCTTCATGTAAAAATCATAACTTTTTAATAGTAAACTGAAAGAGAATAGGACAATGAGTCAAGAATTTGCCCAGATTGAGTCAGGCACAAACCCTTTCAATTATGCGATTTCTTGAATTGATTATTTTACACGAATTTTTATTTTAATCATGGTATCATCATTGGTGTCAAGATATTATCATGATTGCTAATTTATGGATGAACGAAGGAGTCCCTACGCTATGTCATTGATAACATTGATTGCCCATACTTCAGCATGCTGTGCAGCAAAAGTTGTGAAGATAAAAGCCAGGGCCAGTTCAAAATTGACCAATCCCCAAGAAAATGGCGCTGGGCTCGACCGGGATTTGAACCCGGGACCTCTCGCACCCAAAGCGAAAATCATACCCCTAGACCAACGAGCCACACATTTTCAACCAGTGAATAATGTATGAAAATGAGGTTAAATCAACACTTCGATTATCTCATGAGATGTAACTTTGCTGAGAAATAATGAACATTTTTGACACAAATAAGTTTTGAAAATGTTCTTAATACAAGATGTTGGTTGAAAATGCATGGTTATAGACTTGCACGAAAAGCAATATCACTTTTCTATAACAAAAACAATTATATGGGAACCAATATGTAAGGACATTTCTAACTTGACTCACCACACACTCTAACAATCTATTGAGATGAATACAACTGATGTCGCAGGAGTCTTCGTGTATTGTCCTTATGATGGCCGACTCATCCCAGAAAAATAAAACTACCGGGCTTGGATTCCGGAATTTCTTGCATTTGTTGTATCGTAGACGGAGGTACTCGGAGACGGAGGTTGAGTTAGGGGCTTCCGCCAGGGTTTATTAACACTTATCACTATCCCTGGTTCCCTCTTTACCCCTTCCACTATCCCCGTTCCTCCAGTGACCCCGCTTACGTTACGGGGTCTCCCTTATATACCCTCGGAGGGGTGATGTCGCGTGCACTGCCCAGCGCGTGCGACCCCACGTCCCGTAAGGTCACCGCACCTGACAGCGCACACGACGCCACCACTCTCCACTACTCCTCTACATCACCCCCCCCCGTAAAAAAAAACAGCCGACCCGGCTGCAATCAACCTTAGGGCAGCACGGCCCTTCAAGCAGAACAGTAACAACAAAAAAACAAAACAAATAGAGCCCGAAGGCCTCATCCGCCGGATAGCGCCGAACGGGCGCCAGGGGCTAGGCCCGCTGAACGGCCATCAGGGCCGTCACCGGAGCCGCACCCCCCTCGAGCGGGTATGCGCTGCTGGCCCGCTCCCTCGTGCGGTGTCCGCCACCCGTGCAGGTGGGCCGTCAGTGGGCAACAGGCTCACCGCCGTGGCCTCCGGTGCCTGGGGGGTCTCTGTCGGCCTCACTCGGGAGGGGCCTGGGGGCACACACACAGGTCGGACGTCACCTCCGTCAACGAGACCCGGCCGGTCAGGCACGCCGGATACATCATCAGCCGGCCGCTCCGGAATTGGGGGTGGATCCCCCAGGGTAGATGGAACATAACGTTTGAGCCGGGACGGGTGCACTATCCACTGCCTGCGACCGAATCGAATCCGGACGCATTGCGGCCGGCGGACCTCCACAACCTCCACGGGTCCCTGCCAAGGGCGATGCAATTTGGCCGATGTGCCAACGGGGACCTGGGGACAATGCAGCCACGCTTTTTGACCCGCTACCCACGGGAGGCCAGCTGCCTGGTGTTTTGGCAGCCGCTCATTAGCCGCCTGCCGGCTTGCGGAATTCTCGGCAGCGGCCTGTCGCGCCTCGCGCAGCCGGTCAAGTGCGACCTTCAAAGGGGTCGGCACCGACGACCCCTTCTTGGAGGAGCCAACGTCCATCTGGACGTGCACCGGGGGCTCCGGTTCCCTACCGTACATTAAATAAAAAGGCGAAAATCCCGTGGAGGCATGAGGGGCCAACCGATACGCCGCCAAGACCCCCGGGACGAACAGGTCCCAGTCTGACTGGGACGTGTTCACCTGGTGGCACAGCATGGACGTAAGGGTGCGGTTCAAGCGCTCTACCATCCCATCTGACTGGGGGTGGTAGGGCGAGGTGCGGATTTTCTTGGTGCCAAGGAGGTCACACACCTCCTTGAGCAACCTAGACGAGAAATTCCGCCCCTGGTCAGTCAACAATTGTTCCGGCGCGCCCTTGTCAAACACGTATCCCTGGACGAAGGCCTCGGTGATAGAAGAGGCCAACTGATCGACCAAAGGCCATGCCATGGGCCAACGTGTGAGGTACTCAACGCCCACCAAGAGGTATTTGTGGCCCCGTTGGGATGCAGGGAATGGCCCCAAAATGTCGAGCGCCACGAGCTCATTAACGCGAGAAACCCGGATGGACTGCAGCGGGGCCCGGTCCTGGACAACTGGGGCCTTCCTCCGCGCGCAGTCGTGGCAACCCTTCAAAATCAGTGCTACGTCACCCTCAACACCCGGCCAGTAATAGTCCCGCTTAAGGGTCAATAAGGTCTTGTGGTAGCCAAGGTGCATAAGCTTCTCGTGAATGGCTCGGGTTAATTTACCACGCAGGCTAGTGGGCACAACCACACAATAGCGTTCCAATTGGGCATCCCAACGCATGAGTAGTCCGTCATGCACGGCGATCGCCGGGGCAGCCGACGAAGCTAAGCTCCGGGCGTTATGTCCGACACGGCGCCGTAGCTTCAGCAGAGAGGAATCCTCCATCTGCAAGCCGGACCATACCTCCCGGGGAAGTCCAAGGCCGAAATCTGCGGTCGACGCCGCACCTGGAGGGGTGTCCGCCTCGGCCGACGCGACCAACTGGGCCGCGGCGTCCCCTGGGGCCTTGCAACGGCTAGAGCCCAGGGCGCAAGCACACCCGCCGCCTGCCGGCAATCGGGATAAACCGTCCGCATTTCCATGCTGTGTCCCCTTCCTATGGATTACATCAAAAGGGTAATCCTGGAGCACTTCGAGCCAGCGAGACAGCTGACCCGAGGGCTGACTAATCTTCAGCGAATATTGCAGGGCCGCGTGGTCGGTTCGGACCGTAAACAGCCTACCGTACAAATATGGTCTAGACAACTGAACAAAATAAACTATGGCCAAAAGCTCCCTCCGGGTCACACAATATCGCTGTTCCGTCGAGGACAGAACGCGACTGCCATAGGCTACCACCCTCTCAACCCCGTCGACCACCTGGGCCAGGACAGCCCCAATTCCCGTGTCGCTGGCATCGGTATCGAGCAGGAAGGGTTTCGTAAAATCCGGGTACCCCAAGGGCGGCGCATCCGCCAAGGCCGTGCGAAGCGCCGCAAAAGCCGCCTCCTCCTCCGCGCCCCAGTGAAACCTTTGTCCTTTGGCGGAAAGGGCGTGCAGTGGCTTCGCAATTGTCGCAAAATCGCGGACAAACCGGCGATAGTACGATGCGAATCCAACGAAGCTACGCACCTCCGCGACAGATGTGGGAGTCGGCCACGTCCGGACACAAGCCGTTTTATCCGGGTCCGTGGCGACACCTGACGTGCTAACAATGTGTCCCAAATACCTCACCGATGGTTGTAGCAAGTGGCATTTCTGGGGTTTGAATTTCAAGCCAGCAGCACGCACTTTGACGAACACCGCCTCAAGGCGTTGCAAGTGCTCGCCAAACGTACGGCCAAAAACAATAACGTCATCCAAGTAGATTAGACAAGACTCCCACTGCAGCCCCGCCAAGACCATCTCCATGAGACGCTGGAAGGTGGCCGGGGCCGAATGGAGACCCATAGGAAGCCGATTGAACTCGAACAACCCCTGGGGCGTGCGGAACGCTGTTTTGGGTCTAGAGGCCTCATCCAGTGGCAATTGCCAGAAGCCGGAGAGCAAATCTAAAGTCGAAAAGAACCGCGCGCCCGAGAGGGCGTCCAAGGAATCATCCATGCGAGGCAATGGATATGCATCAGCCACCGAGATCTTGTTCAATCTACGAAAATCGACGCAGAACCGGAGACTCCCGTCCCGTTTCTTGACTAGCACAATGGGGGCACCCCAAGGGCTAGTAGATGGGGAGATGATGTCCGCCGCCAACATTTCCTCGACAGCCGAGCGGACATGATCTTTTTCCGCTGGGCTAAAGCGGTGGGAATTAAGTCGAATGGGGGCCGCGTCGCCCGTGTCTATGTGGTGGTCCAAAAGAGTAGTGCGACCCAGATCAAACTTACTTTGGCTGAACACATCGGTGAACCGTTCGATGAGGTCGCGGAGTTGCCGACGTTCCCCGAAGGACAACGAGGCATTCTCGTCGCACAACGTGGCGATCCATGATGCGTCGGGGTCCCCCGTGCGCATCACGCCCGCCACGACCCCTCCATCCGGGGCAGCGCTCTCGGGTGGAGGAGCCGGGGTTGCGTGTGCCAGGACGGCGCCGGCCGGGACTATGACCGGCAAGGGTCCCGAATTGAGGACCTGCAAAAAAAGGTCCTGGCCCCCCGACACGGCTGTCAAGGCGCCCACCAACCCCTTCGTCCTTGAAAAGTAGCTTGACGGGGACAGGAGGATACCCGTCTCCGTGGAGCCCATTTCGAGCGGTTTGCGCAACCTAAGGGGTATCAGGATTTGTGACGCCGGTGGTACGGTCACCGGCACTTTATTCAAGGCCCGTACACCGGCGACCAAGGGAGACAGGACGGTAGGTGATTGTAGGAATTGCAGCCGCCTCCCTGACGGCATTTCCACACAGCCCTGGTCAACGAGAATTCGGATGGGCATCCTAGACAAAAAGTCGGTCCCCAAGAGGCATGGCACTGCCAAGGTCCTGGAGACCAAAATCGGCCCGGCCAACTCAATCTCGTCAACCCGAACCGACGCTACAACGTGGCCCAGGATGCCCAAACTGCCGCCGTTCGCGGCGACACAAGCCCCGCGAACCGGCCTTAATGGACCCACGCTGCGGGGTAGCAGCCCAAAAATGGCCTCAGAAATAATGGTGGCCGACGCCCCCGTATCCACCAGGAGGCGAACGTGCACCCCTTGCACATATCCTGCCACCGCTGAGGAGCCGGCAGCTGCCGCCACCATCCTATGCGCAAGCGCATCCCAGTGGCGGGTCTGTCTGGGCCATTGAGGGGGTGATGACGATGGTGCACCCGACCCTTCGAGGACAACCCCATGACGATGGGCCCTAGCCCCGCTAGATGCATGAGGTGAAGGGAGCGGCCGCGCAGATGATGCGTCGCGACTCGCCTGGGGCCCCGAACCCGATGCCAAGGAGGGTCTGGGAGAAGGTGGAGTCCCTTTTCCAAAGGCCCCCGGGGCATTCCGGCAGCCCCGCTCAATGTGGCCCCGCTGACCACAGCGGAAGCAGGCCACCGTGTCCGCCTCCTGTGGACGGGAAGGTCCCGGCCGCCCCCGCTGCTCCGGACGGCGACCACCCGTCCCCCTTCCTCGACGATCGGGCATCGCCAGGGCCGCGAGGGTGTCCCCCCCGTCCGGCGCCAGGATCCCCGCACACGCCGCCATCTGAGGCCGTTGGCGGAGGGAGAGGTGCGCCTGAATGTTTTCTGCGACCGCCAAGGATGTGATCTGCCGATCATTGTTGATCGACAGAGCAATTCCTAGCTCCCTTGCCAGGTCAAGCAGCTTCCCCAAGGCCATAGAATCAAGTGCCCTGCCGTACAGGTCAGGGTATGCAGCCTGCGCCAGGGCCAGGAGCGAGCAGCGGAAGGCCAGCGGCAGTTCCCCCTCCTCCCGCCGCCGCAATGAAAACTTTAGCTGCGCGGTGGACGGCGGCTCAAAAACGTTGGCCATTTGGATATAGGCCGCCGGGAGTGTAGCCCGATTGGCCGGATGGATGGACTTGAAGGCCTGCAGAGCCCTTTCGTCCAAGCAGGTCGGAAGCGCCGGCAAGGCCTCCTCCATGGACCAGCCGACCGACATGTATGCCGCGTCGAACCGGTCCTGGAAGGCCGACCAGTCGCCCCCTTGCGCGACAAACGGCGCAACGTCGGGTAACCTGCGCTGCCATTGGCCGCGCGGCGCCGCGAGGTGTGGAAGCCAAGCGGCACCTGCGGGCCACCCAGCGGACGCGACGTGTTGCGGCGGTGGCAGCATTGCGGCTCCCGCGGGCCACGCCGAAGACGCGGAAAGGTGCGGTGGTGCTGCGGCCCCCATGGGCCACGCCGTAGGCGCAGCGAATTGTGGCTGAGTTGCGGCCCCCATGGGCCACGCCGTAGGCGCAGCGAATTGTGGCTGAGTTGCGGCCCCCATGGGCCACGTCGTAGGCGCAGCGAATTGTGGCTGAGTTGCGGCCCCCATGGGCCACGCCGTAGGCGCAGCGAATTGTGGCTGAGTTGCGGCCCCCATGGGCCACGCCGTAGGCGCAGCGAATTGTGGCTGAGTTGCGGCCCCCATGGGCCACTCCGTAGGCGCAGCGAATTGTGGCTGAGTTGCGGCCCCCTTGGGCCACGCCGTAGGCGCAGCGAATTGTGGCTGAGTTGCGGCCCCCATGGGCCACGCCGTAGGCGCAGAGAATTGTGGCTGAGTTGCGGCCCCCATGGGCCACGCCGTAGACGCAGCAAAGTGTGAAGGCGCCTGCGCTTTCGCGACCCACCGGTCAGCGGCGGCGTACGAAGCCACGGCGTCGTCCCGCGACGCGGCGAGGGACCACGGCGTTGCAGCCTCAACGGGCCACGCCGAAGACGCGGCGGTGTAATTCGGGCCTGCAGCGGCCCCCGCGGCCCACCCCGCCGGCGCAGCGAGGTGCGGGACAGCGGCCGCAGCCGCGGCAACCTCTCGCGATGCGGCGAGGCACCACGGCGTTGCGGCCTCCCCGGGCCACGCCGTAGACGCGGCGGTAAAACACGGAGCCGCGGTGGCCCCCGCGGCCCTCCCCGCCGGCGCAGCGAGGTGCGGGACAGCGGCCGCAGCCGCGGCAACCTCTCGCGACGCGGCGAGGCGCCACGGCGTTGCAGCCTCCATGGGCCACGCCGAAGACGCGGCAGAATAACACGCAGCTGCGGCGTCATCCATGAGAAGGGACGCAGGCACGGCGAGGTGCAGAGCCGCGGCATCGCCGGTGTCCGGCCCCGTGAGCGCAGCGACAGGTTGAGCCGCGGCAGCACCCGCGGCCCATTCCGGCGGCACAGCGATGTACGGGGCAGCAGCAGCCGCCGCTGCCCACCCCGGCGGCCCGGCGAGGACGGCACGCGCGTACTTACCCTGGGCCCCCCCGGCGGGCGCCGCTTGATGTAGAGCCGCGTCGTCGCCGGCGGCTGGTCTCGCAGGAGCGGCGTGCCGAGAAATCCCGGCCGCGTCGGTGGAGAGACGCGGCGTCGCGGTCGCCATGGCAGCCGTAGCAGCGGCCGCATATGGCTCCCGAGCCAACATGGCCGCCGCGGATTGCGTCGCAGCCAACATGGCGGCCATTTCCGGTGGAGCGGTCGCTGGGGCCCCCCCGGCGGGTGCAGCTTGATGTAGAGCCGCGTCGTCGCCGGCGGCTGGTCTCGCAGGAGCGGCGTGCCGAGAAATCCCGGCCGCGTCGGTGGAGAGACGCGGCGTCGCGGTCGCCATGGCAGCCGTAGCAGCGGCCGCATATGGCTCCCGAGCCAACATGGCCGCCGCGGATTGAGTCGCAGCCAACATGGCGGCCATTTCCGGTGGAGCGGTCGCTGGGAAAACTGCGGCGCTTTCAACGTTGGCAGTTGACAGTTGCTCCCGTCCCGCGTGCGGGGCGGTTGGCTGCGTCCGCGCCTCCACCTTGGCCAACCTGGCTTTCAGCTGCCCCACCGCCTGCAGGAGCTGCTGCAGCAGAGCTGCGGGGACGCTCTCCGTCTCTGGCGGCGGCGGTGAGCTGGCACTCCCCGCAGCCGACTCCTCCCGCTCCGGCCCGCTCGTCTCCACGGGAACCGTCACCGGGGTCCCGGGCTCCGGGGTCACTGCTGGAGCCTCCTCTCCGCCTTCGGCGCCCTCCAAGTCATGTGCCGGTGGGTTCCTACGCCGTGCGCCCGCTTTATACATGTTGGCGACGGTGTAAACTTCTGACACCAGTTGTTGTATCGTAGACGGAGGTACTCGGAGACGGAGGTTGAGTTAGGGGCTTCCGCCAGGGTTTATTAACACTTATCACTATCCCTGGTTCCCTCTTTACCCCTTCCACTATCCCCGTTCCTCCAGTGACCCCGCTTACGTTACGGGGTCTCCCTTATATACCCTCGGAGGGGTGATGTCGCGTGCACTGCCCAGCGCGTGCGACCCCACGTCCCGTAAGGTCACCGCACCTGACAGCGCACACGACGCCACCACTCTCCACTACTCCTCTACACATTCAAAGCGAGAACCATACCCCGAGATCAACAAGCTACCTTTGTGTCCACATAACGCATACATACGAGTACTGGTATACGAGGCTTCATGTAAAAATCATAACTTTTGAATAGTAAACTGAAAGAGAATAGGACAATGAGTCAAGAATTTGCCCAGATTGAGTCAAGCACAACCCTTTCAATTATGCGATTTCATGAATTGATTATTTTACACGAACTTTTATTTTAATCATGGTATCATCATTGGTGTCAATATAGTATCATGATTGCTAATTTATGGATGAACGGAGTCCCTACGCTATGTCATTGATAGCACTGATTGCCCATACCTCAGCATGCTGTGCAGCAAAAGTTGCGAAGATAAAAGCCAGGGCCAGTTCAAAATTAACCAATCCCCAAGAAAATGGTGCTTGGGCTCGTCCGGGATTTGAACCCGGGACCTCTCGCACCCGAAGCGAGAATCATACCCCTAGACCAACGAGCCACTCATCCTCAAGCAGTGAATAATGTATGAAAATGAGGTTCAATCAACACTTCGATTATCTCATGAGATGTAACTTTGCTCAGAGATAATGAACATTTTTCACACAAATAAGTTTTGAAAATGTTCTTAATACAAGATGTTGGTTGAAAATGAATGGTTATAGACTTGCACGAAAAGCAATATCACTTTTCTATAACAAAAACAATTATATGGGAACCAATATTTAATGACATTTCTAACTTGACTCACCACACACTCTAACAATCCATTGAGATGAATACAACTGAGGTCGCAGGAGTCTTCGTGTATTGTCCTTATGATGGCCGACTCATCCCAGAAAAATAAAACTACCGGGCTTGGATTCCGGAATTTCTTGCATTCAAAGCGAGAACCATACCCCGAGATCAACAAGCTACCTTTGTGTCCACATAACGCATAAATACGAGTACTTGTATACGACGCTTCATGTAAAAATCCTAACTTTTGAATAGTAAAGTGAAAGAGCATAGGACAATGAGTCAAGAATTTGCACAGATTGAGTCAGGCACAAACCCTTTCAATTATGCGATTTCTTGAATTGATTATTTTACACGAATTTTTATTTTAATCATGGTATCATCATTGGTGTCAATATAGTATTATGATTGCTACTTTATGGATGAACGGAGTCCCTACGCTATGTTTATGATAGCACTGATTGCCCATACCTCAGCATGCTGTGCAGCACAAGTTGTGAAGA
Organism: Lethenteron reissneri; assembly: GCF_015708825.2. Lineage (NCBI taxonomy): Eukaryota > Metazoa > Chordata > Hyperoartia > Petromyzontiformes > Petromyzontidae > Lethenteron > Lethenteron reissneri. Next base: position 10,557,974 of record NC_083817.1, read on the forward strand.
TAAAAGCCAGGGCCAGTTCAAAATTGACCAGTCCCCACGAAAATGGTGCCTGGGCTCGTCCGGGATTTGAACCCGGGTCCTCTCGCACCCTAAGCGAGAATCATACCCCTAGACCAACGAGCCACTCATCTTCAAGCAGTGAATAATGTATGAAATTGAGGTTCAATCAACACTTCGATTATCTCATGAGATGTAACTTTGCTGAGAGATAATGAGCATTTTAGGAACAAATATGTTTTAAAAGTGTTCTTAATTCTAAGATGTTGGTTTGAAAATGCATGGTTATAGACTTGTACGAAAAGCAATATCACTTTTCTATAACAAAAACAATTATATGGGAACCAATATGTAAGGACATTTCTAACTTGACTCACCACACACTCTAACAATCTATTGAGATGAATACAATTGATGTCGCAGGAGTCTTCGTGTATTGTCCTTATGATGGCCGACTCATCCCAGAAAAATAAAACTACCGGGCTTGGAATCCGGAACATCTTGCATTCAAAGCGAGAACCATACCCCGAGATCAACAAGCTACCTTTGTGTCCACATAGCGCATAAATACGAGTACTGGTATACGAGGCTTCATGTAAAAATCATAACTTTTTAATAGTAAACTGAAAGAGAATAGGACAATGAGTCAAGAATTTGCCCAGATTGAGTCAGGCACAAACCCTTTCAATTATGCGATTTCTTGAATTGATTATTTTACACGAATTTTTATTTTAATCATGGTATCATCATTGGTGTCAAGATATTATCATGATTGCTAATTTATGGATGAACGAAGGAGTCCCTACGCTATGTCATTGATAACATTGATTGCCCATACTTCAGCATGCTGTGCAGCAAAAGTTGTGAAGATAAAAGCCAGGGCCAGTTCAAAATTGACCAATCCCCAAGAAAATGGCGCTGGGCTCGACCGGGATTTGAACCCGGGACCTCTCGCACCCGAAGCGAGAATCATACCCCTAGACCAACGAGCCACTCATCCTCAAGCAGTGAATAATGTATGAAAATGAGGTTCAATCAACACTTCGATTATCTCATGAGATGTAACTTTGCTCAGAGATAATGAACATTTTTCACACAAATAAGTTTTGAAAATGTTCTTAATACAAGATGTTGGTTGAAAATGAATGGTTATAGACTTGCACGAAAAGCAATATCACTTTTCTATAACAAAAACAATTATATGGGAACCAATATTTAATGACATTTCTAACTTGACTCACCACACACTCTAACAATCCATTGAGATGAATACAACTGAGGTCGCAGGAGTCTTCGTGTATTGTCCTTATGATGGCCGACTCATCCCAGAAAAATAAAACTACCGGGCTTGGATTCCGGAATTTCTTGCATTCAAAGCGAGAACCATACCCCGAGATCAACAAGCTACCTTTGTGTCCACATAACGCATAAATACGAGTACTTGTATACGACGCTTCATGTAAAAATCATAACTTTTGAATAGTAAAGTGAAAGAGCATAGGACAATGAGTCAAGAATTTGCACAGATTGAGTCAGGCACAAACCCTTTCAATTATGCGATTTCTTGAATTGATTATTTTACACGAATTTTTATTGTAATCATGGTATCATCATTGGTGTCAATATAGTATTATGATTGCTACTTTATGGATGAACGGAGTCCCTACGCTATGTTTATGATAGCACTGATTGCCCATACCTCAGCATGCTGTGCAGCAAAAGTTGTGAAGATAAAAGCCAGGGCCAGTTCAAAATTGACCAGTCCCCACGAAAATGGTGCCTGGGCTCGTCCGGGATTTGAACCCGGGTCCTCTCGCACCCTAAGCGAGAATCATACCCCTAGACCAACGAGCCACTCATCTTCAAGCAGTGAATAATGTATGAAATTGAGGTTCAATCAACACTTCGATTATCTCATGAGATGTAACTTTGCTGAGAGATAATGAGCATTTTAGGAACAAATATGTTTTAAAAGTGTTCTTAATTCTAAGATGTTGGTTTGAAAATGCATGGTTATAGACTTGTACGAAAAGCAATATCACTTTTCTATAACAAAAACAATTATATGGGAACCAATATGTAAGGACATTTCTAACTTGACTCACCACACACTCTAACAATCTATTGAGATGAATACAATTGATGTCGCAGGAGTCTTCGTGTATTGTCCTTATGATGGCCGACTCATCCCAGAAAAATAAAACTACCGGGCTTGGAATCCGGAACATCTTGCATTCAAAGCGAGAACCATACCCCGAGATCAACAAGCTACCTTTGTGTCCACATAGCGCATAAATACGAGTACTGGTATACGAGGCTTCATGTAAAAATCATAACTTTTTAATAGTAAACTGAAAGAGAATAGGACAATGAGTCAAGAATTTGCCCAGATTGAGTCAGGCACAAACCCTTTCAATTATGCGATTTCTTGAATTGATTATTTTACACGAATTTTTATTTTAATCATGGTATCATCATTGGTGTCAAGATATTATCATGATTGCTAATTTATGGATGAACGAAGGAGTCCCTACGCTATGTCATTGATAACATTGATTGCCCATACTTCAGCATGCTGTGCAGCAAAAGTTGTGAAGATAAAAGCCAGGGCCAGTTCAAAATTGACCAATCCCCAAGAAAATGGCGCTGGGCTCGACCGGGATTTGAACCCGGGACCTCTCGCACCCGAAGCGAGAATCATACCCCTAGACCAACGAGCCACTCATCCTCAAGCAGTGAATAATGTATGAAAATGAGGTTCAATCAACACTTCGATTATCTCATGAGATGTAACTTTGCTCAGAGATAATGAACATTTTTCACACAAATAAGTTTTGAAAATGTTCTTAATACAAGATGTTGGTTGAAAATGAATGGTTATAGACTTGCACGAAAAGCAATATCACTTTTCTATAACAAAAACAATTATATGGGAACCAATATTTAATGACATTTCTAACTTGACTCACCACACACTCTAACAATCCATTGAGATGAATACAACTGAGGTCGCAGGAGTCTTCGTGTATTGTCCTTATGATGGCCGACTCATCCCAGAAAAATAAAACTACCGGGCTTGGATTCTGGAATTTCTTGCATTCAAAGCGAGAACCATACCCCGAGATCAACAAGCTACCTTTGTGTCCACATAACGCATAAATACGAGTACTTGTATACGACGCTTCATGTAAAAATCATAACTTTTGAATAGTAAAGTGAAAGAGCATAGGACAATGAGTCAAGAATTTGCACAGATTGAGTCAGGCACAAACCCTTTCAATTATGCGATTTCTTGAATTGATTATTTTACACGAATTTTTATTTTAATCATGGTATCATCATTGGTGTCAATATAGTATTATGATTGCTACTTTATGGATGAACGGAGTCCCTACGCTATGTTTATGATAGCACTGATTGCCCATACCTCAGCATGCTGTGCAGCAAAAGTTGTGAAGATAAAAGCCAGGGCCAGTTCAAAATTGACCAGTCCCACGAAAATGGTGCCTGGGCTCGTCCGGGATTTGAACCCGGGTCCTCTCGCACCCTAAGCGAGAATCATACCCCTAGACCAACGAGCCACTCATCTTCAAGCAGTGAATAATGTATGAAAATGAGGTTCAATCAACACTTCGATTATCTCATGAGATGTAACTTTGCTGAGAGATAATGAGCATTTTTGGAACAAATATGTTTTAAAAGTGTTCTTAATACTAAGATGTTGGTTTGAAAATGCATGGTTATAGACTTGTACGAAAAGCAATATCACTTTTCTATAACAAAAACAATTATATGGGAACCAATATGTAAGGACATTTCTAACTTGACTCACCACACACTCTAACAATCTATTGAGATGAATACAACTGAGGTCGCAGGAGTCTTCGTGTATTGTCCTTATGATTGGCGACTCATCCCAGAAAAATAAAACTAGCGGGCTTGGATTCCGGAATTTCTTGCATTCAAAGCGAGAACCATACCCCGAGATCAACAAGCTACCTTTGTGTCCACATAGCGCATAAATACGAGTACTGGTATACGAGGCTTCATGTAAAAATCATAACTTTTGAATAGTAAACTGAAAGAGAATAGGACAATGAGTCAAGAATTTGCCCAGATTGAGTCAGGCACAAACCCTTTCAATTATGCGATTTCTTGAATTGATTATTTTACACGAATTTTTATTTTAATCATGGTATCATCATTGGTGTCAATATAGTATCATGATTGCTAATTTATGGATGAACGGAGTCCCTACGCTAAGTCATTGATAGCACTGATTGCCCATACCTCAGCATGCTGTGCAGCAAAAGTTGCGAAGATAAAAGCCAGGGCCAGTTCAAAATTAACCAATCCCCAAGAAAATGGTGCTTGGGCTCGTCCGGGATTTGAACCCGGGACCTCTCGCACCCGAAGCGAGAATCATACCCCTAGACCAACGAGCCACTCATCCTCAAGCAGTGAATAATGTATGAAAATGAGGTTCAATCAACACTTCGATTATCTCATGAGATGTAACTTTTCTGAGAGATAATGAACATTTTTGACACAAATAAGTTTTGAAAATGTTCTTAATACAAGATGTTGGTTGAAAATGAATGGTTATAGACTTGCACGAAAAGCAATATCACTTTTCTATAACAAAAACAATTATATGGTAACCAATATTTAACGACATTTCTAACTTGACTCACCACACACTCTAACAATCTATTGAGATGAATACAACTGAGGTCGCAGGAGTCTTCGTGTATTGTCCTTATGATGGCCGACTCATCCCAGAAAAATAAAACTACCGGGCTTGGATTCCGGAATTTCTTGCATTCAAAGCGAGAACCATACCCCGAGATCAATAAGCTACCTTTGTGTCCACATAGCGCATAAATACGAGTACTGGTATACGAGGCTTCATGTAAAAATCATAACTTTTGAATAGTAAACTGAAAGAGAATAGGACAATGAGTCAAGAATTTGCCCAGATTGAGTCAGGCACAAACCCTTTCAATTATGCGATTTCTTGAATTGATTATTTTACACGAATTTTTATTTTAATCATGGTATCATCATTGGTGTCAAGATATTATCATGATTGCTAATTTATGGATGAACGAAGGAGTCCCTACGCTATGCCATTGATAACATTGATTGCCCATACTTCAGCATGCTGTGCAGCAAAAGTTGTGAAGATAAAAGCCAGGGCCAGTTCAAAATTGACCAATCCCCAAGAAAATGGTGCTGGGCTCGACCGGGATTTGAACCCGGGACCTCTCGCACCCGAAGCGAAACTCATACCCCTAGACCAACGAGCCACACATTTTCAACCAGTGAATAATGTATGAAAATGAGATTAAATCAACACTTTGATTATCTCATGAGATGTAACTTTGCTGAGAAATAATGAACATTTTTGACACAAATAAGTTTTGAAAATGTTCTTAATACAAGATGTTGGTTGAAAATGCATGGTTATAGACTTGCACGAAAAGCAATATCACTTTTCTATAACAAAAACAATTATATGGTAACCAATATTTTACGACATTTCTAACTTGACTCACCACACACTCTAACAATCTATTGAGATGAATACAACTGAGGTCGCAGGAGTCTTCGTGTATTGTCCTTATGATGGCCGACTCATCCCAGAAAAATAAAACTACCGGGCTTGGATTCCGGAAATACTTGCATTCAAAGCGAGAACCATACCCCGAGATCAAAAAGCTACCTTTGTGTCCACATAACGCATAAATACGAGTACTTGTATACGAGGCTTCATGTAAAAATCATAACTTTTGAATAGTAAGCTGAAAGAGAATAGGACAATGAGTCAAGAATTTGCCCAGATTGAGTCAAGCACAAACCCTTTCAATTATGCGATTTCATGAATTGATTATTTTACACGAATATTTATTTTAATCATGGTATCATTATTGGTGTCAATATAGTATCATGATTGCTAATTTATGGATGAACGGAGTCCGTACGCTATGTCATTGATAGCACTGATTGCCCATACCTCAGCATGCTGTGCAGCAAAAGTTGTGTAGATAAAAGCCAGGGCCAGTTCAAAATTGACCAATCCCCAAGAAAATGGTGCTTGGGCTCGTCCGGGATTTGAAACCGGGACCTCTCGCACCCAAAGCGAGAATCATACCCCTAGACCAGGGGTCTCAAACTCGCGGCCCGCGGGCCAATTGCGGCCCTTGGGACGATATTTTGTGGCCCCCACCTTAATATGAAAGTTTAATGTTAGTGCGGCCCGCGAGTTTTATATTGTAGCAACCCCGCTGTTAGCTGCTGTGTGGGACAATGTTATGATGCTCTGGTTTCCTACTGTGTGCCTGTCCAGTGAATGCAGCATGCATGTGAGTGACATGGGGGGCGGGGTCGTGTGTGTGTGTTTGTGTACGTGTGAGAGTGAGCGAGAGAGAGAGCCGGGAGAGAAAAGAGTGGCTTTGGATGTGCGGAGAGCAGGAGGGTGAAATTCATAGTTTTCCGCCCTCTTTCGCGCAGATCATGATGTATCCAGTGCTTCATTTGTAAATCACAAGGTGCCGGAACGCTAAGTACCTATGACAGCGCAGGTACGACGAGCACAGGTCCCGGAACGCACGTAAAACGACGCTTAAAACAGCACACACATGACACTTACAATGCAGTGGGACTTATTTAGGCTATACTGCAGTGACGGTATCAGTCTTTGTGTCAGTGATTAATAAAGTGGCATCTTGAGCAAAGGCGACTTCTGTGTCCAGCGGAGAAAACGAACGGAACACACACACACACCATTTGTTAAATTGAAGGCAAATTCAAGGGACACCACGGCTCCTTTACGCACACGCTGCGCTGTGAGGTTTTGGGAGCTTCTTTACGCAGACGGATTATTCTAAACCGCAGCAGTTTATAACACGTCATTGAGCTAATATCAATATTTTACAGTCTGGGCTGTTTTACATTATTATTTACACCTGATATGTGTGGATGAATTTTAATGATTTAGATTCCCTCATCCTCTGGTGGTGACATATACGCACCGAGCCACAGACTGTACATGACGATGTGCATAATTATTTTGGTTCATCTTAGAAGTCTGCATTTGTTATTATTTTATGAAATTGTGATGCTGTTGTTAAGAAAGCTTTATATATAACTTATTAGATTATCTTGTTATTGCGTGGCCACAAATTAGTAATTCATCCACCGATGTCAACAGGGGCTCCGTAATTTTCTAGTGATTACATTATATTGTTATATTTTATTTTAATCATTTCTTAAAAAACTTTTTATAATATTCATATTTTTTTCGATACGAGAGGTACCGGATCTGCTCAAATAAGTCCCGGAACGCAGGCAAGCCAACACGCCGGCACAAAGCACAAAAATGTATAGAAAAATGTGATGATCTGACTGAAGGCAGCGAAAGCCCCGACAGTGGCCAGCAGCATTTGAACCCCGTGGTCACACAATGACGCTGCCTCATATAGTCCTCTCCTCTCCCTCTTTCGGCTCTCCACTGTGCGCGCACCGGAGCGCGTCAAAGCGCAGATCCACAGCTCATCCCGGCTCAGATCCCCGTGCTTTGAACAGAGAAGCGTGTATAGTAGCAGCCGCTACAGCTGTGTCTGCCTGTGACTGGGGTGTGGGGACGAAATCTGATGGGAACGCATTACCCCCCCCCCCCCCCCCCCATAATCTACGCACCTGTTGTTACCGGAAAAAGCGGAAATGACGTACATTTGCGGAAATTACGTCTCCGTGCGTCGCTGGTTGGCTAAACAACTGACTAAAACTTTATTGCGTGAGCGACAGCAAGTGGAATAAATATATATCTTGTCACACAGCCCCAATCATGTATTTTTCAAAGCCTGCAGTGAAAAGAAAGGTTGGTGACGAGCACAGACAATTTCAGTTAAAGTGGGAGATGCAATATTTCTTTGTTGAGCACATGAGCACCCCGACGTGTCTTTTTTGTACAGAAAAAGTTGCGGTGCACAAGGAATACAACCTCAAACGTCATTACTCAACTAGACATGCTGAGGAGTATGCAAAATATCAGGGAGATGAGAGAGCCAACCGGGTTGCCAATCTTAAAACATGTCTACTGAGGCAACAAAATGTCTTCAAGAAAGCAACCAAAGAGAATAATGCAGCAGTCGAAGTAAGCTACGTGATTAGTGAGATGATAGCTAAGGCAGGAAAGCCATTCACAGAAGGCGAGTTTATCAAAAAGTGCATCTTACAGGCTGCAAGTATAGTCTGTCCGGAAAAGAATGGTCAGTTTAGCAACATCAGCCTTTCTGCTAACACCGTGGCAGAGCGCATTTCTGACCTGTCAAGTGACATTTATGATCAACTGCGTGAGAAAGCCAAATTTTTCAATGCATACTCAGTCGCTCTTGACGAGAGTTCAGACATCACTGACACTGCCCAGCTCACAATATATGTCCGTGGTGTTGATGACAATTTTGAAGTGATGGAGGAGTTGCTCACAGTAATTCCAATGCATGGCCACACCACCGCTCAGGAGATATTTTGCCAGCTGTGTGATGCCATTGTGAATGCCGGTTTGCCATGGAAGAAGTTTGTTGGAATAACAACTGACGGAGCGCCATCAATGACAGGGAGGAAAAATGGACTGGTGGCACTTGTTCAAAGAAAACTAGAAGAGGAGGGTGTGGAGGAGGCCATTGCTCTGCACTGCATCATCCATCAGCAGGCCCTTTGCAGCAAATGCCTGAAGTTTGACAATGTGATGTCTGTTGTTGTGAAATGCATCAACCAAATCAGATCCAGGGGCTTAAAGCACCGGATGTTCCGTACTTTTTTAGAGGAAATGGAGTCAGAATATGAGGATGTGCTCTACTTCACCGAGGTACGTTGGCTCAGCAGGGCAAACGTCTTGAAGATATTTTTTGAGTTGAGAGCAGAAGTGAAAGCCTTCATGGAGAAGGATGGGGTGGCTGTTCCTGTGCTAAGTGATCCCAAATGGCTCATGGACTTAGCTTTTCTTGTTGACATCACGCATGAGCTGAATGTTCTGAACAACAAGTTACAAGGCCAGGGGCAGCTCGTCAGTGCTGCCTATGACAACGTGAGAGCATTCTCCACAAAACTTGTGTTATGGAAAGCCCAGCTCTCTCAGACAAACCTTTGCCATTTCCCAGCATGCAAGGCACTCCTGAATGCAGGCACACCATTCAGTGGTGAGAAGTATGTTGCTGCCATTTTGAGGCTACAGGAGGAATTTTATCACAGATTTGCAGACTTCAAGACGCACAGAGCCACTTTTCAATTTTTTGCGGATCCCTTCTCCTTTGATGTGTAAGATGCCCCTCCTGTGCTTCAAATGGAGCTCATTGACCTGCAGTGCAACTCTGACCTCAAAGCCAAGTTCAGGGAGGTGAGTGGAAAAGAAGACAAGCTTGGGCAATTTTTGCGAGAATTGAACCCCAACTTCCCTGAGCTTTCCCGAATGTTCAAGCGGACCATGTGCCTTTTTGGGAGCACATATTTGTGTGAAAAGCACTTCTCCACCTTGAACTTCAATAAGTCCAAGTACAGGTCCAGATTTACTGATGATCATCTTCAAGCCATACTGAGGGTCTCAACTGCTTCCTCTCTCAAGCCAAATGTGGCTCAGCTATGTGAGAGGAAGCGCTGCCAGGTCTCTGGCAGCAAGAAGTAGGCAAGATAAACCATGTTCAGAAGAACCGTTCATGTTCTTCAATATTCTATTCATGTTCAGAAGAACCCATTGAAGTTAAATAACTGTTAGTAATGACATTTGAGAAGTTTGTTTTTTTTGTGGAATACCTGATGCGGCCGAGCCTCACCCAGATACTGCCTCCAGCGGCCCCCAGGTAATTTGAGTTTGAGACCCCTGGTCTAGGGGTATGGTTTTCGCTTTGGATGCAAGAAGTTCCGAATTCCAAGCCCGGAAGTTTTATTTTTTCTGGGATGAGTAGACAATTATAAGGACAATACACGAGGACTCCTGCGACCTGAATTGTATTCATCTCAATAGAGTGTTAGAGTGTGTGGTGAGTAAAGTTAGAAATGTCCTTACATATTGGTTCCCATATCATTGTCTTTGTTATAGCAAAGTCATATTGCAGTTCGTACAAGTTTATAACCATGCATTTTCAAACCAACATCTTAGTATTAAGAACACTTTCAAAACATATTTGTGCCAAAAATGCTCATTATCTCTCAGCAAAGTTACATCTCATGAGATAATCGAAGTGTTGATTCAACCTCATTTTCATACATTATTCACTGCTTGAGGATGAGTGGCTCGTTGGTCTAGGGGTATGATTCTCGCTTAGGGTGCGAGAGGACCCGGGTTCAAATCCCGGACGAGCCCAGACTCCATTTTCTTGGGGACTGGTCAATTTTGAACTGGCCCTGGCTTTTATCTTCACAACTTTTGCTGCACATCATGCTGAGGTATGGGCAATCAGTGCTATCAATGACATAGCGTAGGGACTCCGTTCATCCATAAATTAGCAATCATGATAATTTATTGACACCAATGATGATACCATGATTAAAATCAAAATTGGTGTAAAATAAGCAATTCACGAAATCGCATCATTGAAAGGGTTTGTGTCTGACTCAATCTGGGCAAATTCTTGACTCATTGTCCTATTCTCTTTCAGTTTACTATTCAAAAGTTATGATTTTTACATGAAGCCTCGTATACAAGTACTCGTATTTATGCGTTATGTGGACACAAAGATAGCTTGTTGGTCTCGGGTATGGTTCTCGCTTTGAATGCAAGAAGTTCCGGATTCCAAGCCCGGTCGTTTTCTTTTTCTGGGATGAGTCGGCCATCATGAGGACAATACACGAAGACTCCTGCGACCTGAGTTGTATTCATCTCAATAGAGTGTTAGAGTGTGTGGTGAGTCAAGTTAGAAATGTCCTTAAATATTGGTTCCCATATAATTGTTTTTGTTATAGAAAAGTGATATTGCTGTTCGTACAAGTCTATAACCATACATTTTCAAACCAACATCTTGGATTAAGAGAAATTTCAAAACTTTTTTGTGCCAAAAATGCTCATTATCTCTCAGCAAAGTTACATCTCATAAGATAATCGAAGTGTTGATTGAACCTCATTTTCATACATTATTCACTGCTTGAAGATGAGTGGCTCGTTGGTCTAGGGGTATGATTCTCGCTTTGGGTGCGAGAGGTCCCGGGTTCAAATCCCGGACGAGCCCAGGCTCCATTTTCTTGGGGACTGGTCAATTTTGAACTGGCCCTAGCTTTTATCTTCACAACTTTTGCTGCACATCATGCTGAGGTATGGACAATCAGTGCTATCAATGACATAGCGTAGGGACTCCGTTCATCCATGAATAAGCAATCATGATAATTTATTGACACCAATGATGATACCATGATTAAAATAAAAAATGGTGTAAAATAAGCAATTCACGAAATCGCATCATTGAAAGGGTTTGTGCCTGACTCAATCTGGGCAAATTCTTGACTCATTATCCAATTCTCTTTCAGTTTACTATTCAAAAGTTATGATTTTTATATGAAGCCTCGTATACAAGTACTCGTATTTATGCATTATGTGGACACAAAGGTAGCTTGTTGGTCTCGGGTATGGTTCTCGCTTTGAATGCAAGAAGTTCCGGATTCCAAGCCCGGTAGTTTTCTTTTTCTGGGATGAGTCGGCCATCATGAGGACAATACACGAAGACTCCTGCGACCTCAGTTGTATTCATCTCAATAGAGTGTTAGAGTGTGTGGTGAGTAAAGTTAAAAATGTCCTTGAATATTGATTCCTATATCATTATTTTTGTTATAGAAAAGTCATATTGCTGTTCGTACAAGTCTATAGCCATGCATTTTCAACCAACATCTTGCATTAAGAACATTGTCAAAACTTATTTGTGCCAAAAATGCTCATTATCTCTCAGCAAAGTTACATCTCATGAGATAATCTAAGTGTTGATTGAACCTCATTTTCAAACATTATTCAATGGTTGGAGATGAGTGGCTCGTTGGTCTAGGGGTGTGATTCTCGCTTAGGGTGCGAGAGGTCACGGGTTCAAATCCCGGACGAGCCCAAGCGCCATTTTCTTGGGGATTGGTCGACAAAAACCCAAGTCAATTTTGAACTGGCCCTGGCTTTTATCTTCACAATTTTTGCTGCACAGCATGTTGAGGTATGGTCAATCAATACTATCAATGACATGGCGTCGGGACTCCTTCGTTCATCAATAAATTAGCAATTGCCTTTATATCATGATAATAACTTGACACCAATGATGATATCATGATTAAAATCTAAATTAGTGTAAAATAAGCATTTCAAGAAATCGCATCATTGAAATGGTTTTAAGCCTGACTAAATCTGGGCAAATTCTCGACTCATTGTCCTATTCTCCGTCAGTTTACTATGCAAAAGTCATGCTATTTACATGAATCCTCGTATACAAGTACTCGTATTTACGCGCTATGTCGACAGAAAGGTCGCTTGTTGGTCTAGGGGTATGGTTTTTCGCTTTGGATGCAAGAAGTTCCCGATTCCAAGCCCGGTAGTTTTCCTTTTCTGGGATGAGTAGACAATTATAAGGACAATACACGAGGACTCCTGCGACCTGAGTTGTATTCATCTCAATAGAGTGTTAGAGTGTGTGGTGAGTAAAGGTAGAAATGTCCTTAAATATTGATTCCTATATCATTGTTTTTGTTATAGAAAAGTCATATTGCTGTTCGTACAAGTCAATAGCCATGCATTTTTAACCAACATCTTGCATTAAGAACATTGTCAAAACTTATTTGTGCCACAAATGCTCATTATCTCTCAGCAAAGTTACATCTCATGAGATAATCGAAGGGTTGATTGAACCTCATTTTCATACATTATTCACTGTTTGGAGATGAGTGGCTCGTTGGTCTAGGGGTATGATTCTCGCTTAGGGTGCGAGAGGTCCCGGGTTCAAATCCCGGATGAGCCCAAGCACCATTTTCTTGGGGATTGGTCATTTTTGAACTGGCCCTGGCTTTTATCTTCACAACTTTTGCTGCACAGCATGCTGAGGTATGGGTAATCAATGCTATAAATGACATAGCTTAGGGACTCCTTCGTTCATCCATAAATTAGCAATCATGATAATATCTTGACACCAATGATGATACCATGATTAAAATAAAAATTCGTGTAAAATAAGCAATTCAAGAAATCACATCATTGAAAGGGTTTGTGCCTGACTCAATCTGGGCAAATTCTTGACTCATTGTCCTATTCTCTTTCAGTTTACTATTCAAAAGTTATGATTTTTACATGAAGCCTCGTATACAAGTGTAATAAAGGACTCTTTCAAAGTGTCGATCTCTGTTGTCCTTTATTTGGGTTCGTGTAAATCTCGCTCCCACGGCGTCCTCGCTCAGGCCCGCGTCTCCTCCGTCGAACACTCCACAGCCACCCTGCTGCTCTGTTCTGCAGCCACACTGCTGCTCCGCCCTGCAGCCACACTGCTGCTCCGCTGTGCAGCCACACTGCTGCTCCGCTCTGCAGCCACACTGCTGCTCCGCCCTGCAGCCACACTACTGCTCCGCTCTGCAGCCACACTGCTGCTCCGCTCTGCAGCCACCCTGCTGCTCTGCTCTGCAGCCACACTGCTGCTCCGCCCTGCAGCCACACTGCTGCTCCGCTCTGCAGCCACACTGCTCCTCCGCTCTGCAGCCACACTACTGCTCCGCTCTGCAGCCACCCTGCTGCTCCGCTCTGCAGCCAGCCTTCCACAGCCCGCTAGCCCCCTACGCCCTGACACCGATGGCCGACGGTGCCGAGGTCTCCCAACACGTGGCGATCGCGCCACCCTCCCCGTACTGCCCAGCGTGGCCTCCTCCCGTTTCACTCCGTCTCAACTCCCCGATCCCCTTCCGGTTCTCTCCCTAAATCCTCTCCCCCACGTGACCCTAACTCCTCCCTCTCCTCACGTGACCCAGACTCCGCCCTCCTCAATCCTTGCTCGCATTACACGACGCCCCCTGATGAAAAACCCAGCCGTCCCCGGCTGCAACAGAATAAAATAATGCGAGCAACTTTTTAACCATCGGGCATCACCGGACAACGGAGATTATAACAAGACGATAACAAGAACAACAAGAACAAGAACACAATCAACGAAAGGAAAGGGATTTGGAATGCGTGCGGGTCGCCGGCCCGTCCCGAACGGGCGGTGCCCCCCCCACAGACCGAGAACACGACGGGGTTTTAAGAGTGACGGGATTAGAACCGCCCACCGCTGTTGGAGGCCCGTTAACGCCAAGGTCCCGTTCCCCAGAGAGACCCGAGTCCGGGGTCTCCCACAACCGTGTCTGTGGTGGGGTTGGAGGGGCAGCGGGGTCAAGTGTTCCCGTCGCCGTGGTAGGCCTGACCCAGAGCAGGATTCGCTGCATCCGCCTGTGTCATGGCTGGTTCGTCTGTAGAAGGCACACTTCCGCTAAAAAATTAAAAGAAAAATTTTGCCCCTGATCCGTTAGTAGCCTTTCCGGTGTCCCTTTGTCCATTACATATCCAAACAGGAAGGCGTCCGTGATAGACGCCGCCGACTGGTCGGGTAAGGGCCAAGCCATCAGCCAGCGGGAAAGATATTCCACCCCGACCAGCAAAAATGTATTGCCCCTAGCGGATGGCGGGAAGGGTCCCAAAATATCCAACGCCACCAACTCGTTAATCCGAGACACCTGTATAGATTGCACCGGCGGCACATATGGGTTTTTAGGCGGCTTCCGCCGGGCACACTCGGGACCCACCCGAATGTGTCCGACGACATCCGTCGTCATGCCGTGCCAGAAGTAGTCTCGCTGCAACGTCAACAAAGTTTTCTGCACCCCGAGAAAATTCCTGCAGGGTTTCCAACCATCGTGCCAGTTGGCCAGATGGTTGGTCAACTCTCAGGGCATATTGCAGAGCCGCATGGTCCGTGTGCACAATAAACAAACGGCCGTATAGATACGGCCGATATTGGCGGAGAAAATAGACAATAGCCAATAGTTCGTGGCGAGTAACGCAGTAGCGGGTTTCTGCCGGGGACAGCACACGGCTACCGTAGGCTACCACACGTTCCACGCCGCCCTTGGACTGTGACAGAATGGCCCCGATCCTGGTGTCACTAGCGTCCGTATCCAGAATAAAAGGGCGATCAAAATCCGGATAGTCCAATGTCGGCGCCGTCGCCAAACGATCGCGTGGGCCCTCAAACGCCGTTTCCTCCGGCGGTCCCCAACTGAACCTCTGACCCTTCTCCGTAAGGAGGTGCAAGGGCCTAACGATCATAGCAAAGTTCAGAACGAACCTGCGATAATATGAGGCGAACCCAAGGAAGCAACGTACGTCCCCAACTGAGGCCGGGGTTGGCCAGTTGCGAACGCACGCCGTCTTCTCTGGGTCCGTGGCCACCCCGTCCGCACTGACTATGTGTCCCAAATAACGCACGGATCGTTGCAGTAGGTGACACTTTTTGGGTTTAAATTTCAGATTGGCGGAGCGCATCCTAGCAAATACCGTTTCCAATCTCTGTAGATGTTCGTCAAATGTGCGGCTAAAGACGATGACATCGTCTAAATATATCAAACATGTCTCCCACTGCAGACCCGTTAACACCAACTCCATCAACCGCTGAAAAGTGGTGGGGGCAGCATTCAAGCCCATCGGAAGACAATTAAACTGAAATAAGCCCTGCGGCGTATGGAAAGCCGTCTTTTCCCTCGAGGACTCATCCAGGGGAAGCTGCCAGAATCTCGAGGAGAGATCAAGCATTGAAAAAAACTTCGCCCCGGACAAGGCATCAAGGGAATCATCCATACGCGACAGGGAGTACGCGTCTGCCACGGACACTTTGTTTAATTTGCGTAAATCGACGCAAAATCACAGTTTCCCATCCTTTTTCTTCACAAGGACTACCGGCGCGCCCCACGGACTGTTAGACGGGGAAATAATGTCAGCAGCCAGCATGTCCTCCACTGCGCCGCGAACATGATCCCGCTCCGTCGGGCTCAACCGATGCGAGTTCAACCGAATCGGAGCAGCGTCCCCCATATCAATGTGGTGGGAAAGCAAGGAGGTGCGTCCCAAGTCAAAATCATCCGAGCTGAACACGTCGGAATAGCTTAGCAACAGCGCGCGAAGCGCGGACCGTTGTTCCCCGGTCAGGGATGAGTTCTCCCCGCACATCTCGGCAACCCATCGATCATCCTGCCCTGTGGGGCCCGAAACCCTCCCTACCATGTCCCGGTGGCCCCGGTCGTCATGGGCCATGAACGCAGTCGTGGCGTGAGCCAAAACCGTTCCGGCCGGTATGCTAACATTCTCCGCACTCCCATTCAGCACTTGCAAAAACGGAGGCTGACCCGGCCGGAATATTGTTTGTGCCCCAACTAGCGCCGAGCTGCCCGTTATAGCCGTGTACGGTGATAACAAAACCCCCGCCGCTCCCTCAACGCCAGGCACTGGTTTCCGATATCTCAACGGAATAAGCATCTGTGAACCAGGTGGAATGTCAACAGATACCTCGGACAGCGCCTGCACCTGGCAGACAGGGGCAGACTGGCCCCAGGGCGACGGCAAGAACAAAATTTTCCGACCCCCCGGCAATTCAATGCAATTTTGATTAACCCTTATTTGAATGGGCATTTTTGCCAGGAAATCGGTCCCCAACAAACAGGGCACCGCGAGGGACCTGGAAATCAAAACGGCCCCTGAAGCCGACACCCCCCCAATCGATATGTTGGCCTCCACCAGGCCCACAATGCCCATACTTACCCCGTTCGCCGCTATGCAAGAGTCATAAACCGGTCGCACTCTCCCCAGCGGAATGCCCAAGAGATGGAAAATGACGTCTGAGATAATGGTCGCGGATGCACCGGAGTCCACCAAAATACGCACCTCGACCCCCTGAATAGAACCAGGCACAGTGGACGACCCAGTAGCGGCCACAACCACCCTCCATGCCAATCTCCGCCACTGCGTCAGCGAGCGACACGGGTCAATCGGCAGCCCCCCGTTGTTAACGACACACGGACCGCGCGGCGATGGTGATGCATGAGGTGACAGGCCTTGCCGGGTGTCTGATGCGCACCGACTTGCCTGTCCTGGATGGTCATTTCGCGTCACGTCCGTGGCCGAGGCCTCCTGCTGGGGCGGCCCCGGGATGCGAGCCCAACAATCCCTGGCGAAGTGGCCCTTACGGCCGCAGCGGAAACACTCCACGTCGTTTTGGCGCGCGGCACCCCCTCTGTCCCGACGCTCCCGCGTCAGCGGCCCGGACCCCAGCCCCGCTCCCCCTCGAGCAGGCCACTGAGCGGAGGCGGCCGTCAACTCCTGCGGACCCTTGTCGTCAGGAACGTAGACCGCCTTCTTAGGATCCCATCCTGTAGCACCGCCTTCGACGATGGGGCCCCCCGTCCAAGCTGACACCTGTTTCCACCGTCGAAGGTTAAATTGGGCATCTAAGCACTTAGCTGCAGCACGGGACGTCAACTTATCATGGCCGGCATGGGGATCCCCAAGTCTCTAGATAATTCCAGCATCTTGCCCAATATGGGCAATATGAGGGGTTCCAACAAATCAGGCTCCGTCTCAGGATATGCGGCCATAGCCAGTTCCAGAACGGCACCTCGGAATGCCACCGGCGATTCTTCAGGCGCCCGTTGCCGCTGTACGAATCTGCGATGAGCATCATCCGGAGGCTCATACGTATCCGCGATTTCCTCAAAGACCCCCTGTAGCGGCCTCTTCTTTTCGGCCTTGATGGAGCGGAAGAACCTGACGGACTCGTCGTCGAGAAGTGTTGGTAGGACTTCCAGGGCCTCCGCGTCCGTCCATTTGGCAGATTGTACAGCCGCTTGAAAACGGCAGGCGAACGCGCTCCAATCTCCGCCGATGGAGAACTCTTTAACAGTTGTTAAATGATGGCTGCGGGTCCTTGCTCCGCCGTCCTCTGTCGATGGTGACTCGTGCGGCAGCGACAAGATGGCATCACTCCACAACGTGTTCAAGATGGCGGCTCCCCGCGGTGGAGGGCATAAGATGGCGGCTTCCCGCCGTTCCTCCTCGGCCACGCCCAAGATGGCGGCTTCGTGCCGCATGGTGGAGAGGGCTGACGGCGTCGGCAAGGCCCCGGCTCGCTGTTTCCCCGCTGGGCCTCCCCAAAGTCGTCGCCGGCGTCACGAGGTCGCACAACTGCATCAACACCGCCTTAAGTGCCTCCAGTTGGGCCGCCACCTGTCGCCATCCTTCATCAGCGTCCACTTGCACGGATGGACCCACCGAAGCGGCAACATCCTGCACACCCGGACCATCGCTCGTCCCAGCGTCGCTTCCCCCCTCCATTGTCGGTAGCACCACCGCTGGAGGGAGGTCGTCTTCAGAAGATGCTGCAGAAGATGGTGCAGTGACGTTCTTTCTTCTGAGCTATTTTGACATGCCGTTTCACTTCTGACACCAGTGTAATAAAGGACTCTTTCACAGTGTCGATCTCCGTTGTCCTTAATTTGGGTTCGTGTAAATCTCGCTCCCATGGCGTCCTCGCTCAGGCCCGCGTCTCCTCCGTCGATCACTCCACAGCCACCCTGCTGCTCCGTTCTGCAGCCACACTGCTGCTCCGCCCTGCAGCCACACTGCTGCTCCGCTCTGCAGCCACAATGCTGCTCCGCCCTGCAGCCACACTGCTGCTCTGCTCTGCAGCCACACTGCTCCTCCGCTCTGCAGCCACACTACTGCTCCGCTCTGCAGCCACCCTGCTGCTCCGCTCTGCAGCCAGCCTTCCACAGCCCGCTAGCCCCCTGCGCCCTGACACCGATGGCCGACGGTGCCGAGGTCTCCCAACACATGGCGATCGCGCCACCCTCCCCGTACTGCCCAGCGTGGCCTCCTCCCGTTTCACTCCGTCTCAACTCCCCGATCCCCTTCCGGTTCTCTCCCTAAATCCTCTCCCCCACGTGACCCTAACTCCTCCCTCTCCTCACGTGACCCAGACTCCGCCCCCCTCAATCCTTGCTCGCATTACACAAGTACTCGTATTTATGCGTTATGTGGACACAAAGATAGCTTGTTGATCTCGGGGTATGGTTCTCGCTTTGAATGCAAGAAATTCCGGAATCCAAGCCCGGTAGTTTTATTTTTCTGGGATAAGTCGGCCATCATGAGGACAATACACGAAGACTCCTGCGACCTCAGTTGTATTCAACTCAATAGATTGTTAGAGTGTGTGGTGAGTCAAGTTAATAATGTCATTAAATATTGGTTCCCATATAATTGTTTTTGTTATAGAAAAGTGATATTGCTTTTCGTGCAAGTCTATAACCATGCATTTTCAACCAACATCTTGTATTAAGAACATTTTGAAAACTTATTTGTGTCAAAAATGTTCATTATCTCTCAGCAAAGTTACATCTCATGAGATAATCGAAGTGTTGATTGAACCTCATTTTATACATTATTCACTGCTTGAGGATGAGTGGCTCGTTGGTCTAGGGCAGGGGTCTCAAACTCAAATTACCTGGGGGCCGCTGGAGGCAGTATCTGGGTGAGGCTGGGCCGCATCAGGTATTCCACAAAAAAAAAAAACTTCTCAAATGTCATTACTAACAGTTATTTAACTTCAATGGGTTCTTCTGAACATGAATAGAATATTGAAAAACATGAACGGTTCTTCTGAACATGGTTTATCTTGCCTACTTCTTGCTGCCAGAGACCTGGCAGCGCTTCCTCCCACATAGCTGAGCCACATTTGGCTTGAGAGAGGAAGCAGTTGAGACCCTCAGTATGGCTTGAAGATGATCATCAGTAAATCTGGACCTGTACTTGGACTTATTGAAGTTCAAGGTGGAGGAGTGCTTTTCACACAAATATGTGCTCCCAAAAAGGCACATGGTCCGCTTGAACATTCGGGAAAGCTCAGGGAAGTTGGGGTTCAATTCTCGCAAAAGTTGCCCAAGCTTGTCTTCTTTTCCACTCACCTCCCTGAACTTGGCTTTGAGGTCAGAGTTGCACTGCAGGTCAATGAGCTCCATTTGAAGCACAAGAGGGGCATCTTACACATCAAAGGAGAAGGGATCCGCAAAAAATTGAAAAGTGGCTCTGTGCGTCTTGAAGTCTGCAAATCTGTGATAAAATTCCTCCTGTAGCCTCAAAATGGCAGCAACATACTTCTCACCACTGAATGGTGTGCCTGCATTCAGGAGTGCCTTGCATGCTGGGAAATGGCAAAGGTTTGTCTGAGAGAGCTGGGCTTTCCATAACACAAGTTTTGTGGAGAATGCTCTCACGTTGTCATAGGCAGCACTGACGAGCTGCCCCTGGCCCTTGTAACTTGTTGTTCAGTACATTCAGCTCATGCGTGATGTCAACAAGAAAAGCTAAGTCCATGAGCCATTTGGGATCACTTAGCACAGGAACAGCCACCCCATCCTTCTCCATGAAGGCTTTCACTTCTGCTCTCAACTCAAAAAATATCTTCAAGACGTTTGCCCTGCTGAGCCAACGTACCTCGGTGAAGTAGAGCACATCCTCATATTCTGACTCCATTTCCTCTAAAAAAGTACGGAACATCCGGTGCTTTAAGCCCCTGGATCTGATTTGGTTGATGCATTTCACAACAACAGACATCACATTGTCAAACTTCAGGCATTTGCTGCAAAGGGCCTGCTGATGGATGATGCAGTGCAGAGCAATGGCCTCCTCCACACCCTCCTCTTCTAGTTTTCTTTGAACAAGTGCCACCAGTCCATTTTTCCTCCCTGTCATTGATGGCGCTCCGTCAGTTGTTATTCCAACAAACTTCTTCCATGGCAAACCGGCATTCACAATGGCATCACACAGCTGGCAAAATATCTCCTGAGCGGTGGTGTGGCCATGCATTGGAATTACTG
Organism: Lethenteron reissneri; assembly: GCF_015708825.2. NCBI lineage: Eukaryota > Metazoa > Chordata > Hyperoartia > Petromyzontiformes > Petromyzontidae > Lethenteron > Lethenteron reissneri. Next base: position 10,578,872 of record NC_083817.1, read on the forward strand.
TGAGCAACTCCTCCATCACTTCAAAATTGTCATCAACACCACGGACATATATTGTGAGCTGGGCAGTGTCAGTGATGTCTGAACTCTCGTCAAGAGCGACTGAGTATGCATTGAAAAATTTGGCTTTCTCACGCAGTTGATCATAAATGTCACTTGACAGGTCAGAAATGCGCTCTGCCACGGTGTTAGCAGAAAGGCTGATGTTGCTAAACTGACCATTCTTTTCCGGACAGACTATACTTGCAGCCTGTAAGATGCACTTTTTGATAAACTCGCCTTCTGTGAATGGCTTTCCTGCCTTAGCTATCATCTCACTAATCACGTAGCTTACTTCGACTGCTGCATTATTCTCTTTGGTTGCTTTCTTGAAGACATTTTGTTGCCTCAGTAGACATGTTTTAAGATTGGCAACCCGGTTGGCTCTCTCATCTCCCTGATATTTTGCATACTCCTCAGCATGTCTAGTTGAGTAATGACGTTTGAGGTTGTATTCCTTGTGCACCGCAACTTTTTCTGTACAAAAAAGACACGTCGGGGTGCTCATGTGCTCAACAAAGAAATATTGCATCTCCCACTTTAACTGAAATTGTCTGTGCTCGTCACCAACCTTTCTTTTCACTGCAGGCTTTGAAAAATACATGATTGGGGCTGTGTGACAAGATATATATTTATTCCACTTGCTGTCGCTCACGCAATAAAGTTTTAGTCAGTTGTTTAGCCAACCAGCGACGCACGGAGACGTAATTTCCGCAAATGTACGTCATTTCCGCTTTTTCCGGTAACAACAGGTGCGTAGATTATGGGGGGGGGGGGGGGGTAATGCGTTCCCATCAGATTTCGTCCCCACACCCCAGTCACAGGCAGACACAGCTGTAGCAGCTGCTACTATACACGCTTCTCTGTTCAAAGCACGGGGATCTGAGCCGGGATGAGCTGTGGATCTGCGCTTTGACGCGCTCCGGTGCGCGCACAGTGGAGAGCCGAAAGAGGGAGAGGAGAGGACTATATGAGGCAGCGTCATTGTGTGACCACGGGGTTCAAATGCTGCTGGCCACTGTCGGGGCTTTCGCTGCCTTCAGTCAGATCATCACATTTTTCTATACATTTTTGTGCTTTGTGCCGGCGTGTTGGCTTGCCTGCGTTCCGGGACTTATTTGAGCAGATTTGGTACCTCTCGTATCGAAAAAAATATGAATATTAAAAAAAGTTTTTTAAGAAATGATTAAAATAAAATATAACAATATAATGTAATCACTAGAAAATTACGGAGCCCCTGTTGACATCGGTGGATGAATTACTAATTTGTGGCCACGCAATAACAAGATAATCTAATAAGTTATATATAAAGCTTTCTTAACAACAGCATCACAATTTCATAAAATAATAACAAATGCAGACTTCTAAGATGAACCAAAATAATTATGCACATCGTCATGTACAGTCTGTGGCTCGGTGCGTATATGTCACCACCAGAGGATGAGGGAATTTAAATCATTCAAATTCATCCACACATATCAGGTGTAAATAATAATGTTAAACAGCCCAGACTGTAAAATATTGATATTAGCTCAATGACGTGTTATAAACTGCTGCGGTTTAGAATAATCCGTCTGCGTAAAGAAGCTCCCAAAACCTCACAGCGCAGCGTGTGCGTAAAGGAGCAGTGGTGTCCCTTGAATTTGCCTTCAATTTAACAAATGGTGTGTGTGTGTGTTCCGTTCGTTTTCTCCGCTGGACACAGAAGTCGCCTTTGCTCAAGATGCCACTTTATTAATCACTGACACAAAGACTGATACCGTCACTGCAGTATAGCCTAAATAAGTCCCACTGCATTGTAAGTGTCATGTGTGTGCTGTTTTAAGCGTCGTTTTACGTGCGTTCCGGGACCTGTGCTCGTCGTACCTGCGCTGTCATAGGTACTTAGCGTTCCGGCACCTTGTGATTTACAAATGAAGCACTGGATACATCATGATCTGCGCGAAAGAGGGCGGAAAACTATGAATTTCACCCTCCTGCTCTCCGCACATCCAAAGCCACTCTTTTCTCTCCCGGCTCTCTCTCTCGCTCACTCTCACACGTACACAAACACACACACACGACCCCGCCCCCCATGTCACTCACATGCATGCTGCATTCACTGGACAGGCACACAGTAGGAAACCAGAGCATCATAACATTGTCCCACACAGCAGCTAACAGCGGGGTTGCTACAATATAAAACTCGCGGGCCGCACTAACATTAAACTTTCATATTAAGGTGGGGGCCACAAAATATCGTCCCAAGGGCCGCAATTGGCCCGCGGGCCGCGAGTTTGAGACCCCTGCCCTAGACCAACAAGCAACCTTTGCGTCCACATGACGCATAAATACGAATACTTGTGTAATAAAGGACTCGACCACGGTGTCTGGCTTGGTGTCCTTTATTTGGGTTCGTAGTTTCTTCCCCCACACGGCTCTCTCCCAGAGACTCTCCACTCCGCTGCCGACGCTGCTGTCGCTGCTGTAGCTACTGTAGCCTTCTCGCGTCCCCACCGCAGCTCTGCTGCTGCTCTCTGCGTGCAGCCTTCTGGCTCTCCTTGATGCAGCCCCACCGCTGCTGTCTCCGTCTCCTCCTTGACGCAGCCCCACCGCTGCTGTCTCTCTCTCTCTCCGTGCTGCCTCCCCGGCCGCCCTTGCTGCGGTCTCACCGCAGCTCCCCGTTTCCTCGGGGTCGGTCACCGCTGGCCGATGGTACCGACCGTACGTGGCCTCACCCTCGCTCAGTCTCCCGTCACTCCTCCTCCTCTTCCGGTTTCACCCCCTTTAATACCTGAACCCTTACCCCCACGTGACGTAACTCCTCCCCCCCATGACGTCACATCCGGAAGGTCATTTACGCCCGCATTACACTTGTATACGAGGCTTCATTAAAAAGCATGACTTTTGAATAGTAAATTGACAGAGAATAGGACAATGAGTCAAGAATTTGCCCAGATGGAGTCAGGCACAAACCCTTTCAAAGACGCGATTTCTTGAATTGCTTATTTTACACTAATTTAGATTTTAATCATGATATCATCACTGGTGTCAAGTTATTATCATGATATAAAGGCAATTGCTAATTTATTGATGAACGAAGGAGTCCCGACGCCATGTCATTGATAGTATTGATTGACCATACCTCAACATGCTGTGCAGCAAAAGTTGTGAAGATAAAAGCCAGGGCCAGTTCAAAATTGACTTGGGTTTTTGTCGACCAATACCAAAGAAAATGGCGCTTGGGCTCGTCCGGGATTTGAACCCGGGACCTCTCGCACCCTAAGCGAGAATCATACCCCTAGACCAACGAGCCACTCATCTTCGACCAGTGAATAATGTTTGAAAATGAGGTTCAATCAACACTTCGATTATCTCATGAGATGTAACTTTGCTGAGAGATAATGAACATTTTTGCCACAAATAAGTTTTGACAATGTTTTTAATGCAAGATATTGGTTGAAAATGCATGGATATAGACTTGTACGAACAGCAATATGACTTTGCCCAGATTTAGTCAGGCTAAAAACCATTTCAATGATGCGATTTCGTGAATTGCTTATTTTACACCAATTTAGATTTTAATCATGGCATCATCATTGGTGTCAAGATATTATCATGATTGCTAATTTATGGATGAACGAAGGAGTCCCTACGCTATGTCATTGATAGCATTGATTGACCATACCTCAACATGCTGTGCAGCAAAAGTTGTGAAGATAAAAGCCAGGGCCAGTTCAAAAATGACCAATCCCCAAGAAAATGGTGCTTGGGCTCGTCCGGGATTTGAACCCGGGACCTCTCGCACCCGAAGCGAGAATCATACCCCTAGACCAACGAGCCACTCATCCTAAAGCAGTGAATAATGTATGAAAATGAGGTTCAATCAACACTTCGATTATCTCATGAGATGTAATTTTGCTGAGAGATAATGAGCATTTTTGGCACAAAAAAGTTTTGAAATTGCTCTTAATCCAAGATGTTGGTTTGAAAATGCATGGTTATAGACTTGTACGAACAGCAATATCACTTTTCTATAACAAAAACAATTATATGGGAACCAATATTTAAGGACATTTCTAACTTGACTCACCACACACTCTAACAATCTATTGAGATGAATACAACTCAGGTCGCAGGAGTCTTCGTGTATTGTCCTCATGATGGCCGACTCATCCCAGAAAAAAAAACGACCGGGCTTGGAATCCGGAACTTCTTGCATTCAAAGCGAGAACCATACCCGAGACCAACAAGCTACCTTTGTGTCCACATAACGCATAAATACGAGTACTTGTATACGAGGCTTCATGTAAAAATCATAACTTTTGAATAGTAAACTGAAAGAGAATAGGACAATGAGTCAAGAATTAGCCCAGATTGAGTCAGGCACAAACCCTTTCAATGATGCGATTTCGTGAATTGCTTATTTTACACCAATTTTGATTTTAATCATGGTATCATCATTGGTGTCAATAAATTATCATGATTGCTAATTTATGGATGAACGGAGTCCCTACGCTATGTGATTGATAGCATTGATTGCCCATACCTCAGCATAATGTGCAGCAAAAGTTGTGAAGATAAAAGCCAGGGCCAGTTCAAAAATGACCAATCGCCAAGAAAATGGTGCTTGGGCTCGTCCGGGATTTGAACCCGGGACCTCTCGCACCCTAAGCGAGAATTATACCCCTAGACCAACGAGCCACTCATCTTCAACCAGTGAATAATGTTTGAAAATGAGGTTCAATGAACACTTAGATTATCTCATGAGATATAACTTTGCTGAGAGATAATTAGCATTTTTGGCCCAAATATGTTTTGAAAGTGTTCTTAATACTAAGATGTTGGTTTGAAAATGCATGGTTATAGACTTGTACGAACAGCAAAATGACTTTGCTATAACAAAGACAATGATATGGGAACCAATATGTAAGGACATTTCTAACTTTACTCACCACACACTCTAACACTCTATTGAGATGAATACAATTCAGGTCGCAGGAGTCCTCGTGTATTGTCCTCATAATTGTCTACTCATCCCAGAAAAATAAAACTTCCGGGCTTGGAATTCGGAACTTCTTGCATCCAAAGCGAAAACCATACCCCTAGACCAACAAGCAACCTTTGCGTCCACATGACGCATGAATACGAATACTTGTATACGAGGCTTCATTAAAAAGCATGACTTTTGAATAGTAAATTGACAGAGAATAGGACAATGAGTCAAGAATTTGCCCAGATGGAGTCAGGCACAAACCCTTTCAAAGACGCGATTTCTTGAATTGCTTATTTTACACTAATTTAGATTTTAATCATGATATCATCACTGGTGTCAATTTATTATCATGATATAAAGGCAATTGCTAATTTATTGATGAACGAAGGAGTCCCGACGCCATGTCATTGATAGTATTGATTGACCATACCTCAACATGCTGTGCAGCAAAAGTTGTGAAGATAAAAGCCAGGGCCAGTTCAAAATTGACTTGGGTTTTTGTCAACCAATACCAAAGAAAACGGCGCTTGGGCTCGTCCGGGATTTGAACCCGAGACCTCTCCCACCCTAAGCGAGAATCATACCCCTAGACCAACGACCCACTCATCTTCAACCAGTGAATAATGTTTGAAAATGAGGTTCAATCAACACTTCGATTATCTCATGAGATGTAACTTTGCTGAGAGATAATGAACATTTTTGGCACAAATAAGTTTTGACAATGTTTTAATGCAAGATATTGGTTGAAAATGCATGGATATAGACTTGTACGAACAGCAATATGACTTTGCCCAGATTTAGTCAGGCTAAAAACCATTTCAATGATGCGATTTCGTGAATTGCTTATTTTACACCAATTTAGATTTTAATCATGGCATCATCATTGGTGTCAAGATATTATCATGATTGCTAATTTATGGATGAACGAAGGAGTCCCTACGCTATGTCATTGATAGCATTGATTGACCATACCTCAACATGCTGTGCAGCAAAAGTTGTGAAGATAAAAGCCAGGGCCAGTTCAAAAATGACCAATCCCCAAGAAAATGGTGCTTGGGCTCGTCCGGGATTTGAACCCGGGACCTCTCGCACCCGAAGCGAGAATCATACCCCTAGACCAACGAGCCACTCATCCTCAAGCAGTGAATAATGTATGAAAATGAGGTTCAATCAACACTTCGATTATCTCATGAGATGTAATTTTGCTGAGAGATAATGAGCATTTTTGGCACAAAAAAGTTTTGAAATTGCTCTTAATCCAAGATGTTGGTTTGAAAATGCATGGTTATAGACTTGTACGAACAGCAATATCACTTTTCTATAACAAAAACAATTATATGGGAACCAATATTTAAGGACATTTCTAACTTGACTCACCACACACTCTAACAATCTATTGAGATGAATACAACTCAGGTCGCAGGAGTCTTCGTGTATTGTCCTCATGATGGCCGACTCATCCCAGAAAAAAAAACGACCGGGCTTGGAATCCGGAACTTCTTGCATTCAAAGCGAGAACCATACCCGAGACCAACAAGCTACCTTTGTGTCCACATAACGCATAAATACGAGTACTTGTATACGAGGCTTCATATAAAAATCATAACTTTTGAATAGTAAACTGAAAGAGAATAGGACAATGAGTCAAGAATTAGCCCAGATTGAGTCAGGCACAAACCATTTCAATGATGCGATTTCGTGAATTGCTTATTTTACACCAATTTTGATTTTAATCATGGTATCATCATTGGTGTCAATAAATTATCATGATTGCTAATTTATGGATGAACGGAGTCCCTACGCTATGTGATTGATAGCATTGATTGCCCATACCTCAGCATAATGTGCAGCAAAAGTTGTGAAGATAAAAGCCAGGGCCAGTTCAAAAATGACCAATCGCCAAGAAAATGGTGCTTGGGCTCGTCCGGGATTTGAACCCGGGACCTCTCGCACCCTAAGCGAGAATCATACCCCTAGACCAACGAGCCACTCATCTTCAACCAGTGAATAATGTTTGAAAATGAGGTTCAATGAACACTTAGATTATCTCATGAGATGTAACTTTGCTGAGAGATAATTAGCATTTTTGGCACAAATATGTTTTGAAAGTGTTCTTAATACTAAGATGTTGGTTTGAAAATGCATGGTTATAGACTTGTACGAACAGCAAAATGACTTTGCTATAACAAAGACAATGATATGGGAACCAATATGTAAGGACATTTCTAACTTTACTCACCACACACTCTAACACTCTATTGAGATGAATACAATTCAGGTCGCAGGAGTCCTCGTGTATTGTCCTTATAATTGTCTACTCATCCCAGAAAAATAAAACTTCCGGGCTTGGAATTCGGAACTTCTTGCATCCAAAGCGAAAACCATACCCCTAGACCAACAAGCAACCTTTGCGTCCACATGACGCATGAATACGAATACTTGTATACGAGGCTTCATTAAAAAGCATGACTTTTGAATAGTAAATTGACAGAGAATAAGACAATGAGTCAAGAATTTGCCCAGATGGAGTCAGGCACAAACCCTTTCAAAGACGCGATTTCTTGAATTGCTTATTTTACACTAATTTAGATTTTAATCATGATATCATCACTGGTGTCAAGTTATTATCATGATATAAAGGCAATTGCTAATTTATTGATGAACGAAGGAGTCCCGACGCCATGTCATTGATAGTATTGATTGACCATACCTCAACATGCTGTGCAGCAAAAGTTGTGAAGATAAAAGCCAGGGCCAGTTCAAAATTGACTTGGGTTTTTGTCGACCAATACCAAAGAAAATGGCGCTTGGGCTCGTCCGGGATTTGAACCCGGGACCTCTCGCACCCTAAGCGAGAATCATACCCCTAGACCAACGAGCCACTCATCTTCAACCAGTGAATAATGTTTGAAAATGAGGTTCAATCAACACTTCGATTATCTCATGAGATGTAACTTTGCTGAGAGATAATGAACATTTTTGGCACAAATAAGTTTTGACAATGTTTTTAATGCAAGATATTGGTTGAAAATGCATGGATATAGACTTGTACGAACAGCAATATGACTTTGCCCAGATTTAGTCAGGCTAAAATCCATTTCAATGATGCGATTTCGTGAATTGCTTATTTTACACCAATTTAGATTTTAATCATGGCATCATCATTGGTGTCAAGATATTATCATGATTGCTAATTTATGGATGAACGAAGGAGTCCCTACGCTATGTCATTGATAGCATTGATTGACCATACCTCAACATGCTGTGCAGCAAAAGTTGTGAAGATAAAAGCCAGGGCCAGTTCAAAAATGACCAATCCCCAAGAAAATGGTGCTTGGGCTCGTCCGGGATTTGAACCCGGGACCTCTCGCACCCGAAGCGAGAATCATACCCCTAGACCAACGAGCCACTCATCCTCAAGCAGTGAATAATGTATGAAAATGAGGTTCAATCAACACTTCGATTATCTCATGAGATGTAATTTTGCTGAGAGATAATGAGCATTTTTGGCACAAAAAAGTTTTGAAATTGCTCTTAATCCAAGATGTTGGTTTGAAAATGCATGGTTATAGACTTGTACGAACAGCAATATCACTTTTCTATAACAAAAACAATTATATGGGAACCAATATTTAAGGACATTTCTAACTTGACTCACCACACACTCTAACAATCTATTGAGATGAATACAACTCAGGTCGCAGGAGTCTTCGTGTATTGTCCTCATGATGGCCGACTCATCCCAGAAAAAAAAACGACCGGGCTTGGAATCCGGAACTTCTTGCATTCAAAGCGAGAACCATACCCGAGACCAACAAGCTACCTTTGTGTCCACATAACGCATAAATACGAGTACTTGTATACGAGGCTTCATAGTAAAAATCATAACTTTTGAATAGTAAACTGAAAGAGAATAGGACAATGAGTCAAGAATTAGCCCAGATTGAGTCAGGCACAAACCCTTTCAATGATGCGATTTCGTGAATTGCTTATTTTACACCAATTTTGATTTTAATCATGGTATCATCATTGGTGTCAATAAATTATCATGATTGCTAATTTATGGATGAACGGAGTCCCTACGCTATGTGATTGATAGCATTGATTGCCCATACCTCAGCATAATGTGCAGCAAAAGTTGTGAAGATAAAAGCCAGGGCCAGTTCAAAAATGACCAATCGCCAAGAAAATGGTGCTTGGGCTCGTCCGGGATTTGAACCCGGGACCTCTCGCACCCTAAGCGAGAATCATACCCCTAGACCAACGAGCCACTCATCTTCAACCAGTGAATAATGTTTGAAAATGAGGTTCAATGAACACTTAGATTATCTCATGAGATGTAACTTTGCTGAGAGATAATTAGCATTTTTGGCACAAATATGTTTTGAAAGTGTTCTTAATACTAAGATGTTGGTTTGAAAATGCATGGTTATAGACTTGTACGAACAGCAAAATGACTTTGCTATAACAAAGACAATGATATGGGAACCAATATGTAAGGACATTTCTAACTTTACTCACCACACACTCTAACACTCTATTGAGATGAATACAATTCAGGTCGCAGGAGTCCTCGTGTATTGTCCTTATAATTGTCTACTCATCCCAGAAAAATAAAACTTCCGGGCTTGGAATTCGGAACTTCTTGCATCCAAAGCGAAAACCATACCCCTAGACCAACAAGCAACCTTTGCGTCCACATGACGCATGAATACGAATACTTGTATACGAGGCTTCATTAAAAAGCATGACTTTTGAATAGTAAATTGACAGAGAATAAGACAATGAGTCAAGAATTTGCCCAGATGGAGTCAGGCACAAACCCTTTCAAAGACGCGATTTCTTGAATTGCTTATTTTACACTAATTTAGATTTTAATCATGATATCATCACTGGTGTCAAGTTATTATCATGATATAAAGGCAATTGCTAATTTATTGATGAACGAAGGAGTCCCGACGCCATGTCATTGATAGTATTGATTGACCATACCTCAACATGCTGTGCAGCAAAAGTTGTGAAGATAAAAGCCAGGGCCAGTTCAAAATTGACTTGGGTTTTTGTCGACCAATACCAAAGAAAATGGCGCTTGGGCTCGTCCGGGATTTGAACCCGGGACCTCTCGCACCCTAAGCGAGAATCATACCCCTAGACCAACGAGCCACTCATCTGCAACCAGTGAATAATGTTTGAAAATGAGGTTCAATCAACACTTCGATTATCTCATGAGATGTAACTTTGCTGAGAGATAATGAACATTTTTGGCACAAATAAGTTTTGACAATGTTTTAATGCAAGATATTGGTTGAAAATGCATGGATATAGACTTGTACGAACAGCAATATGACTTTGCCCAGATTTAGTCAGGCTAAAAACCATTTCAATGATGCGATTTCGTGAATTGCTTATTTTACACCAATTTAGATTTTAATCATGGCATCATCATTGGTGTCAAGATATTATCATGATTGCTAATTTATGGATGAACGAAGGAGTCCCTACGCTATGTCATTGATAGCATTGATTGACCATACCTCAACATGCTGTGCAGCAAAAGTTGTGAAGATAAAAGCCAGGGCCAGTTCAAAAATGACCAATCCCCAAGAAAATGGTGCTTGGGCTCGTCCGGGATTTGAACCCGGGACCTCTCGCACCCGAAGCGAGAATCAGACCCCTAGACCAACGAGCCACTCATCCTCAAGCAGTGAATAATGTATGAAAATGAGGTTCAATCAACACTTCGATTATCTCATGAGATGTAATTTTGCTGAGAGATAATGAGCATTTTTGGCACAAAAAAGTTTTGAAATTGCTCTTAATCCAAGATGTTGGTTTGAAAATGCATGGTTATAGACTTGTACGAACAGCAATATCACTTTTCTATAACAAAAACAATTATATGGGAACCAATATTTAAGGACATTTCTAACTTGACTCACCACACACTCTAACAATCTATTGAGATGAATACAACTCAGGTCGCAGGAGTCTTCGTGTATTGTCCTCATGATGGCCGACTCATCCCAGAAAAAAAAACGACCGGGCTTGGAATCCGGAACTTCTTGCATTCAAAGCGAGAACCATACCCGAGACCAACAAGCTACCTTTGTGTCCACATAACGCATAAATACGAGTACTTGTATACGAGGCTTCATGTAAAAATCATAACTTTTGAATAGTAAACTGAAAGAGAATAGGACAATGAGTCAAGAATTAGCCCAGATTGAGTCAGGCACAAACCCTTTCAATGATGCGATTTCGTGAATTGCTTATTTTACACCAATTTTGATTTTAATCATGGTATCATCATTGGTGTCAATAAATTATCATGATTGCTAATTTATGGATGAACGGAGTCCCTACGCTATGTGATTGATAGCATTGATTGCCCATACCTCAGCATAATGTGCAGCAAAAGTTGTGAAGATAAAAGCCAGGGCCAGTTCAAAAATGACCAATCGCCAAGAAAATGGTGCTTGGGCTCGTCCGGGATTTGAACCCGGGACCTCTCGCACCCTAAGCGAGAATCATACCCCTAGACCAACGAGCCACTCATCTTCAACCAGTGAATAATGTTTGAAAATGAGGTTCAATGAACACTTAGATTATCTCATGAGATGTAACTTTGCTGAGAGATAATTAGCATTTTTGGCACAAATATGTTTTGAAAGTGTTCTTAATACTAAGATGTTGGTTTGAAAATGCATGGTTATAGACTTGTACGAACAGCAAAATGACTTTGCTATAACAAAGACAATGATATGGGAACCAATATGTAAGGACATTTCTAACTTTACTCACCACACACTCTAACACTTCTATTGAGATGAATACAATTCAGGTCGCAGGAGGCCTCGTGTATTGTCCTTATAATTGTCTACTCATCCCAGAAAAATAAAACTTCCGGGCTTGGAATTCGGAACTTCTTGCATCCAAAGCGAAAACCATACCCCTAGACCAACAAGCAACCTTTGCGTCCACATGACGCATGAATACGAATACTTGTATACGAGGCTTCATTAAAAAGCATGACTTTTGAATAGTAAATTGACAGAGAATAGGACAATGAGTCAAGCATTGGCCCAGATGGAGTCAGGCACAAACCCTTTCAAAGACGCGATTTCTTGAATTGCTTATTTTACATTAATTTAGATTTTAATCATGATATCATCACTGGTGTCAAGTTATTATCATGATATAAAGGCAATTGCTAATTTATTGATGAACGAAGGAGTCCCGACGCCATGTCATTGATAGTATTGATTGACCATACCTCAACATGCTGTGCAGCAAAAGTTGTGAAGATAAAAGCCAGGGCCAGTTCAAAATTGACTTGGGTTTTTGTCGACCAATACCAAAGAAAATGGCGCTTGGGCTCGTCCGGGATTTGAACCCGGGACCTCTCGCACCCTAAGCGAGAATCATACCCCTCGACCAACGAGCCACTCATCGTCAACCAGTGAATAATGTTTGAAAATGAGGTTCAATCAACACTTCGATTATCTCATGAGATGTAACTTTGCTGAGAGATAATGAACATTTTTGGCACAAATAAGTTTTGACAATGTTTTTAATGCAAGATATTGGTTGAAAATGCATGGATATAGACTTGTACGAACAGCAATATGACTTTGCCCAGATTTAGTCAGGCTAAAAACCATTTCAATGATGCGATTTCGTGAATTGCTTATTTTACACCAATTTAGATTTTAATCATGGCATCATCATTGGTGTCAAGATATTATCATGATTGCTAATTTATGGATGAACGAAGGAGTCCCTACGCTATGTCATTGATAGCATTGATTGACCATACCTCAACATGCTGTGCAGCAAAAGTTGTGAAGATAAAAGCCAGGGCCAGTTCAAAATTGACTTGGTCTTTGTCGACAAAACCCCAAGAAAATGGTGCTTGGGCTCGTCCGGGATTTGAACCCGGGACCTCTCGCACCCGAAGCGAGAATCATACCCCTAGACCAACGAGCCACTCATCCTCAAGCAGTGAATAATGTATAAAATGAGGTTCAATCAACACTTCGATTATCTCATGAGATGTAACTTTGCTGAGAGATAATGAGCATTTTTGGCACAAAAAAGTTTTGAAATTGCTCTTAATCCAAGATGTTGGTTTGAAAATGCATGGTTATAGACTTGTACGAACAGCAATATCACTTTTCTATAACAAAAACAATTATATGGGAACCAATATTTAAGGACATTTCTAACTTGACTCACCACACACTCTAACAATCTATTGAGATGAATACAACTCAGGTCGCAGGAGTCTTCGTGTATTGTCCTCATGATGGCCGACTCATCCCAGAAAAAAAAACAGACAGGGCTTGGAATCCGGAACTTCTTGCATTCAAAGCGAGAACCATACCCGAGACCAACAAGCTACCTTTGTGTCCACATAACGCATAAATACGAGTACTTGTATACGAGGCTTCATGTAAAAATCATAACTTTTGAATAGTAAACTGAAAGAGAATAGGACAATGAGTCAAGAATTAGCCCAGATTGAGTCAGGCACAAACCCTTTCAATGATGCGATTTCGTGAATTGCTTATTTTACACCAATTTTGATTTTAATCATGGTATCATCATTGGTGTCAATAAATTATCATGATTGCTAATTTATGGATGAACGGAGTCCCTACGCTATGTGATTGATAGCATTGATTGCCCATACCTCAGCATGATGTGCAGCAAAAGTTGTGAAGATAAAAGCCAGGGCCAGTTCAAAAATGACCAATCGCCAAGAAAATGGTGCTTGGGCTCGTCCGGGATTTGAACCCGGGACCTCTCGCACCCTAAGCGAGAATCATACCCCTAGACCAACGAGCCACTCATCTTCAACCAGTGAATAATGTTTGAAAATGAGGTTCAATGAACACTTAGATTATCTCATTAGATGTAACTTTGCTGAGAGATAATTAGCATTTTTGGCACAAATATGTTTTGAAAGTGTTCTTAATACTAAGATGTTGGTTTGAAAATGCATGGTTATAGACTTGTACGAACAGCAAAATGACTTTGCTATAACAAAGACAATGATATGGGAACCAATATGTAAGGACATTTCTAACTTTACTCACCACACACTCTAACACTCTATTGAGATGAATACAATTCAGGTCGCAGGAGTCCTCGTGTATTGTCCTTAGAATTGTCTACTCATCCCAGAAAAATAAAACTTCCGGGCTTGGAATTCGGAACTTCTTGCATCCAAAGCGAAAACCATACCCCTAGACCAACAAGCAACCTTTGCGTCCACATGACGCATGAATACGAATACTTGTATACGAGGCTTCATTAAAAAGCATGACTTTTGAATAGTAAATTGACAGAGAATAGGACAATGAGTCAAGAATTTGCCCAGATGGAGTCAGGCACAAACCCTTTCAAAGACGCGATTTCTTGAATTGCTTATTTTACACTAATTTAGATTTTAATCATGATATCATCACTGGTGTCAAGTTATTATCATGATATAAAGGCAATTGCTAATTTATTGATGAACGAAGGAGTCCCGACGCCATGTCATTGATAGTATTGATTGACCATACCTCAACATGCTGTGCAGCAAAAGTTGTGAAGATAAAAGCCAGGGCCAGTTCAAAATTGACTTGGGTTTTTGTCGACCAATACCAAAGAAGATGGCGCTTGGGCTCGTCCGGGATTTGAACCCGGGACCTCTCGCACCCTAAGCGAGAATCATACCCCTAGACCAACGAGCCACTCATCTTCAACCAGTGAATAATGTTTGAAAATGAGGTTCAATGAACACTTAGATTATCTCATGAGATGTAACTTTGCTGAGAGATAATTAGCATTTTTGGCACAAATATGTTTTGAAAGTGTTCTTAATACTAAGATGTTGGTTTGAAAATTCATGGTTATAGACTTGTACGAACAGCAAAATGACTTTGCTATAACAAAGACAATGATATGGGAACCAATATGTAAGGACATTTCTAACTTTACTCACCACACACTCTAACACTCTATTGAGATGAATACAATTCAGGTCGCAGGAGTCCTCGAGTATTGTCCTTATAATTGTCTACTCATCCCAGAAAAATAAAACTTCCGGGCTTGGAATTCGGAACTTCTTGCATCCAAAGCGAAAACCATACCCCTAGACCAACAAGCAACCTTTGCGTCCACATGACGCATGAATACGAATACTTGTATACGAGGCTTCATGTAAAAATCATAACTTTTGAATAGTAAACTGAAAGAGAATAGGACAATGAGTCAAGAATTAGCCCAGATTGAGTCAGGCACAAACCCTTTCAATGATGCGATTTCGTGAATTGCTTATTTTACACCAATTTTGATTTTAATCATGGTATCATCATTGGTGTCAATAAATTATCATGATTGCTAATTTATGGATGAACGGAGTCCCTACGCTATGTGATTGATAGCATTGATTGCCCATACCTCAGCATGATGTGCAGCAAAAGTTGTGAAGATAAAAGCCAGGGCCAGTTCAAAATTGACCAGTCCCAAAGAAAATGGTGCCTGGGCTCGTCCGGGATTTGAACCCGGGACCTCTCGCACCCAAAGCGAGAATCATACCCCTAGACCAACGAGCCACTCTTCTTCAAGCTGCGAATAATGTATGAAAATGAGGTTCAATGAACACTTCGATTATCTCATGAGTAGTAACTTTGCTGAGAGATAATTAGCATTTTTGGCACAAATATGTTTTGAAAGTGTTCTTAATACTAAGATGTTGGTTTGAAAATGCATGGTTATAGACTTGTACGAACAGCAATATGACTTTGCTATAACAAAGACAATGATATGGGAACCAATATGTAAGGACATTTCTAACTTTACTCACCACACACTCTAACACTCTATTGAGATGAATACAATTCAGGTCGCAGGAGTCCTCGTGTATTGTCCTTATAATTGTCTTCTCATCCCAGAAAAATAAAACTTCCGGGCTTGGAATTCGGAACTTCTTGCATCCAAAGCGAAAACCATACCCCTAGACCAACAAGCAACCTTTGCGTCCACATGACGCATAAATACGAATACTTGTATACGAGGCTTCATTAAAAAGCATGACATTTGAATAGTAAATTGACAGAGAATAGGACAATGAGTCAAGAATTAGCCCAGATTGAGTCAGGCACAAACCCTTTCAATGATGCGATTTCGTGAATTGCTTATTTTACACTAATTTAGATTTTAATCATGATATCATCATTGGTGTCAAGTTATTGTCATGATATAAAGGCAATTGCTAATTTATTGATGAACGAATGAGTCCCGACGCCATGTCATTGATAGTATTGATTGGCCATACCTCAACATGTTGTGCAGCAAAAGTTGTGAAGATAAAAGCCAGGGCCAGTTCAAAATTGACTTGGGTTTTTGTCGACCAATCCCAAAGAAAATGGCGCTTGGGCTCGTCCGGGATTTGAACCCGGGACCTCTCGCACCCGAAGCGAGAATCATACCCCTAGACCAACGAGCCACTCATCCTCAAGCAGTGAATAATGTATGAAAATGAGGTTCAATCAACACTTCGATTATCTCATGAGATGTAACTTTGCTGAGAGATAATTAGCATTTTTGGCACAAAAAAGTTTTGAAATTGCTCTTAATCCAAGATGTTGGTTTGAAAATGCATGGTTATAGACTTGTACGAACAGCAATATCACTTTTCTATAACAAAAACAATTATATGGGAACCAATATTTAAGGACATTTCTAACTTGACTCACCACACACTCTAACAATCTATTGAGATGAATACAACTCAGGTCGCAGGAGTCTTCGTGTATTGTCCTCATGATGGCCGACTCATCCCAGAAAAAAAAACGACCGGGCTTGGAATCCGGAACTTCTTGCATTCAAAGCGAGAACCATACCCGAGACCAACAAGCTACCTTTGTGTCCACATAACGCATAAATACGAGTACTTGTATACGAGGCTTCATATAAAAATCATAACTTTTGAATAGTAAACTGAAAGAGAATAGGACAATGAGTCAAGAATTAGCCCAGATTGAGTCAGGCACAAACCCTTTCAATGATGCGATTTCGTGAATTGCTTATTTTACACCAATTTTGATTTTAATCATGGTATCATCATTGGTGTCAATAAATTATCATGATTGCTAATTTATGGATGAACGGAGTCCCTACGCTATGTGATTGATAGCATTGATTGCCCATACCTCAGCATGATGTGCAGCAAAAGTTGTGAAGATAAAAGCCAGGGCCAGTTCAAAAATGACCAATCGCCAAGAAAATGGTGCTTGGGCTCGTCCGGGATTTGAACCCGGGACCTCTCGCACCCTAAGCGAGAATCATACCCCTAGACCAACGAGCCACTCATCTTCAACCAGTGAATAATGTTTGAAAATGAGGTTCAATGAACACTTAGATTATCTCATGAGATGTAACTTTGCTGAGAGATAATTAGCATTTTTGGCACAAATATGTTTTGAAAGTGTTCTTAATACTAAGATGTTGGTTTGAAAATGCATGGTTATAGACTTGTACGAACAGCAAAATGACTTTGCTATAACAAAGACAATGATATGGGAACCAATATGTAAGGACATTTCTAACTTTACTCACCACACACTCTAACACTCTATTGAGATGAATACAATTCAGGTCGCAGGAGTCCTCGTGTATTGTCCTTATAATTGTCTACTCATCCCAGAAAAATAAAACTTCCGGGCTTGGAATTCGGAACTTCTTGCATCCAAAGCGAAAACCATACCCCTAGACCAACAAGCAACCTTTGCGTCCACATGACGCATGAATACGAATACTTGTATACGAGGCTTCATTAAAAAGCATGACTTTTGAATAGTAAATTGACAGAGAATAAGACAATGAGTCAAGAATTTGCCCAGATGGAGTCAGGCACAAACCCTTTCAAAGACGCGATTTCTTGAATTGCTTATTTTACACTAATTTAGATTTTAATCATGATATCATCACTGGTGTCAAGTTATTATCATGATATAAAGGCAATTGCTAATTTATTGATGAACGAAGGAGTCCCGACGCCATGTCATTGATAGTATTGATTGACCATACCTCAACATGCTGTGCAGCAAAAGTTGTGAAGATAAAAGCCAGGGCCAGTTCAAAATTGACTTGGGTTTTTGTCGACCAATACCAAAGAAAATGGCGCTTGGGCTCGTCCGGGATTTGAACCCGGGACCTCTCGCACCCTAAGCGAGAATCATACCCCTAGACCAACGAGCCACTCATCTTCAACCAGTGAATAATGTTTGAAAATGAGGTTCAATCAACACTTCGATTATCTCATGAGATGTAACTTTGCTGAGAGATAATGAACATTTTTGGCACAAATAAGTTTTGACAATGTTTTAATGCAAGATATTGGTTGAAAATGCATGGATATAGACTTGTACGAACAGCAATATGACTTTGCCCAGATTTAGTCAGGCTAAAAACCATTTCAATGATGCGATTTCGTGAATTGCTTATTTTACACCAATTTAGATTTTAATCATGGCATCATTCATTGGTGTCAAGATATTATCATGATTGCTAATTTATGGATGAACGAAGGAGTCCCTACGCTATGTCATTGATAGCATTGATTGACCATACCTCAACATGCTGTGCAGCAAAAGTTGTGAAGATAAAAGCCAGGGCCAGTTCAAAAATGACCAATCCCCAAGAAAATGGTGCTTGGGCTCGTCCGGGATTTGAACCCGGGACCTCTCGCACCCGAAGCGAGAATCATACCCCTAGACCAACGAGCCACTCATCCTCAAGCAGTGAATAATGTATGAAAATGAGGTTCAATCAACACTTCGATTATCTCATGAGATGTAACTTTGCTGAGAGATAATTAGCATTTTTGGCACAAATATGTTTTGAAAGTGTTCTTAATACTAAGATGTTGGTTTGAAAATGCATGGTTATAGACTTGTACGAACAGCAATATGACTTTGCTATAACAAAGACAATGATATGGGAACCAATATGTAAGGACATTTCTAACTTTACTCACCACACACTCTAACACTCTATTGAGATGAATACAATTCAGGTCGCAGGAGTCCTCGTGTATTGTCCTTATAATTGTCTACTCATCCCAGAAAAATAAAACTTCCGGGCTTGGAATTCGGAACTTCTTGCATCCAAAGCGAAAACCATACCCCTAGACCAACAAGCAACCTTTGCGTCCACATGACGCATGAATACGAATACTTGTATACGAGGCTTCATGTAAAAATCATAACTTTTGAATAGTAAACTGAAAGAGAATAGGACAATGAGTCAAGAATTAGCCCAGATTGAGTCAGGCACAAACCCTTTCAATGATGCGATTTCGTGAATTGCTTATTTTACACCAATTTTGATTTTAATCATGGTATCATCATTGGTGTCAATAAATTATCATGATTGCTAATTTATGGATGAACGGAGTCCCTACGCTATGTGATTGATAGCATTGATTGCCCATACCACAGCATGATGTGCAGCAAAAGTTGTGAAGATAAAAGCCAGGGCCAGTTCAAAAATGACCAATCGCCAAGAAAATGGTGCTTGGGCTCGTCCGGGATTTGAACCCGGGACCTCTCGCACCCTAAGCGAGAATCATACCCCTAGACCAACGAGCCACTCATCTTCAACCAGTGAATAATGTTTGAAAATGAGGTTCAATGAACACTTAGATTATCTCATGAGATGTAACTTTGCTGAGAGATAATTAGCATTTTTGGCACAAATATGTTTTGAAAGTGTTCTTAATACTAAGATGTTGGTTTGAAAATGCATGGTTATAGACTTGTACGAACAGCAAAATGACTTTGCTATAACAAAGACAATGATATGGGAACCAATATGTAAGGACATTTCTAACTTTACTCACCACACACTCTAACATTCTATTGAGATGAATACAATTCAGGTCGCAGGAGTCCTCGTGTATTGTCCTTATAATTGTCTACTCATCCCAGAAAAATAAAACTTCCGGGCTTGGAATTCGGAACTTCTTGCATCCAAAGCGAAAACCATACCCCTAGACCAACAAGCAACCTTTGCGTCCACATGACGCATGAATACGAATACTTGTATACGAGGCTTCATTAAAAAGCATGACTTTTGAATAGTAAACTGAAAGAGAATAGGACAATGAGTCAAGAATTAGCCCAGATTGAGTCAGGCACAAACCCTTTCAATGATGCGATTTCGTGAATTGCTTATTTTACACCAATTTTGATTTTAATCATGGTATCATCATTGGTGTCAATAAATTATCATGATTGCTAATTTATGGATGAACGGAGTCCCTACGCTATGTCATTGATAGCATTGATTGCCCATACCTCAGCATGATGTGCAGCAAAAGTTGTGAAGATAAAAGCCAGGGCCAGTTCAAAATTGACCAGTCCCAAAGAAAATGGTGCCTGGGCTCGTCCGGGATTTGAACCCGGGACCTCTCGCACCCAAAGCGAGAATCATACCCCTAGACCAACGAGCCACTCTTCTTCAAGCTGCGAATAATGTATGAAAATGAGGTTCAATGAACACTTCGATTATCTCATGAGATGTAACTTTGCTGAGAGATAATTAGCATTTTTGGCACAAATATGTTTTGAAAGTGTTCTTAATACTAAGATGTTGGTTTGAAAATGCATGGTTATAGACTTGTACGAACAGCAATATGACTTTGCTATAACAAAGACAATGATATGGGAACCAATATGTAAGGACATTTCTAACTTTACTCACCACACACTCTAACACTCTATTGAGATGAATACAATTCAGGTCGCAGGAGTCCTCGTGTATTGTCCTTATAATTGTCTTCTCATCCCAGAAAAATAAAACTTCCGGGCTTGGAATTCGGAACTTCTTGCATCCAAAGCGAAAACCATACCCCTAGACCAACAAGCAACCTTTGCGTCCACATGACGCATAAATACGAATACTTGTATACGAGGCTTCATTAAAAAGCATGACATTTGAATAGTAAATTGACAGAGAATAGGACAATGAGTCAAGAATTAGCCCAGATTGAGTCAGGCACAAACCCTTTCAATGATGCGATTTCGTGAATTGCTTATTTTACACTAATTTAGATTTTAATCATGATATCATCATTGGTGTCAAGTTATTATCATGATATAAAGGCAATTGCTAATTTATTGATGAACGAATGAGTCCCGACGCCATGTCATTGATAGTATTGATTGGCCATACCTCAACATGTTGTGCAGCAAAAGTTGTGAAGATAAAAGCCAGGGCCAGTTCAAAATTGACTTGGGTTTTTGTCGACCAATCCCAAAGAAAATGGCGCTTGGGCTCGTCCGGGATTTGAACCCGGGACCTCTCGCACCCGAAGCGAGAATCATACCCCTAGACCAACGAGCCACTCATCCTCAAGCAGTTAATAATGTATGAAAATGAGGTTCAATGAACACTTCGATTATCTCATGAGATGTAACTTTGCTGAGAGATAATTAGCATTTTTGGCACAAATATGTTTTGAAAGTGTTCTTAATCCAAGATGTTGGTTTGAAAATGCATGGTTATAGACTTGTACGAACAGCAATATCACTTTTCTATAACAAAAACAATTATATGGGAACCAATATTTAAGGACATTTCTAACTTGACTCACCACACACTCTAACAATCTATTGAGATGAATACAACTCAGGTCGCAGGAGTCTTCGTGTATTGTCCTCATGATGGCCGACTCATCCCAGAAAAATAAAACTTCCGGGCTTGGAATTCGGAACTTCTTGCATCCAAAGCGAAAACCATACCCGAGACCAACAAGCTACCTTTGTGTCCACATAACGCATAAATACGAGTACTTGTATACGAGGCTTCATTAAAAAGCATGACATTTGAATAGTAAATTGACAGAGAATAGGACAATGAGTCAAGAATTAGCCCAGATTGAGTCAGGAACAAACCCTTTCAATGATGCGATTTCGTGAATTGCTTATTTTACACCAATTTTGATTTTAATCATGGTATCATCATTGGTGTCAATAAATTATCATGATTGCTAATTTATGGATGAACGGAGTCCCTACGCTATGTCATTGATAGCACTGATTGCCCATACCTCAGCATGATGTGCAGCAAAAATTGTGAAGATAAAAGCCAGGGCCAGTTCAAAATTGACCAGTCCCAAAGAAAATGGTGCCTGGGCTCGTCCGGGATTTGAACCCGGGACCTCTCGCACCCAAAGCGAGAATCATACCCCTAGACCAACGAGCCACTCTTCTTCAAGCTGCGAATAATGTATGAAAATGAGGTTCAATGAACACTTCGATTATCTCATGAGATGTAACTTTGCTGAGAGATAATTAGCATTTTTGGCACAAATAAGTTTTGAAAGTGTTCTTAATACTAAGATGTTGGTAGAAATCATTGTTATAGACTTGTACAAAAAGCAATATCACTTTGCTATAACAAAAACTGTGAAATGGAAACCAATATTTTACGAAATTTCTAACTATACTCATCACACACTCTAACACTTTATTGAGATAAATAAAACTCAGGTTGCAGGAGTCCTCATGTATTGTTCTTATAATTGTCTACTCATCCCAGAAAAAAAAAACTACCGGGCTTGGAAATCGGAACTTCTTGCATCCAAAGCGAAAACCATACCCCTAGACCAACAAGCAACCTTTGCGTCCACATGACGCATGAATACGAATACTTGTATACGAGGCTTCATTAAAAAGCATGACTTTTGAATAGTAAATTGACAGAGAATAGGACAATGAGTCAAGAATTTGCCCAGATGGAGTCAGGCACAAACCCTTTCAAAGACGCGATTTCTTGAATTGCTTATTTTACACTAATTTAGATTTTAATCATGATATCATCTCTGGTGTCAAGTTATTATCATGATATAAAGGCAATTGTTTATTTATTGATGAACGAAGGAGTCCCGACGCCATGTCATTGATAGTATTGATTGACCATACCTCAACATGCCGTGCAGCAAAAGTTGTGAAGATAAAAGCCAGGGCCAGTTCAAAATTGACTTGGGTTTTTGTCGACCAATACCAAAGAAAATGGCGCTTGGGCTCGTCTGGGATTTGAACCCGGGACCTCTCGCACCCTAGGTGAGAATCATACCCCTAGACCAACGAGCCACTCAACTTCAACCAGTGAATAATGTTTGAAAATGAGGTTCAATGCAACACTTCGATTATCTCATGAGATGTAACTTTGCTGAGAGATAATTAGCATTTTTGGCACAAAATATGTTTTGAAAGTGCTTCTTAATTCCAAGATGTTGGTTTGAAAATGCATGGTTATAGACTTGTACGAACAGCAATATCACTTTTCTATAACAAAAACAATTATATGGGAACCAATATTTAAGGACATTTCTAACTTGACTCACCACACACTCTAACAATCTATTGAGATGAATACAACTCAGGTCGCATGAGTCTTCGTGTATTGTCCTCATGATGGCCGACTCATCCCAGAAAAAGAAAACGACCGGGCTTGGAATCCGGAACTTCTTGCATTCAAAGCGAGAACCATACCCGAGACCAACAAGCTACCTTTGTGTCCACATAACGCATAAATACGAGTACTTGTATACGAGGCTTCATGTAAAAATCATAACTTTTGAATAGTAAACTGAAAGAGAATAGGACAATGAGTCAAGAATTAGCCCAGATTGAGTCAGGCACAAACCCTTTCAATGATGCGATTTCGTGAATTGCTTATTTTACACCAATTTTGATTTTAATCATGGTATCATCATTGGTGTCAATAAATTATCATGATTGCTAATTTATGGATGAACGGAGTCCCTACGCTATGTCATTGATAGCACTGATTGCCCATACCTCAGCATGATGTGCAGCAAAAGTTGTGAAGATAAAAGCCAGGGCCAGTTCAAAATTGGCTTGGGTTTTTGTCGACCAATACCAAAGAAAATGGCGCGTGGGCTCGTCCGGGATTTGAACCCGGGACCTCTCGCACCCTAAGCGAGAATCATACCCCTAGACCAACGAGCCACTCATCTTCAACCAGTGAATAATGTTTGAAAATGAGGTTCAATCAACACTTCGATTATCTCATGAGATGTAACTTTGCTGAGAGATAATGAACATTTTTGGCACAAATAAGTTTTGACAATGTTTTTAATGCAAGATATTGGCTGAAAATGCATGGATATAGACTTGTACGAACAGCAATATGACTTTGCCCAGATTTAGTCAGGCTAAAAACCATTTCAATGATGCGATTTCGTGAATTGCTTATTTTACACCAATTTAGATTTTAATCATGGCATCATCATTGGTGTCAAGATATTATCATGATTGCTAATTTATGGATGAACGAAGGAGTCCCTACGCTATGTGATTGATAGCATTGATTGACCATACCTCAACATGCTGTGCAGCAAAAGTTGTGAAGATAAAAGCCAGGGCCAGTTCAAAAATGACCAATCCCCAAGAAAATGGTGCTTGGGCTCGTCCGGGATTTGAACCCGGGACCTCTCGCACCCTAAGCGAGAATCATACCCCTAGACCAACGAGCCACTCATCTTCAACCAGTGAATAATGTCTGAAAATGAGGTTCAATGAACACTTAGATTATCTCATGAGATGTAACTTTGCTGAGAGATAATTAGCATTTTTGGCACAAATATGTTTTGAAAGTGTTCTTAATACTAAGATGTTGGTTTGAAAATGCATGGTTATAGACTTGTACGAACAGCAAAATGACTTTGCTATAACAAAGACAATGATATGGGAACCAATATGTAAGGACATTTCTAACTTTACTCACCACACACTCTAACACTCTATTGAGATGAATACAATTCAGGTCGCAGGAGTCCTCGTGTATTGTCCTCATAATTGTCTACTCATCCCAGAAAAATAAAACTTCCGGGCTTGGAATTCGGAACTTCTTGCATCCAAAGCGAAAACCATACCCCTAGACCAACAAGCAACCTTTGCGTCCACATGACGCATGAATACGAATACTTGTATACGAGGCTTCATTAAAAAGCATGACTTTTGAATAGTAAATTGACAGAGAATAGGACAATGAGTCAAGAATTTGCCCAGATGGAGTCAGGCACAAACCCTTTCAAAGACGCGATTTCTTGAATTGCTTATTTTACACTAATTTAGATTTTAATCATGATATCATCACTGGTGTCAAGTTATTATCATGATATAAAGGCAATTGCTAATTTATTGATGAACGAAGGAGTCCCGACGCCATGTCATTGATAGTATTGATTGACCATACCTCAACATGCTGTGCAGCAAAAGTTGTGAAGATAAAAGCCAGGGCCAGTTCAAAATTGGCTTGGGTTTTTGTCGACCAATACCAAAGAAAATGGCGCTTGGGCTCGTCCGGGATTTGAACCCGGGACCTCTCGCACCCTAAGCGAGAATCATACCCCTAGACCAACGAGCCACTCATCTTCAACCAGTGAATAATGTTTGAAAATGAGGTTCAATCAACACTTCGATTATCTCATGAGATGTAACTTTGCTGAGAGATAATGAACATTTTTGGCACAAATAAGTTTTGACAATGTTTTTAATGCAAGATATTGGTTGAAAATGCATGGATATAGACTTGTACGAACAGCAATATGACTTTGCCCAGATTTAGTCAGGCTAAAAACCATTTCAATGATGCGATTTCGTGAATTGCTTATTTTACACCAATTTAGATTTTAATCATGGCATCATCATTGGTGTCAAGATATTATCATGATTGCTAATTTATGGATGAACGAAGGAGTCCCTACGCTATGTCATTGATAGCATTGATTGATCATACCTCAACATGCTGTGCAGCAAAAGTTGTGAAGATAAAAGCCAGGGCCAGTTCAAAAATGACCAATCCCCAAGAAAATGGTGCTTGGGCTCGTCCGGGATTTGACCCCGGGACCTCTCGCACCCGAAGCGAGAATCATACCCCTAGACCAACGAGCCACTCATCCTCAAGCAGTGAATAATGTATGAAAATGAGGTTCAATCAACACTTCGATTATCTCATGAGATGTAATTTTGCTGAGAGATAATGAGCATTTTTGGCACAAAAAAGTTTTGAAATTGCTCTTAATCCAAGATGTTGGTTTGAAAATGCATGGTTATAGACTTGTACGAACGGCAATATCACTTTTCTATAACAAAAACAATTATATGGGAACCAATATTTAAGGACATTTCTAACTTGACTCACCACACACTCTAACAATCTATTGAGATGAATACAACTCAGGTCGCAGGAGTCTTCGTGTATTGTCCTCATGATGGCCGACTCATCCCAGAAAAAAAAACGACCGGGCTTGGAATCCGGAACTTCTTGCATTCAAAGCGAGAACCATACCCGAGACCAACAAGCTACCTTTGTGTCCACATAACGCATAAATACGAGTACTTGTATACGAGGCTTCATGTAAAAATCATAACTTTTGAATAGTAAACTGAAAGAGAATAGGACAATGAGTCAAGAATTAGCCCAGATTGAGTCAGGCACAAACCCTTTCAATGATGCGATTTCGTGAATTGCTTATTTTACACCAATTTTGATTTTAATCATGGTATCATCATTGGTGTCAATAAATTATCATGATTGCTAATTTATGGATGAACGGAGTCCCTACGCTATGTGATTGATAGCATTGATTGCCCATACCTCAGCATAATGTGCAGCAAAAGTTGTGAAGATAAAAGCCAGGGCCAGTTCAAAAATGACCAATCGCCAAGAAAATGGTGCTTGGGCTCGTCCGGGATTTGAACCCGGGACCTCTCGCACCCTAAGCGAGAATCATACCCCTAGACCAACGCGCCACTCATCTTCAACCAGTGAATAATGTTTGAAAATGAGGTTCAATGAACACTTAGATTATCTCATGAGATGTAACTTTGCTGAGAGATAATTAGCATTTTTGGCACAAATATGTTTTGAAAGTGTTCTTAATACTAAGATGTTGGTTTGAAAATGCATGGTTATAGACTTGTACGAACAGCAAAATGACTTTGCTATAACAAAGACAATGATATGGGAACCAATATGTAAGGACATTTCTAACTTTACTCACCACACACTCTAACACTCTATTGAGATGAATACAATTCAGGTAGCAGGAGTCCTCGTGTATTGTCCTCATAATTGTCTACTCATCCCAGAAAAATAAAACTTCCGGGCTTGGAATTCGGAACTTCTTGCATCCAAAGCGAAAACCATACCCCTAGACCAACAAGCAACCTTTGCGTCCACATGACGCATGAATACGAATACTTGTATACGAGGCTTCATTAAAAAGCATGACTTTTGAATAGTAAATTGACAGAGAATAGG
The DNA here is from genome assembly GCF_015708825.2 of Lethenteron reissneri. Classification (NCBI taxonomy): domain Eukaryota; kingdom Metazoa; phylum Chordata; class Hyperoartia; order Petromyzontiformes; family Petromyzontidae; genus Lethenteron; species Lethenteron reissneri. Next base: position 10,606,233 of record NC_083817.1, read on the forward strand.
ACAATGAGTCAAGAATTTGCCCAGATGGAGTCAGGCACAAACCCTTTCAAAGACGCGATTTCTTGAATTGCTTATTTTACACTAATTTAGATTTTAATCATGATATCATCACTGGTGTCAAGTTATTATCATGATATAAAGGCAATTGCTAATTAATTGATGAACGAAGGAGTCCCGACGCCATGTCATTGATAGTATTGATTGACCATACCTCAACATGCTGTGCAGCAAAAGTTGTGAAGATAAAAGCCAGGGCCAGTTCAAAATTGACTTGGGTTTTTGTCGACCAATACCAAAGAAAATGGCGCTTGGGCTCGTCCGGGATTTGAACCCGGGACCTCTCGCACCCTAAGCGAGAATCATACCCCTAGACCAACGAGCCACTCATCTTCAACCAGTGAATAATGTTTGAAAATGAGGTTCAATCAACACTTCGATTATCTCATGAGATGTAACTTTGCTGAGAGATAATGAACATTTTTGGCACAAATAAGTTTTGACAATGTTTTTAATGCAAGATATTGGTTGAAAATGCATGGATATAGACTTGTACGAACAGCAATATGACTTTGCCCAGATTTAGTCAGGCTAAAAACCATTTCAATGATGCGATTTCGTGAATTGCTTATTTTACACCAATTTAGATTTTAATCATGGCATCATCATTGGTGTCAAGATATTATCATGATTGCTAATTTATGGATGAACGAAGGAGTCCCTACGCTATGTCATTGATAGCATTGATTGACCATACCTCAACATGCTGTGCAGCAAAAGTTGTGAAGATAAAAGCCAGGGCCAGTTCAAAAATGACCAATCCCCAAGAAAATGGTGCTTGGGCTCGTCCGGGATTTGAACCCGGGACCTCTCGCACCCGAAGCGAGAATCATACCCCTAGACCAACGAGCCACTCATCCTCAAGCAGTGAATAATGTATGAAAATGAGGTTCAATCAACACTTCGATTATCTCATGAGATGTAATTTTGCTGAGAGATAATGAGCATTTTTGGCACAAAAAAGTTTTGAAATTGCTCTTAATCCAAGATGTTGGTTTGAAAATGCATGGTTATAGACTTGTACGAACAGCAATATCACTTTTCTATAACAAAAACAATTATATGGGAACCAATATTTAAGGACATTTCTAACTTGACTCACCACACACTCTAACAATCTATTGAGATGAATACAACTCAGGTCGCAGGAGTCTTCGTGTATTGTCCTCATGATGGCCGACTCATCCCAGAAAAAAAAACGACCGGGCTTGGAATCCGGAACTTCTTGCATTCAAAGCGAGAACCATACCCGAGACCAACAAGCTACCTTTGTGTCCACATAACGCATAAATACGAGTACTTGTATACGAGGCTTCATGTAAAAATCATAACTTTTGAATAGTAAACTGAAAGAGAATAGGACAATGAGTCAAGAATTAGCCCAGATTGAGTCAGGCACAAACCCTTTCAATGATGCGATTTCGTGAATTGCTTATTTTACACCAATTTTGATTTTAATCATGGTATCATCATTGGTGTCAATAAATTATCATGATTGTTAATTTATGGATGAACGGAGTCCCTACGCTATGTCATTGATAGCATTGATTGCCCATACCTCAGCATAATGTGCAGCAAAAGTTGTGAAGATAAAAGCCAGGGCCAGTTCAAAAATGACCAATCGCCAAGAAAATGGTGCTTGGGCTCGTCCGGGATTTGAACGTCGGGACCTCTCGCACCCTAAGCGAGAATCATACCCCTAGACCAACGAGCCACTCATCTTCAACCAGTGAATAATGTTTGAAAATGAGGTTCAATGAACACTTAGATTATCTCATGAGATGTAACTTTGCTGAGAGATAATTAGCATTTTTGGCACAAATATGTTTTGAAAGTGTTCTTAATACTAAGATGTTGGTTTGAAAATGCATGGTTATAGACTTGTACGAACAGCAAAATGACTTTGCTATAACAAAGACAATGATATGGGAACCAATATGTAAGGACATTTCTAACTTTACTCACCACACACTCTAACACTCTATTGAGATGAATACAATTCAGGTCGCAGGAGTCCTCGTGTATTGTCCTTATAATTGTCTACTCATCCCAGAAAAATAAAACTTCCGGGCTTGGAATTCGGAACTTCTTGCATCCAAAGCGAAAACCATACCCCTAGACCAACAAGCAACCTTTGCGTCCACATGACGCATGAATACGAATACTTGTATACGAGGCTTCATTAAAAAGCATGACTTTTGAATAGTAAATTGACAGAGAATAGGACAATGAGTCAAGAATTTGCCCAGATGGAGTCAGGCACAAACCCTTTCAAAGACGCGATTTCTTGAATTGCTTATTTTACACTAATTTAGATTTTAATCATGATATCATCACTGGTGTCAAGTTATTATCATGATATAAAGGCAATTGCTAATTTATTGATGAACGAAGGAGTCCCGACGCCATGTCATTGATAGTATTGATTGACCATACCTCAACATGCTGTGCAGCAAAAGTTGTGAAGATAAAAGCCAGGGCCAGTTCAAAATTGACTCGGGTTTTTGTCGACCAATCCCAAGAGAATGGGGCTTGGGCTCGTCCGGGATTTGAACCCGGGACCTCTCGCACCCTAAGCGAGAATCATACCCCTAGACCAACGAGCCACTCATCTTCAACCAGTGAATAATGTTTGAAAATGAGGTTCAATCAACACTTCGATTATCTCATGAGATGTAACTTTGCTGAGAGATAATGAGCATTTTTGGCACAAATAAGTTTTGACAATGTTCTTAATGCAAGATGTTGGTTGAAAATGCATGGCTATAGACTTGTACGAACAGCAATATGACTTTGCCCAGATTTAGTCAGGCTAAAAACCATTTCAATGATGCGATTTCGTGAATTGCTTATTTTACACCAATTTAAATTTTAATCATTGGCATCATCATTGGTGTCAAGATATTATCATGATTGCTAATTTATGGATGAACGAAGGAGTCCCTACGCTATGTCATTGATAGCACTGATTGCCCATACCTCAACATGCTGTGCAGCAAAAGTTGTGAAGATAAAAGCCAGGGCCAGTTCAAAAATGACCAATCCCCAAGAAAATGGTGCTTGGGCTCGTCCGGGATTTGAACCCGGGACCTCTCGCACCCGAAGCGAGAATCATACCCCTAGACCAACGAGCCACTCATCCTCAAGCAGTGAATAATGTATGAAAATGAGGTTCAATCAACACTTCGATTATCTCATGAGATGTAACTTTGCTGAGAGATAATGAGCATTTTTGGCACAAAAAAGTTTTGAAATTGCTCTTAATCCAAGATGTTGGTTTGAAAATGCATGGTTATAGACTTGTACGAACAGCAATATCACTTTTCTATAACAAAAACAATTATATGGGAACCAATATTTAAGGACATTTCTAACTTGACTCACCACACACTCTAACAATCTATTGAGATGAATACAACTCAGGTCGCAGGAGTCTTCGTGTATTGTCCTCATGATGGCCGACTCATCCCAGAAAAAAAAACGACCGGGCTTGGAATCCGGAACTTCTTGCATTCAAAGCGAGAACCATACCCGAGACCAACAAGCTACCTTTGTGTCCACATAACGCATAAATACGAGTACTTGTATACGAGGCTTCATGTAAAAATCATAACTTTTGAATAGTAAACTGAAAGAGAATAGGACAATGAGTCAAGAATTAGCCCAGATTGAGTCAGGCACAAACCCTTTCAATGATGCGATTTCGTGAATTGCTTATTTTACACCAATTTTGATTTTAATCATGGTATCATCATTGGTGTCAATAAATTATCATGATTGCTAATTTATGGATGAACGGAGTCCCTACGCTATATCATTGATAGCATTGATTGCCCATACCTCAGCATAATGTGCAGCAAAAGTTGTGAAGATAAAAGCCAGGGCCAGTTCAAAAATGACCAATCGCCAAGAAAATGGTGCTTGGGCTCATCCGGGATTTGAACCTCGGGACCTCTCGCACCCTAAGCGAGAATCATACCCCTAGACCAACGAGCCACTCATCTTCAACCAGTGAATAATGTTTGAAAATGAGGTTCAATGAACACTTAGATTATCTCATGAGATGTAACTTTGCTGAGAGATAATTAGCATTTTTGGCACAAATATGTTTTGAAAGTGTTCTTAATACTAAGATGTTGGTTTGAAAATGCATGGTTATAGACTTGTACGAACAGCAAAATGACTTTGCTATAACAAAGACAATGATATGGGAACCAATATGTAAGGACATTTCTAACTTTACTCACCACACACTCTAACACTCTATTGAGATGAATACAATTCAGGTCGCAGGAGTCCTCGTGTATTGTCCTTATAATTGTCTACTCATCCCAGAAAAATAAAACTTCCGGGCTTGGAATTCGGAACTTCTTGCATCCAAAGCGAAAACCATACCCCTAGACCAACAAGCAACCTTTGCGTCCACATGACGCATGAATACGAATACTTGTATACGAGGCTTCATTAAAAAGCATGACTTTTGAATAGTAAATTGACAGAGAATAGGACAATGAGTCAAGAATTTGCCCAGATGGAGTCAGGCACAAACCCTTTCAAAGACGCGATTTCTTGAATTGCTTATTTTACACCAATTTAGATTTTAATCATGATATCATCACTGGTGTCAAGTTATTATCATGATATAAAGGCAATTGCTAATTTATTGATGAACGAAGGAGTCCCGACGCCATGTCATTGATAGTATTGATTGACCATACCTCAACATGCTGTGCAGCAAAAGTTGTGAAGATAAAAGCCAGGGCCAGTTCAAAATTGACTCGGGTTTTTGTCGACCAATCCCAAGAGAATGGGGCTTGGGCTCGTCCGGGATTTGTACCCGGGACCTCTCGCACCCTAAGCGAGAATCATACCCCTAGACCAACGAGCCACTCAACTTCAACCAGTGAATAATGTTTGAAAATGAGGTTCAATTAACACTTCGATTATCTCAGGAGATGTAACTTTGCTGAGAGATAATGAGCATTTTTGGCACAAATAAGTTTTGACAATGTTCTTAATGCAAGATGTTGGTTGTAAATGCATGGCTATCGACTTGTACGAACAGCAATATGACTTTGCCCAGATTTAGTCAGGCTAAAAACCATTTCAATGATGCGATTTCGTGACTTGCTTATTTTACACCAATTTAGATTTTAATCATGGCATCATCATTGGTGTCAAGATATTATCATGATTGCTAATTTATGGATGAACGAAGGAGTCCCTACGCTATGTCATTGATAGCATTGATTGACCATACCTCAACATGCTGTGCAGCAAAAGTTGTGAAGATAAAAGCGAGGGCCAGTTCAAAATTGACGAATCCCAAAGAAAATGGTGCTTGGGCTCGTCCGGGATTTGAACCCGGGACCTCTCGCACCCTAAGCGAGAATCATACCCCTAGACCAACGAGCCACTCATCTTCAAACAGTGAATAATGTATGAAAATGAGGTTCAATCAACACTTCGATTATCTCATGAGATGTAACTTTGCTGAGAGATAATGAGCATTTTTGGCACAAAAAGTTTTGAAATTGCTCTTAATCCAAGATGTTGGTTTGAAAATGCATGGTTATAGACTTGTACGAAAAGCAATATCACTTTTCTATAACAAAAACAATTATATGGGAACCAATATTTAAGGACATTTCTAACTTGACTCACCACACACTCTAACAATCTATTGAGATGAATACAACTCAGGTCGCAGGAGTCTTCGTGTATTGTCCTCATGATGGCCGACTCATCCCAGAAAAAAAAACGACCGGGCTTGGAATCCGGAACTTCTTGCATTCAAAGCGAGAACCATACCCGAGACCAACAAGCTACCTTTGTGTCCACATAACGCATAAATACGAGTACTTGTATACGAGGCTTCATGTAAAAATCATAACTTTTGAATAGTAAACTGAAAGAGAATAGGACAATGAGTCAAGAATTAGCCCAGATTGAGTCAGGCACAAACCCTTTCAATGATGCGATTTCGTGAATTGCTTATTTTACACCAATTTTGATTTTAATCATGGTATCATCATTGGTGTCAATAAATTATCATGATTGCTAATTTATGGATGAACGGAGTCCCTACGCTATGTGATTGATAGCATTGATTGCCCATACCTCAGCATAATGTGCAGCAAAAGTTGTGAAGATAAAAGCCAGGGCCAGTTCAAAAATGACCAATTGCCAAGAAAATGGTGCTTGGGCTCGTCCGGGATTTGAACCCGGGACCTCTCGCACCCTAAGCGAGAATCATACCCCTAGACCAACGATCCACTCATCTTCAACCAGTGAATAATGTTTGAAAATGAGGTTCAATGAACACTTAGATTATCTCATGAGATGTAACTTTGCTGAGAGATAATTAGCATTTTTGGCACAAATATGTTTTGAAAGTGTTCTTAATACTAAGATGTTGGTTTGAAAATGCATGGTTATAGACTTGTACGAACAGCAAAATGACTTTGCTATAACAAAGACAATGATATGGGAACCAATATGTAAGGACATTTCTCACTTTACTCACCACACACTCTAACACTCTATTGAGATGAACACAATTCAGGTCGCAGGAGTCCTCGTGTATTGTCCTCATAATTGTCTACTCATCCCAGAAAAATAAAACTTCCGGGCTTGGAATTCGGAACTTCTTGCATCCAAAGCGAAAACCATACCCCTAGACCAACAAGCAACCTTTGCGTCCACATGACGCATGAATACGAATACTTGTATACGAGGCTTCATTAAAAAGCATGACTTTTGAATAGTAAATTGACAGAGAATAGGACAATGAGTCAAGAATTTGCCCAGATGGAGTCAGGCACAAACCCTTTCAAAGACGCGATTTCTTGAATTGCTTATTTTACACTAATTTAGATTTTAATCATTATATCATCACTGGTGTCAAGTTATTATCATGATATAAAGGCAATTGCTAATTTATTGATGAACGAAGGAGTCCCGACGCCATGTCATTGATAGTATTGATTGACCATACTTCAACATGCTGTGCAGCAAAAGTTGTGAAGATAAAAGCCAGGGCCAGTTCAAAATTGGCTTGGGTTTTTGTCGACCAATACCAAAGAAAATTGCACTTGGGCTCGTCCGGGATTTGAACCCGGGAACTCTCGCACCCTAAGCGAGAATCATACCCCTAGACCAACGAGCCACTCATCTTCAACCAGTGAATAATGTTTGAAAATGAGGTTCAATCAACACTTCGATTATCTCATGAGATGTAACTTTGCTGAGAGATAATGAACATTTTTGGCACAAATAAGTTTTGACAATGTTTTTAATGCAAGATATTGGTTGAAAATGCATGGATATAGACTTGTACGAACAGCAATATGACTTTGCCCAGATTTAGTCAGGCTAAAAACCATTTCAATGATGCGATTTCGTGAATTGCTTATTTTACACCAATTTAGATTTTAATCATGGCATTATCATTGGTGTCAAGATATTATCATGATTGCTAATTTATGGATGAACGAAGGAGTCCCTACGCTATGTCATTGATAGCATTGATTGACCATACCTCAACATGCTGTGCAGCAAAAGTTGTGAAGATAAAAGCCAGGGCCAGTTCAAAAATGACCAATCCCCAAGAAAATGGTGCTTGGGCTCGTCCGGGATTTGAACCCGGGACCTCTCGCACCCGAAGCGAGAATCATACCCCTAGACCAACGAGCCACTCATCCTCAAGCAGTGAATAATGTATGAAAATGAGGTTCAATCAACACTTCGATTATCTCATGAGATGTAATTTTGCTGAGAGATAATGAGCATTTTTGGCACAAAAAAGTTTTGAAATTGCTCTTAATCCAAGATGTTGGTTTGAAAATGCATGGTTATAGACTTGTACGAACAGCAATATCACTTTTCTATAACAAAAACAATTATATGGGAACCAATATTTAAGGACATTTCTAACTTGACTCACCACACACTCTAACAATCTATTGAGATGAATACAACTCAGGTCGCAGGAGTCTTCGTGTATTGTCCTCATGATGGCCGACTCATCCCAGAAAAAAAAACGACCGGGCTTGGAATCCGGAACTTCTTGCATTCAAAGCGAGAACCATACCCGAGACCAACAAGCTACCTTTGTGTCCACATAACGCATAAATACGAGTACTTGTATACGAGGCTTCATGTAAAAATCATAACTTTTGAATAGTAAACTGAAAGAGAATAGGACAATGAGTCAAGAATTAGCCCAGATTGAGTCAGGCACAAACCCTTTCAATGATGCGATTTCGTGAATTGCTTATTTTACACCAATTTTGATTTTAATCATGGTATCATCATTGGTGTCAATAAATTATCATGATTGCTAATTTATGGATGAACGGAGTCCCTACGCTATGTGATTGATAGCATTGATTGCCCATACCTCAGCATAATGTGCAGCAAAAGTTGTGAAGATAAAAGCCAGGGCCAGTTCAAAAATGACCAATCGCCAAGAAAATGGTGCTAGGGCTCGTCCGGGATTTGAACCCGTGACCTCTCGCACCCTAAGCGAGAATCATACCCCTAGACCAACGAGCCACTCATCTTCAACCAGTGAATAATGTTTGAAAATGAGGTTCAATGAACACTTAGATAATCTCATGAGATGTAACTTTGCTGAGAGATAATTAGCATTTTTGGCACAAATATGTTTTGAAAGTGTTCTTAATACTAAGATGTTGGTTTGAAAATGCATGGTTATAGACTTGTACGAACAGCAAAATGACTTTGCTATAACAAAGACAATGATATGGGAACCAATATGTAAGGACATTTCTAACTTTACTCACCACACACTCTAACACTCTATTGAGATGAATACAATTCAGGTCGCAGGAGTCCTCGTGTATTGTCCTCATAATTGTCTACTCATCCCAGAAAAATAAAACTTCCGGGCTTGGAATTCGGAACTTCTTGCATCCAAAGCGAAAACCATACCCCTAGACCAACAAGCAACCTTTGCGTCCACATGACGCATGAATACGAATACTTGTATACGAGGCTTCATTAAAAAGCATGACTTTTGAATAGTAAATTGACAGAGAATAGGACAATGAGTCAAGAATTTGCCCAGATGGAGTCAGGCACAAACCCTTTCAAAGACGCGATTTCTTGAATTGCTTTTTTTACACTAATTTAGATTTTAATCATGATATCATCACTGGTGTCAAGTTATTATCATGATATAAAGGCAATTGCTAATTTATTGATGAACGAAGGAGTCCCGACGCCATGTCATTGATAGTATTGATTGACCATACCTCAACATGCTGTGCAGCAAAAGTTGTGAAGATAAAAGCCAGGGCCAGTTCAAAATTGACTTGGGTTTTTGTCGACCAATACCAAAGAAAATGGCGCTTGGGCTCGTCCGGGATTTGAACCCGGGACCTCTCGCACCCAAAGCGAGAATCATACCCCTAGACCAACGAGCCACTCATCTTCAACCAGTGAATAATGTTTGAAAATGAGGTTCAATCAACACTTCGATTATCTCATGAGATGTAACTTTGCTGAGAGATAATGAACATTTTTGGCACAAATAAGTTTTGACAATGTTTTTAATGCAAGATATTGGTTGAAAATGCATGGATATAGACTTGTACGAACAGCAATATGACTTTGCCCAGATTTAGTCAGGCTAAAAACCATTTCAATGATGCGATTTCGTGAATTGCTTATTTTACACCAATTTAGATTTTAATCATGGCATCATCATTGGTGTCAAGATATTATCATGATTGCTAATTTATGGATGAACGAAGGAGTCCCTACGCTATGTCATTGATAGCATTGATTGACCATACCTCAACATGCTGTGCAGCAAAAGTTGTGAAGATAAAAGCCAGGGCCAGTTCAAAAATGACCAATCCCCAAGAAAATGGTGCTTGGGCTCGTCCGGGATTTGAACCCGGGACCTCTCGCACCCGAAGCGAGAATCATACCCCTAGACCAACGAGCCACTCATCCTCAAGCAGTGAATAATGTATGAAAATGAGGTTCAATCAACACTTCGATTATCTCATGAGATGTAACTTTGCTGAGAGATAATGAGCATTTTTGGCACAAAAAAGTTTTGAAATTGCTCTTAATCCAAGATGTTGGTTTGAAAATGCATGGTTATAGACTTGTACGAACAGCAATATCACTTTTCTATAACAAAAACAATTATATGGGAACCAATATTTAAGGACATTTCTAACTTGACTCACCACACACTCTAACAATCTATTGAGATGAATACAACTCAGGTCGCAGGAGTCTTCGTGTATTGTCCTCATGATGGCCGACTCATCCCAGAAAAAAAAACGACCGGGCTTGGAATCCGGAACTTCTTGCATTCAAAGCGAGAACCATACCCGAGACCAACAAGCTACCTTTGTGTCCACATAACGCATAAATACGAGTACTTGTATACGAGGCTTCATGTAAAAATCATAACTTTTGAATAGTAAACTGAAAGAGAATAGGACAATGAGTCAAGAATTAGCCCAGATTGAGTCAGGCACAAACCCTTTCAATGATGCGTATTCGTGAATTGCTTATTTTACACCAATTTTGATTTTAATCATGGTATCATCATTGGTGTCAATAAATTATCATGATTGCTAATTTATGGATGAACGGAGTCCCTACGCTATGTGATTGATAGCATTGATTGCCCATACCTCAGCATAATGTGCAGCAAAAGTTGTGAAGATAAAAGCCAGGGCCAGTTAAAAAATGACCAATCGCCAAGAAAATGGTGCTTGGGCTCGTCCGGCATTTGAACCCGGGACCTCTCGCACCCTAAGCGAGAATCATACCCCTAGACCAACGAGCCACTCATCTTCAACCAGTGAATAATGTTTGAAAATGAGGTTCAATGAACACTTAGATTATCTCATGAGATATAACTTTGCTGAGAGATAATTAGCATTTTTGGCACAAATATGTTTTGAAAGTGTTCTTAATACTAAGATGTTGGTTTGAAAATGCATGGTTATAGACTTGTACGAACAGCAAAATGACTTTGCTATAACAAAGACAATGATATGGGAACCAATATGTAAGGACATTTCTAACTTTACTCACCACACACTCTAACACTCTATTGAGATGAATACAATTCAGGTCGCAGGAGTCCTCGTGTATTGTCCTTATAATTGTCTACTCATCCCAGAAAAATAAAACTTCCGGGCTTGGAATTCGGAACTTCTTGCATCCAAAGCGAAAACCATACCCCTAGACCAACAAGCAACCTTTGCGTCCACATGACGCATGAATACGAATACTTGTATACGAGGCTTCATTAAAAAGCATGACTTTTGAATAGTAAATTGACAGAGAATAGGACAATGAGTCAAGAATTTGCCCAGATGGAGTCAGGCACAAACCCTTTCAAAGACGCGATTTCTTGAATTGCTTATTTTACACTAATTTAGATTTTAATCATGATATCATCACTGGTGTCAAGTTATTATCATGATATAAAGGCAATTGCTAATTTATTGATGAACGAAGGAGTCCCGACGCCATGTCATTGATAGTATTGATTGACCATACCTCAACATGCTGTGCAGCAAAAGTTGTGAAGATAAAAGCCAGGGCCAGTTCAAAATTGACCTGGGTTTTTGTCGACCAATACCAAAGCAATTGGCGCTTGGGCTCGTCCGGGATTTGAACCCGGGACCTCTCGCACCCTAAGCGAGAATCATACCCCTAGACAAACGAGCCACTCATCTTCAACCAGTGAATAATGTTTGAAAATGAGGTTCAATGAACACTTAGATTATCTCATGAGATGTAACTTTGCTGAGAGATAATTAGCATTTTTGGCACAAATATGTTTTGAAAGTGTTCTTAATACTAAGATGTTGGTTGAAAATGCATGGTTATAGACTTGTACGAACAGCAATATGACTTTGCCCAGATTTAGTCAGGCTAAAAACCATTTCAATCATGCGATTTCGTGAATTGCTTATTTTACACCAATTTTGATTTTAATCATGGCATCATCATTGGTGTCAAGATATTATCATGATTGCTAATTTATGGATGAACGAAGGAGTCCCTACGCTATGTCATTGATTGCACTGATTGCCCATACCTCAACATGCTGTGCAGCAAAAGTTGTGAAGATAAAAGCCAGGGCCAGTTCAAAAATGACCAATCCCCAAGAAAATGGTGCTTGGGCTCGTCCGGGATTTGAACCCGGGACCTCTCGCACCCTAAGCGAGAATCATACCCCTAGACCAACGAGCCACTCATCCTCAAGCAGTGAATAATGTATGAAAATGAGGTTCAATCAACACTTCGATTATCTCATGAGATGTAACTTTGCTGAGAGATAATGAGCATTTTTGGCACAAAAAAGTTTTGAAATTGCTCTTAATCCAAGATGTTGGTTTGAAAATGCATGGTTATAGACTTGTACGAACAGCAATATCACTTTTCTATAACAAAGACAATGATATGGGAACCAATATGTAAGGACATTTCTAACTTTACTCACCACACACTCTAACACTCTATTGAGATGAATACAATTCAGGTCGCAGGAGTCCTCGTGTATTATCCTTATAATTGTCTACTCATCCCAGAAAAATAAAACTTCCGGGCTTGGAATTCGGAACTTCTTGCATCCAAAGCGAAAACCATACCCCTAGACCAACAAGCAACCATTGCGTCCACATGACGCATGAATACGAATACTTGTATACGAGGCTTCATTAAAAAGCATGACTTTTGAATAGTAAATTGACAGAGAATAGGACAATGAGTCAAGAATTTGCCCAGATGGAGTCAGGCACAAACCCTTTCAAAGACGCGATTTCTTGAATTGCTTATTTTACACCAATTTAGATTTTAATCATGATATCATCACTGGTGTCAAGTTATTATCATGATATAAAGGCAATTGCTAATTTATTGATGAACGAAGGAGTCCCGACGCCATGTCATTGATAGTATTGATTGACCATACCTCAACATGCTGTGCAGCAAAAGTTGTGAAGATAAAAGCCAGGGCCAGTTCAAAATTGACTCGGGTTTTTGTCGACCAATCCCCAAGAGAATGGGGCTTGGGCTCGTCCGGGATTTGTACCCGGGACCTCTCGCACCCTAAGCGAGAATCATACCCCTAGACCAACGAGCCACTCATCTTCAACCAGTGAATAATGTTTGAAAATGAGGTTCAATTAACACTTCGATTATCTCAGGAGATGTAACTTTGCTGAGAGATAATGAGCATTTTTGGCACAAATAAGTTTTGACAATGTTCTTAATGCAAGATGTTGGTTGTAAATGCATGGCTATCGACTTGTACGAACAGCAATATGACTTTGCCCAGATTTAGTCAGGCAAAAACCATTTCAATGATGCGATTTCGTGACTTGCTTATTTTACACCAATTTAGATTTTAATCATGGCATCATCATTGGTGTCAAGATATTATCATGATTGCTAATTTATGGATGAACGAAGGAGTCCCTACGCTATGTCATTGATAGCATTGATTGACCATACCTCAACATGCTGTGCAGCAAAAGTTGTGAAGATAAAAGCGAGGGCCAGTTCAAAATTGACGAATCCCAAAGAAAATGGTGCTTGGGCTCGTCCGGGATTTAAACCCGGGACCTCTCGCACCCTAAGCGAGAATCATACCCCTAGACCAACGATCCACTCATCTTCAACCAGTGAATAATGTTTGAAAATGAGGTTCAATCAACACTTCGATTATCTCATGAGATGTAACTTTGCTGAGAGATAATGAACATTTTTGGCACAAATAAGTTTTGACAATGTTTTTAATGCAAGATATTGGTTGAAAATGCATGGATATAGACTTGTACGAACAGCAATATGACTTTGCCCAGATTTAGTCAGGCTAAAAACCATTTCAATGATGCGATTTCGTGAATTGCTTATTTTACACCAATTTAGATTTTAATCATGGCATTATCATTGGTGTCAAGATATTATCATGATTGCTAATTTATGGATGAACGAAGGAGTCCCTACGCTATGTCATTGATAGCATTGATTGACCATACCTCAACATGCTGTGCAGCAAAAGTTGTGAAGATAAAAGCCAGGGCCAGTTCAAAAATGACCAATCCCCAAGAAAATGGTGCTTGGGCTCTTCCGGGATTTGAACCCGGGACCTCTCGCACCCGAAGCGAGAATCATACCCCTAGACCAACGAGCCACTCATCCTCAAGCAGTGAATAATGTATGAAAATGAGGTTCAATCAACACTTCGATTATCTAATGAGATGTAACTTTTGCTGAGAGATAATGAGCATTTTTGGCACAAAAAAGTTTTGAAATTGCTCTTAATCCAAGATGTTGGTTTGAAAATGCATGGTTATAGACTTGTACGAACAGCAATATCACTTTTCTATAACAAAAACAATTATATGGGAACCAATATTTAAGGACATTTCTAACTTGACTCACCACACACTCTAACAATCTATTGAGATGAATACAACTGAGGTCGCAGGAGTCTTCGTGTATTGTCCTCATGATGGCCGACTCATCCCAGAAAAAAAAACGACCGGGCTTGGAATCCGGAACTTCTTGCATTCAAAGCGAGAACCATACCCGAGACCAACAAGCTACCTTTGTGTCCACATAACGCATAAATACGAGTACTTGTATACGAGGCTTCATGTAAAAATCATAACTTTTGAATAGTAAACTGAAAGAGAATAGGACAATGAGTCAAGAATTAGCCCAGATTGAGTCAGGCACAAACCCTTTCAATGATGCGATTTCGTGAATTGCTTATTTTACACCAATTTTGATTTTAATCATGGTATCATCATTGGTGTCAATAAATTATCATGATTGCTAATTTATGGATGAACGGAGTCCCTACGCTATGTGATTGATAGCATTGATTGCCCATACCTCAGCATAATGTGCAGCAAAAGTTGTGAAGATAAAAGCCAGGGCCAGTTCAAAATGACCAATCGCCAAGAAAATGGTGCTTGGGCTCGTCCGGGATTTGAACCCGTGACCTCTCGCACCCTAAGCGAGAATCATACCCCTAGACCAACGAGCCACTCATCTTCAACCAGTGAATAATGTTTGAAAATGAGGTTCAATGAACACTTAGATAATCTCATGAGATGTAACTTTGCTGAGAGATAATTAGCATTTTTGGCACAAATATGTTTTGAAAGTGTTCTTAATACTAAGATGTTGGTTTGAAAATGCATGGTTATAGACTTGTACGAACAGCAAAATGACTTTGCTATAACAAAGACAATGATATGGGAACCAATATGTAAGGACATTTCTAACTTTACTCACCACACACTCTAACACTCTATTGAGATGAATACAATTCAGGTCGCAGGAGTCCTCGTGTATTGTCCTCATAATTGTCTACTCATCCCAGAAAAATAAAACTTCCGGGCTTGGAATTCGGAACTTCTTGCATCCAAAGCGAAAACCATACCCCTAGACCAACAAGCAACCTTTGCGTCCACATGACGCATGAATACGAATACTTGTATACGAGGCTTCATTAAAAAGCATGACTTTTGAATAGTAAATTGACAGAGAATAGGACAATGAGTCAAGAATTTGCCCAGATGGAGTCAGGCACAAACCCTTTCAAAGACGCGATTTCTTGAATTGCTTTTTTTACACTAATTTAGATTTTAATCATGATATCATCACTGGTGTCAAGTTATTATCATGATATAAAGGCAATTGCTAATTTATTGATGAACGAAGGAGTCCCGACGCCATGTCATTGATAGTATTGATTGACCATACCTCAACATGCTGTGCAGCAAAAGTTGTGAAGATAAAAGCCAGGGCCAGTTCAAAATTGACTTGGGTTTTTGTCGACCAATACCAAAGAAAATGGCGCTTGGGCTCGTCCGGGATTTGAACCCGGGACCTCTCGCACCCTAAGCGAGAATCATACCCCTAGACCAACGAGCCACTCATCTTCAACCAGTGAATAATGTTTGAAAATGAGGTTCAATCAACACTTCGATTATCTCATGAGATGTAACTTTGCTGAGAGATAATGAACATTTTTGGCACAAATAAGTTTTGACAATGTTTTTAATGCAAGATATTGGTTGAAAATGCATGGCTATAGACTTGTACGAACAGCAATATGACTTTGCCCAGATTTAGTCAGGCTAAAAACCATTTCAATGATGCGATTTCGTGAATTGCTTATTTTACACCAATTTAGATTTTAATCATGGCATCATCATTGGTGTCAAGATATTATCATGATTGCTAATTTATGGATGAACGAAGGAGTCCCTACGCTATGTCATTGATAGCATTGATTGACCATACCTCAACATGCTGTGCAGCAAAAGTTGTGAAGATAAAAGCCAGGGCCAGTTCAAAAATGACCAATCCCCAAGAAAATGGTGCTTGGGCTCGTCCGGGATTTGAACCCGGGACCTCTCGCACCCGAAGCGAGAATCATACCCCTAGACCAACGAGCCACTCATCCTCAAGCAGTGAATAATGTATGAAAATGAGGTTCAATCAACACTTCGATTATCTCATGAGATGTAACTTTGCTGAGAGATAATGAGCATTTTTGGCACAAAAAAGTTTTGAAATTGCTCTTAATCCAAGATGTTGGTTTGAAAATGCATGGTTATAGACTTGTACGAACAGCAATATCACTTTTCTATAACAAAAACAATTATATGGGAACCAATATTTAAGGACATTTCTAACTTGACTCACCACACACTCTAACAATCTATTGAGATGAATACAACTCAGGTCGCAGGAGTCTTCGTGTATTGTCCTCATGATGGCCGACTCATCCCAGAAAAAAAAACGACCGGGCTTGGAATCCGGAACTTCTTGCATTCAAAGCGAGAACCATACCCGAGACCAACAAGCTACCTTTGTGTCCACATAACGCATAAATACGAGTACTTGTATACGAGGCTTCATGTAAAAATCATAACTTTTGAATAGTAAACTGAAAGAGAATAGGACAATGAGTCAAGAATTAGCCCAGATTGAGTCAGGCACAAACCCTTTCAATGATGCGTATTCGTGAATTGCTTATTTTACACCAATTTTGATTTTAATCATGGTATCATCATTGGTGTCAATAAATTATCATGATTGCTAATTTATGGATGAACGGAGTCCCTACGCTATGTGATTGATAGCATTGATTGCCCATACCTCAGCATAATGTGCAGCAAAAGTTGTGAAGATAAAAGCCAGGGCCAGTTAAAAAATGACCAATCGCCAAGAAAATGGTGCTTGGGCTCGTCCGGCATTTGAACCCGGGACCTCTCGCACCCTAAGCGAGAATCATACCCCTAGACCAACGAGCCACTCATCTTCAACCAGTGAATAATGTTTGAAAATGAGGTTCAATGAACACTTAGATTATCTCATGAGATATAACTTTGCTGAGAGATAATTAGCATTTTTGGCACAAATATGTTTTGAAAGTGTTCTTAATACTAAGATGTTGGTTTGAAAATGCATGGTTATAGACTTGTACGAACAGCAAAATGACTTTGCTATAACAAAGACAATGATATGGGAACCAATATGTAAGGACATTTCTAACTTTACTCACCACACACTCTAACACTCTATTGAGATGAATACAATTCAGGTCGCAGGAGTCCTCGTGTATTGTCCTTATAATTGTCTACTCATCCCAGAAAAATAAAACTTCCGGGCTTGGAATTCGGAACTTCTTGCATCCAAAGCGAAAACCATACCCCTAGACCAACAAGCAACCTTTGCGTCCACATGACGCATGAATACGAATACTTGTATACGAGGCTTCATTAAAAAGCATGACTTTTGAATAGTAAATTGACAGAGAATAGGACAATGAGTCAAGAATTTGCCCAGATGGAGTCAGGCACAAACCCTTTCAAAGACGCGATTTCTTGAATTGCTTATTTTACACTAATTTAGATTTTAATCATGATATCATCACTGGTGTCAAGTTATTATCATGATATAAAGGCAATTGCTAATTTATTGATGAACGAAGGAGTCCCGACGCCATGTCATTGATAGTATTGATTGACCATACCTCAACATGCTGTGCAGCAAAAGTTGTGAAGATAAAAGCCAGGGCCAGTTCAAAATTGACCTGGGTTTTTGTCGACCAATACCAAAGCAATTGGCGCTTGGGCTCGTCCGGGATTTGAACCCGGGACCTCTCGCACCCTAAGCGAGAATCATACCCCTAGACAAACGAGCCACTCATCTTCAACCAGTGAATAATGTTTGAAAATGAGGTTCAATGAACACTTAGATTATCTCATGAGATGTAACTTTGCTGAGAGATAATTAGCATTTTTGGCACAAATATGTTTTGAAAGTGTTCTTAATACTAAGATGTTGGTTTGAAAATGCATGGTTATAGACTTGTACGAACAGCAATATGACTTTGCCCAGATTTAGTCAGGCTAAAAACCATTTCAATCATGCGATTTCGTGAATTGCTTATTTTACACCAATTTAGATTTTAATCATGGCATCATCATTGGTGTCAAGATATTATCATGATTGCTAATTTATGGATGAACGAAGGAGTCCCTACGCTATGTCATTGATAGCATTGATTGACCATACCTCAGCATGCTGTGCAGCAAAAGTTGTGAAGATAAAAGCCAGGGCTAGTTCAAAATTGACCAATCCCCAAGAAAATGGTGCTTGGGCTCGTCCGGGATTTGAACCCGGGACCTCTCGCACCCAAAGCGAGAATCATACCCCTAGACCAACGAGCCACTTTTCCTCAAGCAGTGAATAATGTATGAAAATGAGGTTCAATCAACATTTCGATAATCTCATGAGATGTAACTTTGCTGAGAGATAATGAGCATTTTGGCACAAATAAGTTTTGAAATTGTTCTTAATCCAAGATGTTGGTTTGAAAATGCCTGGTTATAGACTTGTACGAAAAGCAATATGACTTTGCTATAACAAAAACAATGATTTGGGAACCAATATTTAAGGACATTTCTAACTTTACTCACCACACACTCTACCACTTTATTGAGATGAATACAACTCAGGTCGCAGGAGTCCTCGTGTATTGTCCTTATAATTGTCTATCACATCCCAGAAAAGTAAAACTACCGGGCTTGGAATTCTGAACTTCTTGCATCCAAAGCGAAAACCATACCCCGAGACCAACAAACATCCTTTGTGTCCACAAAGCGCATAAATACGAATACTTGTATACGAGGCTTCATTAAAAAGCATTACTTTTGAATAGTAAACTGACAGAGAATAGGACAATGAGTCAAGAATTTGCCCAGATTGAGTCAGGCACAAACCCTTTGAATTACACGATTTCTTGAATTGCTTATTTTACACCAATTTTGATTTTAATCATGATATCATCATTGGTGTCAAGTTATTATCATGATATGAAGGAAATTGATAATTTATTGATGAACGAAGGAGTCCCGATGCTATGTCATTGATAGTATTGATTGACCATACCTCAGCATGCTGTGCAGCAAAAGTTGTGAAGATAAAAGCCAGGCCAGTTCAAAATTGACTTGGTCTTTGTCGACAAATCCCCAAGAAAATGGTGCTTGGGCTCGTCCGGGATTTGAACCCGGGACCTCTCGCACCCGAAGCGAGAATCATACCCCTAGACCAACGAGCCACTCATCTTCAAACAGTGAATAACGTTTGTAAATGAGGTTCAATCAACACTTCGATAATCTCATGAGATGTAACTTTGCTGAGAGATAATGAGCATTTTGGCACAAATAAGTTTTGAAATTGTTCTTAATCCAAGATGTTGGTTTGAAAATGCCTGGTTATAGACTTGTACGAAAAGCAATATGACTTTGCTATGACAAAAAAAATGATTTGGGAACCAATATCTAAGGACATTTCTAACTTTACTCACCACACACTCTTACACTCTATTGAGATGAATACAACTCAGGTCGCAGGAGTCCTCGTGTATTGTCCTTATAATTGTCTACTCATCCCAGAAAAGTAAAACTACCGGGCTTGAAATTCTGAACTTCTTGCATCCAAAGCGAAAACCATACCCCGAGACCAACAAGCAACCTTTGTGTCCACATAGCGCGTAAATACGAATACTTGTATACGAGGCTTCATTAAAAAGCATTACTTTTGAATAGTAAACTGACAGAGAATAAGACAATGAGTCAAGAATTTGCCCAGATTGAGTCAGGCACAAACCCTTTCAATTACACGATTTCTTGAATTGCTTATTTTACACCAATTTTGATTTTAATCATGATATCATCATTGGTGTCAAGTTATTATCATGATATGAAGGAAATTGATAATTTATTGATGAACGAAGGAGTCCCGATGCTATGTCATTGATAGCATTGATTGACCATACCTCAGCATGCTGTGCAGCAAAAGTTGTGAAGATAAAAGCCAGGGCCAGTTCAAAATTGACTTGGTCTTTGTCGACAAATCCCCAAGAAAATGGTGCTTGGGCTCGTCCGGGATTTGAACCCGGGACCTCTCGCACCCGAAGCGAGAATCATACCCCTAGACCAACGAGCCACTCATCTTCAAACAGTGAATAACGTTTGTAAATGAGGTTCAATCAACACTTCGATTATCTCATGAGATGTCACTTTGCTGAGAGATAATGAGCATTTTTGGCACAAATAAGTTTTGAAATTGTTCTTAATCCAAGATGTTGGTTTGAAAATGCATGGTTATAGACTTGTACGAAAAGCAATATGACTTTGCTATGACAAAAAAAATGATTTGGGAACCAATATCTAAGGACATTTCTAACTTTACTCACCACACACTCTTACACTCTATTGAGATGAATACAACTCAGGTCGCAGGAGTCCTCGTGTATTGTCCTTATAATTGTCTACTCATCCCAGAAAAGTAAACTACCGGGCTTGAAATTCTGAACTTCTTGCATCCAAAGCGAAAACCATACCCCGAGACCAACAAGCAACCTTTGTGTCCACATAGCGCGTAAATACGAATACTTGTATACGAGGCTTCATTAAAAAGCATTACTTTTGAATAGTAAACTGACAGAGAATAAGACAATGAGTCAAGAATTAGCCCAGATTGAGTCAGGCACAAACCCTTTCAATTACACGATTTCTTGAATTGCTTATTTTACACCAATTTTGATTTTAATCATGATATCATCATTGGTGTCAAGTTATTATCATGATATGAAGGAAATTGATAATTTATTGATGAACGAAGGAGTCCCGATGCTATGTCATTGATAGCATTGATTGACCATACCTCAGCATGCTGTGCAGCAAAAGTTGTGAAGATAAAAGCCAGGCCAGTTCAAAATTGACTTGGTCTTTGTCGACAAATCCCCAAGAAAATGGTGCTTGGGCTCGTCCGGGATTTGAACCCGGGACCTCTCGCACCCGAAGCGAGAATCATACCCCTAGACCAACGAGCCACTCATCCTCAAGCAGTGAATAATGTATGAAAATGAGGTTCAATCAACACTTAGATTATCTCATGAGATGTAACTTTGCTGAGAGATAATGAGCATTTTGGCACAAATAAGTTTTGAAATTGTTCTTAATCTAAGATGTTGGTTTGAAAATGCCTGGTTATAGACTTGTACGAAAAGCAATATGACTTTGCTATAACAAAAACAATGATTTGGGAACCAATATTTAAGGACATTTCTAACTTTACTCACCACACACTCTACCACTTTATTGAGATGAATACAACTCAGGTCGCAGGAGTCCTCGTGTATTGTCCTTATAATTGTCTATCACATCCCAGAAAAGTATAACTACCGGGCTTGGAATTCTGAACTTCTTGCATCCAAAGCGAAAACCATACCCCGAGACCAACAAACATCCTTTGTGTCCACAAAGCGCATAAATACGAATACTTGTATACGAGGCTTCATTAAAAAGCATTACGTTTGAATTGTAAACTGACAGAGAATAGGACAATGAGTCAAGAATTTGCCCAGATTGAGTCAGGCACAAACCCTTTCAATTACACGATTTCTTGAATTGCTTATTTTACACCAATTTTGATTTTAATCATGATATCATCATTGGTGTCAAGTTATTATCATGATATGAAGGAAATTGCTAATTTATTGATGAACGAAGGAGTCCCGATGCTATGTCATTGATAGCATTGATTGACCATACCTCAGCATGCTGTGCAGCAAAAGTTGTGAAGATAAAAGCCAGGGCCAGTTCAAAATTGACCAATCCCCAAGAAAATGGTGCTTGGGCTCGTCCGGGATTTGAACCCGGGACCTCTCGCACCCAAAGCGAGAATCATACCCCTAGACCAACGAGCCACTGATCCTCAAGCAGTGAATGATGTATGAAAATGAGGTTCAATCAACATTTCGATAATCTCATGAGATGTAACTTTGCTGAGAGATAATGAGCATTTTGGCACAAATAAGTTTTGAAATTGTTCTTAATCCAAGATGTTGGTTTGAAAATGCCTGGTTATAGACTTGTACGAAAAGCAATATGACTTTGCTATAACAAAAAACAATGATTTGGGAACCAATATTTAAGGACATTTCTAACTTTACTCACCACACACTCTACCACTTTATTGAGATGAATACAACTCAGGTCGCAGGAGTCCTCGTGTATTGTCCTTATAATTGTCTATCACATCCCAGAAAAGTAAAACTACCGGGCTTGGAATTCTGAACTTCTTGCATCCAAAGCGAAAACCATACCCCGAGACCAACAAACATCCTTTGTGTCCACAAAGCGCATAAATACGAATACTTGTATACGAGGCTTCATTAAAAAGCATTACTTTTGAATAGTAAACTGACAGAGAATAGGACAATGAGTCAAGAATTTGCCCAGATTGAGTCAGGCACAAACCCTTTGAATTACACGATTTCTTGAATTGCTTATTTTACACCAATTTGATTTTAATCATGATATCATCATTGGTGTCAAGTTATTATCATGATATGAAGGAAATTGATAATTTATTGATGAACGAAGGAGTCCCGATGCTATGTCATTGATAGTATTGATTGACCATACCTCAGCATGCTGTGCAGCAAAGTTGTGAAGATAAAAGCCAGGCCAGTTCAAAATTGACTTGGTCTTTGTCGACAAATCCCCAAGAAAATGGTGCTTGGGCTCGTCCGGGATTTGAACCCGGGACCTCTCGCACCCTAAGCGAGAATCATACCCCTAGACCAACGAGCCACTCATCTTCAACCAGTGAATAATGTTTGAAAATGAGGTTCAATCAACATTTCGATTATCTCATGAGATGTAACTTTGCTGAGAGATAATGAGCATTTTGGCACAAATAAGTTTTGACAATGTTCTTAATACAAGATGTTGGTTGAAAATACATGGCTATAGACTTGTACGAACAGCAATATGACTTTTCTATAACAAAAACAATGATATGGGATCCAATATTTAAGGACATTTCTAACTGTACTCACCACACACTCTAATACTCTGTTAAGATGAATAAAACTCAGGTCGGAGGAGTCCTCATGTATTGTCCTTATGATTGTCTACTCATCCAGAAAAATAAACCTACCGGGCTTGGAATCGGGAAATTCTTGCATCCAAAGTGAGAACCATACCCCGAGACCAACAAGCGACCTTTCTGTCGACATAGCGCGTAATACGAGTACTTGTATACGAGGATTCATGTAAAAAGCATGACTTTTGCATAGTAAACTGACGGAGAATAGGACAATGAGTCAAGAATTTGCCCAGATTTAGTCAGGCACAAACCTTTCAATTACACGATTTCTTGAATTGCTTATTTTACACCAATTTTGATTTTAATCATGATATCATCATTGGTGTCAAGTATTATCATGATATGAAGGAAATTGATAATTTATTGATGAACGAAGGAGTCCCGATGCTATGTCATTGATAGTATTGATTGACCATACCTCAGCATGCTGTGCAGCAAAGTTGTGAAGATAAAAGCCAGGCCAGTTCAAAATTGACTTGGTCTTTGTCGACAAATCCCCAAGAAAATGGTGCTTGGGCTCGTCCAGGATTTGAACCCGGGACCCTCTCGCACCCGAAGCGAGAATCATACCCCTAGACCAACGAGCCACTCATCTTCAAACAGTGAATAACGTTTGTAAATGAGGTTCAATCAACATTCGATTATCTCATGAGATGTAACTTTGCTGAGAGATAATGCATTTTGGCACAAATAAGTTTTGACAATGTTCTAATACAAGATGTTGGTTAAAAATGCATGGCTATGACTTGTACGAACAGCAAATGACTTTTCTATAACAAAAACAATTATATGGGAACCAATATTAAGGACATTCTAACTTGACTCACC
>NC_083817.1:10631116-10685687 GCF_015708825.2 Lethenteron reissneri
CCCGAACGTCGCGTGCATTCTTGACACGATTTTTGTCTGCGACACCCTGCGCCTGTACTTCTCCAGCGGCCTCCAGGTGAAAGCCTCGTATTTCGTACAGTACAGGCTGGCGTGGCTCCTGCGGCGGCTAGGCATGGCTTCGTTAAAGCGCGGCACCCCCCTGGCTTGGCCCCAGGGGTGGTTGTGCACCGCGGTGAACGAATACGTTACGAAGTACGAGCCGGTCCGGACACGGGGGTCCTGGGTCCCCAGGGAAGTCCTGGTGGAAATCTCCAAAAAGCAGATCTGTACAGAGGTGCCAGGTGCATGGGGTACTGGGCACCGACAAATTTGGAAGAACTTAACATCGGCAGCCCTGACGAAAAGACAGCGGGATTTATCCTGGCTGGCGGCATGGACAGGCTGGAATGCAGACAGTCTATGTGTTCCCGTAGAATGGCCCACTCTCCTGATTGCCCGAGAGGCTGTAGCCTGAGTGAGAACACTTCTCACGCCCTCATACAGTGCCCATTTGCCCAGGAGGTGTGGGAGTTATGCCGGCCTCTGCTGTCCCATTTCTGCCCCGTAAAGACAACAGTGTCTGATATAATTTGGGGGAGGTTCAGACAAAGGGCGGGAGAGGTGTGGGCCGTCATAGGCGCTATAAAAGAGGCCCTGTGGACGGCCCGCCAGAAGCTGGTCAAAAGCACCTATATGTCGCCCCTTGGGGTATGCCACCTAGCCAGGGGGCTATTGGAAAGGGTGGTGGAGGTGGAGCGGGAGACGAAGGGCAGGCGTGCCACAAACGCGAAATGGCGATGGCCGCCACCCCCGTGCGGGATCGGTTGAATTCTGAACGACCCCCCTCCCCCCCGACGAGAATGGGTGGATGAATGTACCGCCCCCCCACCCTCCTTTGCGACGGTGGTTCTTGCCTTTTTTTTGCTTAGAGGGTGTGAAAGAGGGAAACTCTACCGCGGCAATCTCGGTGCATTTGCTGTAAAATAATACTTTGCTCCGGTTACGGTCATGTGTTCTCCTATACTTTTGTCTGTTCTTTTCTTGGCCGTACTGACTGAAATGAAATAAAATTTTAAATACGCAACTATCCTGGCTTGCCAGGGGAGACACCAGGAGCACTTAGGTGATCCTTCCAGCCCGTCCGGACCTCAAGCTGCTATCGCCCTGGCGATCACCCGCGAGACTTAACCACCAGCTCCGAGGCCTGCGAAGGCCCAGGCCGTGAGGCCAGGGATGACCACGCTACCAAGAGGCTGGGACTGCTGGAGCGTCGAGATGGAAGTCGCAGCGGACGAGGAGGGGACATGACGAGAGTCGAGGGCCACGGGTGCTACCCCAGTTGCCTAGAGAGACCGGGACGACCGAGCCGCCCAGCTAGCGGTCGCAGCAGACGAAAAGGAGGTAGGGCGAGCGCCAAGAGCAATGGACGCCATCTGCACTGCTGAGGGAGACTGGGACGACCGAGTTGGCCAGATGGCGATTGCAGGAGGCAAGACGGAGACGCGGAGAGAGCAGAGGGCCACCGACACCACCTGTGGGGCCGGGGGGACTGGAGCAACCAGGCTGATCTGCCAGCGGCAGGAGGAGATGAGAGGGAGGCACGGCGAGGGGTTGAGAGGGTGGCGGAGGCACGGCAGAGGGGGCGGGTGGCGGAAATGGAGGGGAGGGCGGGAGCTGATGGGTTGGGCGAGGGGGGCCGAGGAGGAAGAGATATGGTGCCGGGGGGCAGGGGGGCAGGTGCCCCCGAGCGGAGGGTGGGGGACGAGGCCAGGGAGATGCCAGCAACCCTGGGGCTGTGGGAGGCCCGGGGGGAGGTGGCAGTGGACGCTGGACCGGTGGGGGCTGGGAGGCCCCGGGAACGAGCGGGGGGGGGGGGGGGGTGGCGAGGCGGGGCAGGGGCGAGCCTAACACCACCTCACGTCAGACGACATAACTGCGTCAGGGTGGCGATGAAGGACGAGGTGGCGGAGAAGGTGACCATCGACCGGGCGACCTTTGTACGGTCAATAGTGATGGGCCTGTTACAAATAGAGCCAACAGACCTGTACTGCTTGATAACCCTGCCGGGAGGGAGGGCTTTTAATGTCAGTTTCAACTCAAGCCCCCTGCTACAGAGATTCTTGACCCGCTTCGAGGAGAAGGCAGAGGAGAAGCCGCTGGCATCAATTAAGGTGCAGCTGCTATCGGAGCTGGATACGAAGGTGGTGACTGTCTTCCTATATAATGAAGCTCTACACGACCATGACGTGGAGGTCTGGTTGAGACAGCATTGCTTGGTACTGTCGGGCTGTAAGAAGGTGAGGGATTCGGTGGGGATATGGACAGGGGCTAGACAATGGAGGGTGCGGCTGAAGACAGAGGGGGGGGGGGGGGGGGGGGGGGGGGGCTCTGAGACACATCCCGAGTGCCCTGAATATAGGAGGTAGCCGGGGATGTTGCATATGCGGGACAGCCCAAACTGTGTAGGAAGTGTGGGGGATGCGGACACCTGGCCGCAGCGTGCGAGGCGAGGGTCTGCTATAGATGCAAGGCACTGGACCACGTGGTGGAAGAGTGCAGTGTCCCGGCACAATGTAATCTCTGCGGTAGCAGAGAACATCTATACAGAAACTGTCCGGAATCGTATGCCAACAGGGTTAGGGCGTATGGGGGGGGGGGGGCGGGGGATGAGGAGGGGGGCGGGACCAGACTGGGGCCGGATAGGGAATTGGAGAGGGAGAATCGAGGGGAAGTGGCCGAGCAGCGGCCACCGGCGACGGGCGGAGCGGGAGAAGGGGAGAGGCCCGCGGAAAGAGAGGAATCGACATCGAGCGAGCAGGAGGGGGGGCTGGCAGGCGAGGGGAGCGACGGCATGGGCAGCATCTCCGAGACGACCGTAGAAGACTGGGCGGAGGCGGTGGAGGAGGATGAAGGAAAAGGGGAACGACAGCAGGAGGAAGGTGGCAGCGAGACATGGGAGGGACCAACTGGAAGGAAAGGAAGCTAGAGAGCCCCAAAAAGAGTCGCCCCTTCAGGCAGCGCTGAACCCTTGGACTCCTCGCCGGACACAGAGGCCTCGAGGGAGGGGATGGAGGAAATGGTGGGGAGCCGGCGCAGGGGGAAACCCTGCAGAACAAGGGGCAAGATGAAGCTGCGGGAGCTGGCGAACGAAAGCTGTTACGGAGGGCGAGCGGAGAGGGCGGAGTCGGACTGAGACACATCCCGACATGGAACTTACCATGGCATCCGTGAATGTGAGAAGTTTGAAGGGAAAGGGGAGGAGAGGAGCGATAATGCAACTGCTGCAGGCTACCAAGAGGGAGGTGGTCTTCCTCCAAGAATGTCACCTACCATATACCCTGGGCCGGGAGGAGCTGTTGGAGGGCTGGGCCGGGTACTAATTCTGGTCAGGGGGCAATGAAAACCGATGCACAGGGGTGGTTACCCTCCTAGGCAGGAGGGGTATACAAATAACGGGGTCCCAAGAGGTGATCCCGGGACGTCTCCACTATGTGGACGTATCCTATGGGGATGCGGAACTGAGACTGATAAATGTGTACGCCCCCACGACATGTGCAGGAAGGATGGACATGTGGAATAACGTGGCGACCCTGCTGGTCACGAGACGGCAGATCATAATGGGGGGCGATTTTAATTGTCCATTGCACCTGACAGACTTGTTATCGGTTGCCGCGAAGAGGAAGCTTGACCCATCCTCCCGGAAGCCAAAAGAGTTGATGGAGGACTTTAAAATGACGGATGCCTTCAGAAAGATGCACCCGATGAGACCAGGATATACGTGGTCGAATAAGGGCGGTGGAACGCAATCGCGAATAGACTTCCTTTTTGTGTCAGACGATGTGAGGGTGGAAGGGGCAGATTTGGAACCTTTCCCCCTTTCAGACCACAATTTGTTAAGGCAAAACTCGGCATTCCAGGCGGCCTGAAAATAGGGAAGGGGGCATGGAAGATGAATGTGAGCCTGTTGGCAGACGGAAAGGTGGTGGAGGACTTCGTAAAGCGGTACAAAGACTGGACGACCCTCCAGAAATGCTTCGCCACGAGGGTTGAGTGGTGGAGTATGGTGAAGGGCAGGATAAAGGCTCTCTTCCAGACATATAGCAGGGGGAGGAGTGTGAAGAGGGAGCTGCAGTTATGGAATGCCAGGATCGAGAAGAAGTACAGATTAATGGAGCTGGGGTTCCCCGTGGGCGAGGACATAGAGAAGTTGAAGGGGAGGCTATGCTCGGTATTAGATAGGAGAGCCAGGCAGCTGGCATACAGGGCCAGGGTCAGGGCAATGGAAGAGGGGGAAAAGTGTACGAGATACTTATTTAAGAAATGCAGGACAAGAGATAACACCACTGAGACCTCCTTTACCAGTGGCAAAATGATAGGTTTTTACCCTTTCAACTGGTACAAAAACTGACACCTTTATACAAGGCATCATGTTTGCAATAACCACAACACAAGCAGTCAAAATGCAAAGCTGTCTCGGGTGTGGACCAATCAACTTCAAGGACAGTGCATATCATTATCAGAGTTGTTTCTTTTTGTTTGCATTTTGACTGGTTGTGTTGTGGTTATTGCAAACATGATGCATTGTATAAAGGTGTCAGTTTTTGTACCAGTTGAAAGCAGTGGCGGCTGGTGATATTTATTTTTGGGGGGGCGCATTTTTTTTATTTTATTGAGGGGGGCAAATAAATATAAAGCAGTACCAAAAACCATTTTGACTACTTGAATATAAATTTTGATGATCTTTATTTACATTTCAGACCAAAAGAAGTACCAAAAAGCATGTTTCCTACTTGAACATAAATGTTTCTCTTTTATATACATTTCAGACCAAAGTACCAAAAAGCATGTTTCCTACTTGAACATAAAAACGTTAGTTTCATGCTATTGAAGTATGGGAATTGACGGCAGGAACTTCTTGACGGGAACACACTTTTATTAAATCTTTACGTATCAAAATACAACGTGTAGTCTCCTTTCTTCCGACTTCACACTCCACTACTCTCGTGTAAACTCTAGGCCTCTGGCTACACACGATACCCTTCACTCGTGTAGACCCTACGCCTCTGGCTACACAATACACTCGACTCGTGTAGACCCTATGTCCCTGGCTACACAATACACTCGACTCGTGTAGACCCTATGTCCCCGGCTACACAATACACTCGACTCGTGTAGACCCTATGTCTCTGGCTACACAATACACTGCATTCGGCTCGTGTAGACCTTACGCCTCTGGCTACACACACTACACTCGCCTCTGGGTTACACAGAGTCCCGGTCCCGTTAGGACAGCGGGACTAGGTACCGCAGGGCCCTAGGTCTTCATCCCCGTCTTCATTCTTCGCTGGTTACACACTGCCCTCACGCCTGTGTGCATCCCCTTTAATAGCCCCTGCTCACGAGAGGCGGAGCTGATGCGTACTTCAACGTGAGCATCGCTCCTTAATGAACCAATCACGACGCACTCTCTCTACGATCCGTTTTCCCCAGCGCGTGTTAACACTCCTCCACCAATCACACCGCGCTGCCACCCGATCACTCCCTCTCAGCACGTCACCCGTCCACAGCCAATCAGTACCCCGTAACCCACGACCCCGCGCTGACCCCTGATCCTCCACCGTCAGCGCACGTCACCACCTACACAGCCAATCATTACGCGCTGGCATACGATCTCTAATCCCAGTGCGTATCACCTCTACATCACCCCCTCCCACATAGCTTGCAGCCGGCCCGGCTGTTAACCAACAACACAACCTAACGTCAATGCAGTAACAAAGAAACTCCACCTCTCAGTGTGCCCCGTAACGCAACAACAACAACACAACACAACACTTAAATATGAAGCAATATACAGCCCGACGAACAACACAATAAAAGCGAACACCGGAAAACGAACACACTAAAAGCGAACACCGGAAACCGAACGCGCCAAGTGTCTCTGTGACTAAACGCAGTGCCGAGGCGCTCCGGCTGCCTCGACTCCTCACGTGGCAGGTCACACAAAGTAGCGCGACCTAGCGCGAGTCCGTCTGGCCGGTCCGTCGTATGGGACGGGACGTTGGCGACCGTCCGGTGGCTCCGGCTGCTCAAGATCCGGCCGCCGGTGGTCGGCAGCTGTCAGTTCCGAGACACCTGGGAGCGGATCAGGCGGAGACATGTGAGGAGCAGGCAAAGACAATTCCCCCTCAGGGTCGCTGGTCACGTCACATGCTCGGCCCTCATGACACAAGGGGAGGCCATACGGAGGCGAGAACGGTTTCAGTCGGGAGGGGTGGACGTACCAACGGCGTTTTCCCCATTTTATCTGAACGCACTGGGGGCGTGCAACCCGCACGACCTCCACGGGTCCCCGCCACGGCTTCAACAATTTAGGCGACGTAGCCAAAGGTGCCTGCGGGCAATGCAGCCAGGCCCTGTCACCTGGTTCCCAATTGTGCACGGACACCTTCCGTGCCCGCAACCGCTCGTTTGCAATTTGGCGAGCCCGTGAATTAAGCCGTGCGGCCTCCCTTGCCTCTGTCAGCTTATGAATATTAAATTTAATATGCTCTGCCAATTTCGAATTTGCTCGTGGTGCGGACAGACCCAGCTGCGTTTCCATGGGCGGGTCGGCTTCCCGACCGTACATCAGATAAAACGGGGAAAATCCCGTAGCTGCATGGGGGGCCATTCTATACGCGGCGAGGACCCCAGGGACCTGCAGGTCCCAATCAACATGCGCCTCACACACCTGCTGGCACAACATAGAAGTCAATGTCCTGTTAAGCCTCTCCACCATCCCGTCCGTCTGCGGGTGGTACGGGGAGGTACGCACCTTCTTGGTACCCAACAGGTCGCACACCTCTTGCAGTAATTTACTCGAAAAATTCTTCCCTTGGTCAGTCAGCAAGCGTTCGGGAGCCCCCTTGTCCAGGACGTAGCCCTGGACAAAGGCGTCCGTCACAGCCGCCGCCGACTGGTTGGCGAGTGGCCACGCCATAGGCCACCGGGTAAAATATTCGACCCCCACCAACAGGTACTTATTACCCCTAGGCGTGACCGGAAAAGGCCCCAGAATGTCGAGTGCAACGAGCTCGTTAGTGCGCGAGACCTGGATGGATTGCAGCGGTGGATTAGCTGGCACAGGCGGTGGTTTCCGTCTGGCGCACTCAACACAACCCTTCAGAATGTTCACCACGTCACCCCCCATTCCCGGCCAATAATAGTCACGCTGAAGCAGGGCAAGCGTTTTGTTAACTCCCAAATGCAAGAGGCGTTCGTGTGCGGCCAAGACAACCTTCCCCCTCACAGCAGCAGGCACCACAATCGCATGCCGCCGGGACAAACTGTCCCATCTCATCAATAGGCCTTGCTTAAGCTCGTAGGAGCCAGTTCGGTCGTGGTTACCTTCGGAACCCCCCGTCTTGCGGCGCAATGCCAGCAGGGAGCTGTCCGCCATTTGGAGACGGCCCCACTCAATCAATGACATTGAGAGCAGCGAGTCCTGACCCCCAGGGGTAGCGGGACCATCCCCAATTGGTGTGCTCGCGGCCGCAACCAACGCCTCCCTACCTTCCGTAACCGGCGGTTTACAGCGCGCCGATCCCGATAAGCACGCACATTTGTGACAAGGCAACAACCGCGACAGGGCATCGGCATTTGTATGTCGCAAGCCTTTACGGTACGTAGTCGTGAACTGATAGTCCTGGAGGACTTCCAACCACCGCGACAATTGGCCCGAGGGCTGGGCGACCCGCAATGAATACTGGAGCGCCGCGTGGTCCGTCCGGACCGTGAAATGACGACCATAGAGATATGGCCTGAATTGTTGTACAAAAAAAACAATGGCAAGCAGTTCGCGACGGGTGACGCAGTAGCGCTGCTCTGCCGGCGACAACACCCTGCTACCATAGGCGACCACTCGTTCGACCCCTCCAACGACTTGGGACAGCACTCCCCCAATGCCCGTGTTGCTAGCGTCCGTGTCTAGCAAGAAGGGACTCGCGAAGTCCGGATAGCGCAAGGGTGGGGCCCTAATCAAGGCGTCCCGGAGGGAGCAGAATGCAGCCTCCTCCTCCGGTCCCCATCGGAACTTCACTCCTTTCGCCGTTAGAGCGTGCAAGGGTTTTGCAATGGTGGCAAAGTGCTCAACGAATCGGCGATAATATGAAGCAAAACCGATGAAACTGCGTACGTCTGACACTGACGTGGGCGTTGGCCACGAACTGACACAGTCCGTCTTCGCAGGATCGGTAGAAATCCCCGAAGAGTCGACAATGTGACCCAAGTACCTCACGGATTTACGAAAAAGGTGGCATTTGGCCGGTTTAAACTTTAATTTAGCCGATCGCATTCGCAAGAACACCCCCCTCAATCGCTGGAGGTGTTCTTCAAACGTTTTACCGAAAACAATGACATCGTCAAGGTAAATGAGGCACGTATCCCACTGCAAGCCCGACAAAACCAATTCCATAAGACGCTGAAACGTCGCCGGAGAGGAGTGAAGTCCCATGGGTAACCGGTTAAACTGAAACAGGCCCCCTGGAGTCCGAAATGCGGTCTTAGGCTTAGACTCTTCGTCGAGTGGCAACTGCCAGAATCCGGATAATAAATCAAGAGTCGAAAAGTATCGCGCACCAGACAATGCGTCGAGAGACTCGTCCATCCTGGGGAGCGGATACGCGTCGGCCACAGAGATCTTATTCAGGCGACGGAAATCGACGCAAAATCGCAGGGACCCGTCCTGCTTTTTAACGAGCACAATAGGCGCTCCCCAAGGACTGGAGGAAGGCGAAATAATGTCGGCTTCTAGCATATCGTTAACTGCCGACTGAACATGTTCCTTCTCAGCAGGACTCAGTCGGAAGGGATTTTGCCTGACCGGTGCCGCATCGCCCGTTTCAATGTGGTGGCGTAGCAGGTCCGTGCACCCAATGTCATACTTATGTTTACTGAAGACATCCGAAAATTCAATGAGCAACCCGCGCAGCGCACCCAACTGTACCGCTGATAAATCGTCAGAGTCCGCGCACAGCGAATCAACCCAATCGAGGTCCTCCTTCAATGTAACGTTTTTCGTGGGACTCGGATCCGCCTGCGCAACCAGCCTCTCCTCCGCAGGGACCCGCGCCGCGTGAGCTAGCACGGTGCCCTGCTGAATGACGGCCGGCCGCGCCCCAGCGTTTAAAACCATCACAAACGGATCCCTGTCAGCCCCCACCAAAGTGTGAGCCACCGACAAATCGAGACCTCCAACAGCCCTATTAGAAGGACCCAAAAGCATGCCCTGTTCCGAGGCCTCCTTCACCCATGGCTTCCGCAACCGGAGGGGAATTAACATTTGTGAACCCGGTGGCACGTGCACGGTCTGTGTCGCTAACGCCTGTATGGTAGCGCACGCCGTCCGAATTTCATTAGGGCTCGTCAAAAATGAAATACGGCGACCCGATGGTAGTTCAATGCAACGCTGATCAATGAGAATTTTGATGGGCATTTTTGCCAAAAAATCAGTGCCCAATAGACAAGGGACCGCCAGGGAGGACGAAACAAAAACGGGTCCCGACAATTTGATATCACCAATGCAAATGGATGCCCTAATCTGACCGATAATGCCCAAGGATCCCCCGTTAGCGGCGTAAAATGGCACATCCACCGGAAGAAGCGGACGACATTGTACAGGGAGAATATTATAAATGAGATCCGATATAATAGTCGCCGATGCCCCCGTGTCCACTAACACCCTGACCTCGACCCCATCAATAGATCCGGTAACTACGGATGAACCCGCTGAGGCAGCCACTATTCTGTGCCCCAACTCCGACCATTTAATGTCTCCCCGGTCCCGGCCGAATCGCCCTCTCTGAACCGAATCCCCGAACTCTACTCGGCTCTCCCCCGCCGCAACGCGACGACCCATATGTGCCGAGTATGCGGGCCGAGCATGTGAGGTGCCGCGACTTGCCGGGGTTTGCAGGGACGACTTGGGGCCTTGGTCGTCGTCCAGCCGAGGTCCCATGGCGCGCTGACGTGGGGCGCGGCAACCGGAGGCCACGTGGCCCCGGAGGCCGCAGTTATAGCAGGTGATGACAGTCGTCGGAGATCTCGGTTGCTCCAGCTTGCGGGCCGCTCGCAGAGACGAACGACCCCCCGATCTCCAGTCCCCCGGTCGTCCCGCGATGAACGCCTCCTCTCGTGGGCTGACGACTTGGGGCACGGTGACAACTGGGCCCGGAGTTGAGGCCACGGCAGCGTTGCAGACGACTCCCTGTTTACGTTGAAGGACCTCGTGCGCTTGTATGCTTGTGGCGACCCGTAAGGATGAAATATCGGTCTCATCGGCCGTGTTGATGGGGACCCCCAGGTCCTGCGCCAACTTGAGCAGCTGCTCCAAAACCATGGCATCTTGGCCCTCCTCGTCCATACGAGGGAACGCGGCGTCGGCGAGAGCAAGCAACGCCGTGCGGTAGGCGAGCACGGTCTCCGTGTCCGCCTTCCGTCTTGCATAAAAATGATGGCGGCACGCGGAGGGAGGACCATAGACCTTGGCCATGAGAGCCAGCGCATCTTTGAGCGTGGAGCGGTCCGACCTGCGTGCGGACGTGAAGGCCGCGAGCGCGTTGTCATCCAGCATGGCAGGCAGTGCCCGCAGTGCCGTAGCGTCGGACCAGGCGGACATCTCCTGATGCGCCAAAAATCTGCGCTGAAATTGGCTCCAATCCCCGCCTTCCGCCTTGAAGGCTGACAACGTGGGAAGGCGCTGCTGAAAAATGAAGTCGTCCTCCTCCTCGTGCTTCCTCTCTGCCGCCCCGCCGGTGTGTAAGATGGCGGCCCCATCGGCGGGTGTGTGATGGCGGTCCGCCGCGCGCGTTGGTGACGTCAGCGGGCGCGCATGGAGAACCGCTGCCACGTGGTGATGGCCGTTCCCGCCAAAAGTCGGTGCAGATGAAATGGCGGCCATCGCCAAATCGTTTTGGCGGGAATCTGCAGGGCGACCCTGCAGAACGTCGGCCGCCGTTCCCGCTCCTCCCGACGAGCTGATCTCCGCCAAGATGGACGCGGCGGCGAGCAGCAGCTCCGCCAGACGGGAGTGCGCTTCGCGAAGCACGGCGTCAGTCCCCCGTGGCTCGTCCGGCGCCGTCGGCGGATCCTGCCCCGTGGGCAACTCCTCTTCCTCACCAGTTGAAGTATGGGAATTGACGGCAGGAACTTCTTGACGGGAACACACTTTTATTAAATCTTTACGTATCAAAATACAACGTGTAGTCTCCTTTCTTCCGACTTCACACTCCACTACTCTCGTGTAAACTCTAGGCCTCTGGCTACACACGATACCCTTCACTCGTGTAGACCCTACGCCTCTGGCTACACAATACACTCGACTCGTGTAGACCCTATGTCCCTGGCTACACAATACACTCGACTCGTGTAGACCCTATGTCCCCGGCTACACAATACACTCGACTCGTGTAGACCCTATGTCCCTGGCTACACAATACACTGCATTCGGCTCGTGTAGACCTTACGCCTCTGGCTACACACACTACACTCGCCTCTGGGTTACACAGAGTCCCGGTCCCGTTAGGACAGCGGGACTAGGTACCGCAGGGCCCTAGGTCTTCATCCCCGTCTTCATTCTTCGCTGGTTACACACTGCCCTCACGCCTGTGTGCATCCCCTTTTATAGCCCCTGCTCACGAGAGGCGGAGCTGATGCGTACTTCAACGTGAACATCGCTCCTTAATGAACCAATCACGACGCACTCTCTCTACGATCCGTTTTCCCCAGCGCGTGTTAACACTCCTCCACCAATCACACCGCGCTGCCACCCGATCACTCCCTCTCAGCACGTCACCCGTCCACAGCCAATCAGTACCCCGTAACCCACGACCCCGCGCTGACCCCTGATCCTCCACCGTCAGCGCACGTCACCACCTACACAGCCAATCATTACGCGCTGGCATACGATCTCTAATCCCAGTGCGTATCACCTCTACATCACCCCCTCCCACATAGCTTGCAGCCGGCCCGGCTGTTAACCAACAACACAACCTAACGTCAATGCAGTAACAAAGAAACTCCACCTCTCAGTGTGCCCCGTAACGCAACAACAACAACACAACACAACACTTAAATATGAAGCAATATACAGCCCGACGAACAACACAATAAAAGCGAACACCGGAAAACGAACACACTAAAAGCGAACACCGGAAACCGAACGCGCCAAGTGTCTCTGTGACTAAACGCAGTGCCGAGGCGCTCCGGCTGCCTCGACTCCTCACGTGGCAGGTCACACAAAGTAGCGCGACCTAGCGCGAGTCCGTCTGGCCGGTCCGTCGTATGGGACGGGACGTTTCATGACGTTTGCATTTGTCAGAGAGATGTTTGAGGTCTCTTACCCCCGTCGTTGTCCACAAAACTTCAGTGCCGACACTTTGAAATAAAAGACAGGGAAAACAAAAAAGAGAATTGCTAACATCACATCCAGCCAGCCACCTCCGTTTCTCATAACAAGCGCGGGTGAAGCTTCGTGTGTAGCTTTCGTCCTCTGTCACTGGCCTGCTGCTGGATTTGTAAATCGGGTTGGTCCGGTCCGAGATCCTTTATCTTTTTTATTTCTTCCAGCGAAAGCCTTGTGAAAGGGTTTTTTTGTAAATAAATTACAGAATTTGGATGAACTGCTGCCATTGTTTACACAAAAAATGTGATCAGCCTAGCAAGTGTCGAAGTGGTGTCGCCTGCGCACTCGCAGTAGTGGCCCAGAGCGTAAATTTGAATGACAGGTGACAAGAACCAATCAGATTGGATAAAATAACATGTATCCAATTCTGATTGGCCAGGAAACGCAACGACTTGCGCCCCGAGGAGAATCTTTAAGAAACCAATTAGAGACCAGCTTCAGGTCACATGCTGTCCGAAAATTTAAAGTCTCACATAGACATCCATTTGTCCGGCGCCCCGCATGAAACACATTGAAAAACATAGAAAATCGTTAACCGATTAAAGCCAGTTTTTATTAAATGCTGATGCTTTTCTTACTACCAGCCGGCACATCGTATGAAAAAAATATTTTATTTATGTATTTTTATATAAATTTTGTATATGTATATTTCTTGAATATTGATGGGGGCGGCGCCCCTGCGCCCTCTATTGACGAGCCGCCACTGGTTGAAAGGGTAAAAACCTATCATTAGGAGATAACACCGTTAAGGAATTGGTGAGCCCGACTAGAGGCAGGCAGGTAACAAGTGAGGGAATGATAGAGATAGCGAGGGATTACTATGGGGAGTTGTATGGGAGGAAGGAAACGGATAAGGGGATGCGGGAGGCTCTGCTGGGAGACCTGAGACATGAAGTTAGGAACCCAGAGGAGCTGAAAGAGAGGATCCAGATGGGGGAAGTGGGGGAGGCGGTGAGAAGGCAAAACAGGAACAGGACACCGGGACTAGATGGAATCCCGGCGGAATTCTACATCACTTTTTGGGATTTGTTGAAGGAGGATATGCTACAAATGTGCAGGGAGACGCTGGAGTGCGGCCTGGTGCCAAAAGACATGAGTGAGGGGCTCATCACACTAATGTATAAGGGGAAGGGGGACCGGAGAGATTTGGGAAACTGGAGGCCAATTACGCTTCTGAACTCAGATTATAAGATCATGGCAAAGATAGTCGTGACACGCTTGGGGAGGGTGGTGGGAGAGGTGGTCTAGCCCGACCAAACATGCGCGGTGCCGGGACGAAAGATCTCAGACTCACTGGTGCTACTGCAGGAGGCGATCGAGGTGGAGGGAGAGAGAGGGTGCCCCCTGGGGCTCCTAAGTCTGGACCTGGAAAAGGCATTCGATCGGCTCTCACACGAGTACGTCGTTGCAGTGCTAGACAAAATGGGAGTGCGGGGGCCCCTGGTGGAATGGGTGAGATGCATATACCAAGGACTCAGGACCAGGGTGATGGTGAACGGTGAACTCTCAGAGACGATCTTAGTGGAGTCGGGGGTAAGGCAAGGTTGCCCGATGTCCCCGGTGCTGTTCGTAATGGGCATGGAACCTCTCGCACAGGCGATACGGAATAGCTAGGGGATCAGGGGAGTGACAGTCCCAGGGGACAGGGAACAGAGGAAGGTAGTGCTGTACATGGACGACGTGGTCATCCTCTGCAGGGAAGTGGCATCGGTATGGGGGGCCGGGGAAGAGACGAGACGATTCGGATGGGCCTCTGGTTTGAAGGTAAACGCCAAGAAAAGTGTGCTGATGGTCTTTGGAAACTCGAGACTGTTCGAGGGGCGGCCATCAGAGCTGGAGATGAGGACACAGGAGGTCAGGATATTAGGTATAGACTTCTGTCGAGAGAAGTCAGCGGAGAGGAACTGGGGAAGATAGGACAGGTGAGGGAGCAGCTGCGAAGGTGGGCAGGGAGGAAGCTGTCGATGGAAGAATCATGGTAGTGAGGACGGAGGTGATGCCGACCCTTAATTATCTAGCATATGTATACCCACCAGGCAAGAGGGAGATAAGGAGCCTGATGTCAGCATTATTTAGGTTCATCTGGGGGGGGGGGATGGGTAGGGTAAAGAGGGTAGCGATGTGCAAACGTGTAGAGAACAGGGGGAGGGGGGCCCCAGATGTGGCGCAGGTCCTGCTCTCAACCTTTGTGTGCAACTCGCTGAGGCTGTTCTACTCCGAAGCACCCCGGGGGAAGGTAGCCTGCTACTTGAGGTACCGTCTGAAGTGGTTAATGAGGGGGCTCGGGATGTCCCAGCTGACGAGGGGCACGACTCTGGCCTGGCCACAGGGATGGCTAAATACGGTGGTGGGGGATTACATAAAGGAGTATGGCTTGCACCAGGAAAGGGGCCCATGGACCCCCAAGAAAGTGATGGCAAAAGTGAATAAAGGGGAGGCCTGCGAGGAGGTGGCAGGGCTAAAAAGAGCAGTACACCGGCAAGTATGGAAGACCACCGCAAAGGCGCTCACAAAGGAGCAAAGAGACTTGTCATGGTTGGCGGTGCGGGATAGGCTAGGGACAAGGAGCTTCATGTTCGCCCGCCAATTAGCAAACTCCCCCAAATGCCCGAGAGGTTGCGGCAAGGATGAGGATGCGGTACACGCAATGGTGAGGTGCCCCTTTGCACGGGAGGTATGGAGGAGGAACAGCCCGCTGCTGAACTGGTACTACCCGGCACAGGTGACTGAGCAGGACATTGTGGGGTGCCTTGAGGGGGGTGGGGGAGGGAGACAGAGACCGGGCGTGGGCCGTAATAGGTGCAACGAAGGAGGCTTTGTGGGGGGCGCGCAGAAAGGAGCTGGACGGGTCCCCTGTGCTGCCTGTGGGGGTATGTCAATGGGCGAGGAGGTTGCTGGAAAGGGTGATGGAAGTGGACCGGGCAAGGTTGGGACACAGGGTCGCGGGCGTAAAGTGGAGGTGGCCCCTACCCGGGGTGGGGTAGGGAGGGCTCGTGGGTATGGGGAAGGGACGGTGAGGGGTGGCCGTGTGTATTTAACTGGCCTACTGAGGTGTGCAGGCGAGGAACGCCCAGACACGGGGGGAGGGCGATGCAAAGGAGCGTTGCGAGGGTGAATGGTGGCGACGGTGGGGAAAGGGGCGCGGGGCGGTGGGCGTTGCGGTGGCTGGCCTTTGTCGTATAGTAGGTGGGGGCGCCCGCGGATGGGACGAAGATCGAAAGGGGCCTGTCGAGACGCCCGGGATGGAATGTTACTCCAAGTATTGCTTTCTTTGGGTTTCTTTATTTCCGCTGAGATTTAAATCGCAATTACCAGC
This sequence comes from Lethenteron reissneri, assembly GCF_015708825.2. Lineage (NCBI taxonomy): Eukaryota > Metazoa > Chordata > Hyperoartia > Petromyzontiformes > Petromyzontidae > Lethenteron > Lethenteron reissneri. The sequence goes on from NC_083817.1 coordinate 10,646,872, forward strand.
GAAAAGTCGTACTCAAAAATTGTAAATGTTGTGGTTTCACGCTTCAACACACCGGTGGGCTAAAGCAGTGAACTATGTCTTTTGTCAACGTGACACTTTTTTGCTGATTGGCCATGTCTGGTGGTGGAGGGTTACGACACATTTATAAATAACGCGATCTAACCCAAAAACGTTGATTATGAATACCTCTGGTATGCCGAACCAAGGTTGAATCATTGAAGCAACAAATAAAGATTCATATTTCCTGTACTGCATTTGATTCATAGACAGATCAAGTGGATCACTTGTTTATAAGCATTTAACGATTAACCTCCCTCCTCGCTGCGAGTCATGATTTTACTCAGTTTGATTACAGAATCAAACGTTTCTATCTATTTTAAATCTCATTCGTAAAGTCACTTGTGTTCTGCATCATACCATTACCCTTAAAGTATCATTTTAATACACTATAAATACGTGGCTCTTATATGCACGGCTAGTCTACTTAATAATCAATTAGTGAACTCATCATTATTGTTGTACTGGTAAGGTATGGAAATTCAACATATTTAAATTCAAATTTTAAAAGATTGCATCATCCGAGATGCACAAGAACACACTATTAACACTGCCCGACAGCAAACTGCAGGGACTCTTCTACTTACGAACGAGTTAGGTTCCCAATGTCTGTTCATAAGTGGATATGTTCGCAAGTCCAACTTTATGCCTGTCAATTCCAAACATGTTGTAAGGTATGTACACTAAACACGGGGAATGGCTTCAAAAGTTGTTTAATCTATTGTAGATGCCACTGGTTCATGTTCTGTAGATGTAGATGGCACCACCACCATCTCTTGCGCGGTGGCTGAACTTACAACTCTCGGTCCAAACAGGCAACTGGACAGGTTTGTTTGTCTCTCAAAGTTCGTAAATTGAACGTTCATAAGTAGAGGAGTCCCTGTACATTTACACACGGACATTTGATTTTGCCAGGCAGCAGTCCCGTGAAATCTGTTGGAAAAATAAGACCCTCGAGTCCCTGGTAACAGAGGCCCTGCCAAAACAGATGAAGCAAACCATACGTATCCTTAAGTTTCACCAGTTTGGTGCCCCCTTAAGACTGTATGTTTCTGCAGTTGACATCTGCTTGTCACAATGGATGTTGTACAATTCCCACTATTTTCACGTTGTCCAAAAATCTAGTTGCATCTCTGGAATTCTCACTTCACATCTATTGCTATTCGACTCAGATTCAAGGCAGTGATTTCCCTGCTGTTGGTTCTCTCCAATTCACGTTTTTGCCCAATCTCCAGGTCAGATCAAGCCCTCTCAATATTAACGAACTATAATTTTGGTATAAAATATTATTTGCGCTTTTTTGGTGCACGGCTCATCCTTCGTTCTGGAGTTATAAATGTCATGATGAATAAACATTTTTAAATAAACCAATATACATTATGACACAGAATGTAATGACGCGTATACATACACACTTAATTATAAGAGGACCATCTGGAAAAGTGGCAATGTATCGGAACACTCAACTCGCAATTGGAAGGTGGCGAGTTCAAATCCGTCGGGGATTGCCAACTTAGCTCATCATCATCCCTCTCGCATGAATGAGTACAGCTACTTTGCGCGAAAGTCGACAGCAGTCGTCTTATCAAGGAAATGGCACTTGTCATGTAAATGTGGAATTTTCACCACTGGCTCAGAGTATCCATCTGAGAATTTCACCGCATTATTATACTTTTAGGAGGGAGACACTGATTTTGTTTTCATTATAACCATTGTCCCTACCACACAGGACTTGTAAGGGGCAATAGTGAGGCATTGGTGACCAAGCTTTTTTCTCCATTAAACATTTTGCGAACTCTCCATGTTAAATTAGAGCCACTAAAACAACTTTAAATTAGTTTTATTAACTTTTTGGTGTATAACCCATCCTTGTACTACTTTCATAATTTTTGCATTTCAATGGCACTTCTATGCATCAACAACTCAAAGTGCCATAAATCACATATCATCTCAAACATTCGATGGGGACCTCTAGTTGCAGTTTTCCCTGTGCGGCACAAGGTGACTTTAATCACTGGCCTGCAAGTGAACATTTTAGTGCTATCGCAATTTTAGGGGGTTTTTTCTTCAAATTTGGACCATGACGATGGTACACAATGGCCTACTTTCTGAATTTCCACAAGATCTTTAACATCTACTATTAAGTATACACCATGTATTTAATCGTTAACACACCTGCAGCATTAACCAGGAAGATTTTCAGGATTCGAACTGAATATATATGAAAGAAGCGGCAAACCCACAACCGCTTGGCCATGTCAGCGCCCCATGGCCCACACAATAGCTTTGTAGTGCAAATGAAATCTGATTTGTTTTCTTTTCTTTTTACAGCACACAAAACGCTTTGGTAATTCTCCTTCGGAATCTGTATGTGACACAGTTAAGTGTTAAACCACCATCTCCATGAAGAATTACCTGGTGACATGGGTGTAACCAACATGCTCATCCAGCCAGATGATTTAACGCTGATAAAAATACAGCAAGTCCACACTGGCTCATTCTAAACTTTTACCAAGAGCGGTTCCTGCCGCACCGGCTCGGCTTGCCGCACTTGTTCATCGGTGAGCGTGACTGGCTGCCGGTAGCGCAGCTCGTGGAGTTGTTCATTGCGCTGCGAGTGTAAGTCCTCATGCAAGACAATGCGCTGAGCGGGTGACAGCTGCTCAAACTCCCCATCGTTGATGTCATAGTCGTGTGCCTTCTTGTGAAGCATCCACCAACGCCCGCCAAAGCCGACATCCAGCACGCGCGACGGGAAATCCTCCCACCTGTGCCAAGGAACATAGCTCAACGGTTGCACAAAATATTTGGTAGAACACTTGAAAGAGGACGCAAAAATACTTTCAGTGGTTAGCGCACTGTTCTACAAACCCGATAACCGGAGTTCGCTTCCTGGCCATAGCTAAGAAGTGACAATTATTTAACCGGTTATGGGCGTCCCCTATGTTGATGTAGCCTTAAATACGTAGCAGATTCTATGTATATATGCCAGGTATAGTGCTGTCTAGACAATCCCCTTGTATACTATACAGGGGATCTTTCTCCTTGTATGTGTGTACATACATGTTCGATCCCTTGTAAACATGGATGTTTTAGGATGGTAGGAGGAAGTACCGCAAGTCTGCAATCTCCTCGGAGAAGATGAATGCACGACTCCCACATGTCAATGCAACTTTAAGTTAGTTATAAATGTGAGGTCATAAAAACACCAGCGCTTAGAAATGTGAAGTTACCACAATGGACTGGTGCACTCTTGCAGGTGGCCTGGTGTCCAAGGGAGCTAATGCTAGATCAGAGAACTCAGTCAGAATAACTGAGATCCTGAATTAAGATTCGAGCAGCCACCTGTCATTAAACCAGGTTCTAGTGGGCTGATGGTCTTAGCCGAGTCACCGATGATTGCTCAAAGCAACCAGCAACATAATTTTAACTTTTCATTTAAAATCTCTTTATTCCAGTACTAAGCAGTAAACCAATTGTGTGATATGCAACACCCTTTGCAGGACGTATCTAATACATGAATCTCGTGTAAATAATTGGATCTACTGCAGAGACATCAGAAGTATTCATATAATAACAAACTGGGCCAATCTCTGCATTGCTTCTTGCAATAATTTGGAACTGATATTTTTTTTATCTTGTAACATGTAGTGGTAACAGGAATAAAATTTGGGGAATTTATGTTTTACTTTAAATAATGTGGCCTGCCAGCATACCAGGCTACCAAGCAGTTAAGATAAATATGGAACGAGTTCATAGGTGGAGGCAGCAGTGACAAAGTGCAGCAGTAGAACCCACCTGGGCTTAAGATTCTTGCACTGTGCTGCATACAGCTGACACTCAGGCGCGAAGGGGCTTGAGTAGACCACGGAGCAGAATAAGAGGTTGCTGAAGCGCAGAGTGCCACCCTCACGGTGCTTTAGCAGGGCCTATGACAACATATAGCAGATAAAAACAAAACCTGTTCAACTTGGCTCGATCAAATGGAAACAACCTTGGAATTTTTATTCAAATATAAAGTACTTCCTGTTTAATAACTTAAAAATTAGAATAAATTGTTGAAAAAACCCTAAAATAAAGACTTTAAGACCTAAGCAGAATTGTGCCAACCCACACTCACCAGCACATTCGAGAATGGTTAATCCCCACAAAATGGTAAAGCCACCTTTTTGAATGTAATAACCCTCACAATGTGCAGAGTGTGGGAAGGCCCTCATACAGGAGAGGCTGTACATGCAAGTATATTGTCCTGCCTATCACCATTCTTTTTTTTATTACATATTTGATGTTACCATCTGTGAGGTCTGACATTGCACTGAGATAAAAATACGTTCCTTCGGAATGGGCAGGTAGGAACTTGGTTGGACAGCGCATTCGTGCACGACAGACAAATATGCACGACAGACAGACAAATAATCCCTGGTGGGCAGTGTGGAACCTGTTGTTCCTACCTGTATAAATCTACCTAGTAAGTAACTGGGAATAGTAGCCATGTCAGCAATGAACTGAAGTTTTAAGCCTTGGGTTTGACATCTCAGTTTCAGCCATCTATTAGGTAATCCAAGTCTTTAGCGCAGCAGGCTGCTTTTCCTGACAGGTAATCAACAATTACATAAAAACACCCCATCATGTTACTTTGAGTTTAACTCATAATTGATTATATTCTACCTCTGAAGATGAGACATTTAGCCTGTTATGACAGATAAAGTGTACAGGGCATAAGTATGCGCTATCCAAAGTTGGGTGCAAAAAGCCCACACCGAACTTTAGAAGGGGACTGTTCCCAGCACCACAAGGGTGATTTAAACACATTCTCTAACTCACAAAATGATGTCGATGACAACATTGCTACTAAGAATATATCGCTGGGTAGTTATGTGGCTGGGTAGCTCAGAGGTCACATATCTGTCAAGAGTGCCGATCCACCAATGTCTTAAGGTGGGTTCACACACGATCACTTAAAGCGAGTAACTTCATGGTGATATCACAGTAGAACAAAGTTAACAAGAAGAGAAAACGGATTGGGACATTACTGACATGACATGTGGAGGGCACATGCCTGGACATGGCAGTCTGTGGTGGGGTTGCGCTCCGACGAGGAGAGAAGCAGCAGCTCTCCGCTCGCCTCCAGTAGCGCCACCTGGAAAGAGTGCTCGTCCGGCGCCGTCCTCATAGAGACAACGGCGCCGGCCAGAACCGCTCCGTAGATCGCAGCGCGCACGGGCCGCTCCCAGGCGCCCACCACCACGTCCTTGCACGCGTCGGTGTAGTCGCTCAGCAGGCTCTTACACCACACACCTGGCGGGGAAGGGTGAACATATTTCGATTTTTGCTTTTATACATATTTAAGTCCCACCCATCACTTCATTTCTCAGGTTCTGACAACTTTGCTCAATTCAAGAAACATCAAATCTTTTATACGCTTTTAATAGTGCTGTTTATTGCTTGCAGTTTTGGGTCTGTGCTCAGCAAGCATTATTCGTCAAGTGTTTTTATTTTGTATGTATTCCTTTCCATAGGAATGTGGAATTGATATTACCGTGCTATGGGTGATGGAGATGAGGGCCACCACATTTTATTTATTGGCAGGGGGACCTTTTATTGCTTAATAATTTGAGGTGTTTCGCAAAAATTGGGACAGATTTTCTGAGGACTGATTTGAAAATGGAAGATAACGTACACAGGACTTTCAAAACATACTATTAAGGTCAAAATAAACATGCAATTCGTCTCCTCCAGACATCTGTCCTGCAACATAATAAATAAAAGCATTTCTAACACGGCCCATCAGCCGCATGGTGCTCTGGGAGTGCATAATTTCAGCTGCATTGATTCAATACAAACTCTGGAACGGTTTCGACATTCAGCGTCTCATCTTAAGGAAGACACAATATAAAAGGTTCTCGGGGTTGGAGACAATAAGAGAGTTAAGTATTTGAAGAATATTCTTTGGTTCTTTCGGTGAAGTCACGTAGATAGAAAAATAATAAAAATAAAGTGAATAAAAATAATAAAAATAAACACTAATGTAGACTGTAGCCTGGTTCTTAATCCGAGTGAGTGTATTGTCAGTCTATAATGTAGACTGTAGCCTGGTTAACCTCGGTGAGCGTACTGGCAGTCCATAATGTAGACTGTAGCAATGGTTATTAATCCGAGTGAGTGTATTGGCAGTCTATAATGTTGACTGTAGCCTGGTTCTTAATCTGATTTGAGCGTACCGCTCACGTTTACAAATACTGTAGATAAATGACATTGAACGAAATGGAGACAGGGTGCAAAAGGCGAACACAGAATGGAACTCTCGCTTGTGAAGCCAAAATAAACATTAATATATCTGTTGAATAAACGAGCGCCCGAGTGGGACGGGGTGCGCAGCACCACCCAGGCCCGGCGGCCTCCCCACCGCTCACGTTGCCACACCGCACCAGGTGGCGATACGAGGCCGAGGAGACCTGAAGAGGCCCGTTCAGACGATCACCTGCCGCTGGGGACAACAGGAACCCGACATCGAACTCGGGTCGCGGGGTTCGTACAGCGGCGAGCGCAACATCGGGCGGACGCAACCCCGGCGCTCCCTTACCGATCCTCGAGTTGAGCAGCCTCTGCCAGCGGGAGACCGAGGCGGCCGGGCCGATCCCGGCTCCCAGGCTCAGCGCACGCCTCACCACGCGCGCCGCCATCACTCGCGACCTCCTTCCCGCCCTCCCGCCCCACGAGCGTCGTGGCTCCATCGTCACCGCCACTCGACGCCGTGACGTTCGGCGGCCATCTTGGGTAGGTAACATGTCCACAGCAGTTGCCCCAGACCGTTGTTGGCTCGTGACGCCGTGAAACAACGAGTCATTCTGTGCCTGTGTACATGCAATATCCCCGGTGGCGTGCCTTTGTCAAATCTCCGCCTACTCGCACGGTTACACGGCCCGGATCGCGTTAATTCCGTGACGTCCACAGCGCTGTGGTAAAGACAGCGGCCATCTTAGCTGGGGGGTGGGTGATGAGCAGTGGGGCGGGGCTGACGTCAGAGCCAGGACAACTTCAGGGGGCGGGGCTCACGGTCCAGTGGGCGGGGCTAGCGACGAGGGGGCGGGGCTCACGGTCCAGTGGGCGGCGCTAGCGACGAGGGGGCGGGGCTCACGGTCCAGTGGGCGGGGCTAGCGACGAGGGGGCGGGGCTCACGGTCCAGTGGGCGGGGCTAGCGACGAGGGGGCGGGGCTCACGGGCCGGGGGGCGGGGCTAGCGACGAGGGGGCGGGGCTCACGGTCCAGTGGGCGGCGCTAGCGACGAGGGGGCGGGGCTCACGGTCCAGTGGGCGGGGCTAGCGACGAGGGGGCGGAGCTCACGGTCCAGTGGGCGGGGCTAGCGACGAGGGGGCGGGGCTCACGGTCCAGTGGGCGGCGCTAGCGACGAGGGGGCGGGGCTTACGGTCCAGTGGGCGGGGCTAGCGACGAGGAAGCGGGGCTCACGGTCCAGTGGGCGGGGCTAGCGACGAGGGGGCGGGGCTCACGGTCCAGTGGGCGGCGCTAGCGACGAGGGGGCGGGGCTCACGGTCCAGTGGGCGGGGCTAGCGACGAGGGGGCGGGGTTATGCAAATGTGGCGGGGCTGACAGAGGAAGGGGCTGGCACGCCACCATTACGCCTTTTTCACCGGCACATCCGAGCCGCGCCGGCGCTGGGCCTTCACGGTACGGGTGATTTTCCACTGGACTTTTGTTGTCTAGTCTAAACAGAAACAAACCATAAAAACGCCCACTTTACAAGACATCTGAATCTTACTCGGGGTCAAAGAGGGCCCCGGGCGAGATTCATATATTTTTTTGTCATACTTCTGGACTGCAGTAAGCAAACAACACTGCGAGGAAGATGGACAACAACATGGCGTGCAATGAGTTGGAGGATAAGAAACAGCCTTGGGACGCCGAGGAAATCGAGGCTCTGGTTTCTCTCTGGGCAGACGAGAGTGTGCAGACGGAGCTGGAGTCATCGGTGAGGAATGAGAAAGTGTATGCCAGGATATCTGCCGACTTGAAAGAAATTGGCATCAACCGCAGTCTCAAGCAGTGCCGCGAAAAGGCGAAGAAATTGAAGCACGAATACAAGATGCTGAAGAGACACAACGAGCAGGGTGGAGCGGCGGATCAGAAGAAAAGCAAATATTACCACCTGTTCGACTCGGTGCTTGGAAACAGACCGGCAAAGGTTGTGTCCGCTTCGTCAAATTCGACGGCTCTTTCAGTGGGAGTAGTGTTGGATTCCCCGCAAGAATCCGGTGAGATGTGTTGCGAGATAATAGGAAAATTAGATTTGTACTCGTGCAAGAAAGCAGTCACAATATCCACGATGTATTATTTTGTTTGTAACAGTACTTTATATGCAGTTCAAAGTACCGTGTGTTGAACTTCGCACCGCACGAAGCCAAACGTGCTAATCGGAGGTGTAACCGGTGAAAGCGCAGCCCTGCAATTGCTTGCCCATGACACTGCTGGTGGAAGAGCCTCCACTAGAGGGAGCTTTAGATAGCCCCTCTAATAGGGTATTTGGTCTACTCTTCTCTTCCACGTTAACTGGGGCTGGTTACTCATTTACACAGCTGGGGGGACAGGAGGGGGAATTTAAAAAAACACAACTTGGCCATCATTATTTTAACTGCCGCGCCGGAGAATCAAACCCGCCACCTCTGTAAAGCCGTACAGAGCGCTATTACATACCACGTTAGCATGCAGTTCAATCAGAATGGGCACAATTAGAAATACACCTTTGTGAGCGTATAAAGTTAGTTGGCCTCTTCTTAAAACTAAGAAATGTCACCAAAATATGACCAAACAAGAGACGTACGTAGACAACATCACGTACGCCACCGTCGCACATCAGCCCTGACCAATTGACCGCCCATGACCAGTGCACACGAGTCGACACTACCTCGGTTTCGAGCGATTTGGATCTGTGACGTGGAACTACAGTTAAGTTATAACATGTATGGAACGAAAATATAGTTCCAGACATACCCTCCAGATGTTGACATATCATGATACATATTTGTACTGAGGAAAATGGATTTGTCATTTCATAACTACTTGACGGCACTTTAGATTCATGACAAGATGTCATTCAGTTGTGTTTGGGGTATGGATACAATTTTAAGTGAATATGTGTATTTATAAAAATGTCTTTATATTCCCTCACCTTGATGTCCCCTTATGCACTTTAGAGAATGCATCGTCTGTCAACAGCACTTCTTACGCACAACCTGGCCCCTCATCAGCAACACATGTGACCAGTCCCAGGACCACGCAGGGTAAGCGTCTACGTTGTGTATGCAAACAAGACATTTTAGATGCGATGCTGACTTGAGATTTGCATGATCGAGGTAAAAGTAAAAATGTTCATCCCTATAACTATTTAATTACGCCATTGCTGCCAGAAGGGCATCTGCTGGAGAGCTCCACAGGCTATTAGAGGGTACTATGTTTCTACCGACTCTTCTAACTCTTCCACGCTGGCCAGACGCGCCAGGAGGTCGTCTTGCCCATTGGTTCAACTGCTACGCCAGGTCGAATGAGTGACCATGGTATATTACACCGTGGCAAAGTGTATTAAAAAGAGAAAACAGAAAAATGAAACTAAAAACTTTGGTATACGTTGTATTCTCCAGCATTGATAGTTATTTTGTTTGATAACGCATTGCTTCACCCCAACATGTTTGCACTTTTTTTTTTCAGGGAAAAAGCGAAAAAGGACAGATGCGTCAAATTCTGTCTCAGAATTTGCAAAATGCATGCGAGATTCCGATGAAAGGTTCATGGATTTTCTGCGTCAAGAAATGCGGGCCGACCGAGAGATGAAAGAGAGGCAGATGAATTTAGACCGTGAACAAAGCAAACGGGAAGCAGAGGCATCAGCATCATTAAACAGAGATTTGGTGTCATTTCTTGGACAATTAGGGCAAGCACTATTGCCAAGGAACACAAGAGATTTTCCTTTGGATTAAAGACAGACGTTTGTTATGTCCAGAAATATGTTTGTCTCAATGTATATTGTTTTATGTAAAGTTACATTCTATTGTATATTGTATGATAAGTTGTTTTTGTCAATAAAACGTTTATTCATTTCAAAACTATTAGTGTTTATTCATCGGTTTAAATCAATTAATTTCCTTAAATTAGTCATTTGAGTTTACATTGTGTCATGCAGGTTAATCCATATTACAATGATAACATACTGAAAAACATCCATAAACACGGAGTGCATTATTACAATGTGTACTGCCAACGAGACGTGATATAAACCATATCGAACAATCGAGAACACAACTTGAGAGGATACAAGAGGCACAATACAAATGAAACCCTCATTAGAAATGGAAATACACGAGGTCAATACAAGATAAACATTCAGAACTATAATATTAATTGCGTGTATCTTAGTTTTTCAAGTAACCTTAAGAAACTCCAACGGTAGCAAAGGTCCTGCCATCCACTGCCTTCCCAGCAGGGTCAGCTACAAGTTCTGCTGACTGCCATCGTACACATCTCACTTGCAGAGGCGTAGCTAGGATATTTTGCGTTAAATGAAACATTGTATTTAAAGAAGCAAATTTATAGAAATTATATTACATGGCTCACTCAGTCACTGTCGTAGACTGGTTGACATAGTCTACAAAAGATACATTTTTCTTGATTTCACTGTCGCAAACTGGTCAATCACGTAATCAAAATCAGTTTTTTCCAATGTTTCTCTTTTAACGCTAAGAAGAGCAAGATCGCTGAGACGATCTTGTCCCATTGAAGCACGCAAATACGACAAAATAAGTTTCAATTTGCTGAACGACCGCTCACAGCTTGCAATTGAAACTGCTATCGCTAATAAAATTTGCAGTGAAATTCGCAAATTCGGAAATATGTCGTCTCTATAAAACACAATAAAACCAAGAAGATCCAAAGGAGTTTCTGGTAGAACTTCATTCCGGTTACTGAGCAGCATTTTGCAATCTCCAATTTCTGAAAAGTTCGTGGCCATTGATGTCGGTGTCATAGAAATTTCCAAAATCTGTACAATTTCGACGAATTGCATCGATATCTGTATCGGATATAAGAGTTTTGACGTACAGCAGAAATCCAAATTTTGTGTTCAGGTCTTTTAGTCGTAAAAACCGTGTTGACATCTGTTGAAGTCTATAAAATACGCTCTTCATAACGCGCCCAATTTATTCTTCTGCTGAAAGTCCTGCATCTCTTGCCAGTTCTCCTGGCATCTTCCGACGTCGCCTAATTCTTCTGTCCACATCGATCCCCCAGGCTGTGCATCTTATTTTGGCATTTTCTACAGCAACTTGGCTCAAATCATCACGAAGCTTGACAAATTCATGCTCCAAAGATTCAAGATCAGTTGCTGTTTCCTTAAAATTCATAGTAGGATCCTGTAAGCGCTTCTGAACACGATACATTTTTCCAAGAATGCCATTCCAGAAATGTAATAAAACTATAAAGTTAAAATTTAATACGCATGCCTGTAACTGTTCTGCATCACTTCTGGTTTCAGGCGTCATAGTTACGTCCTCCGATAATTTGTCTAGCAGCCCTACTAGTTCATCCAGTCCTTCATAGATAGCTTTAACAGCTTGTGATCGTGCACTCCAGCGTGTTTCAGGCCGTCGTAGTTTCCGCCACCAAAAAACAGGCCAGTGACTAAGGCTGAAAGACTGCCTGTCTGTTGTTTGGGACGTTCTTCCATGTAAGTTCTTAATAGGCGCGCGTACCAAAATGTAATTACATGACATGTAGGCTGTGTGTGGCGGCATATATAAACTTTTAGGTTGAGGTGTAGATTTGTGCAGTAGTTTCAGGCTGCCGCGCCCGCCGCAATAAGTTCTAATGTAATGTTGTAAGCCTCATTTTGGCGCCCCTTTACCTTGGCGCCCGGGGACATATGTACCCCCCCCCCTCTCCTAGCTACGCCTCTGCTCACTTGTCCACTGTATCCTGTCGTCCTTCGCTACAACTCAGGACGTCGTATCAGCAGAACAACTCACAACCTCCATCCATCTCCACTTCTCTACCAAGGACCAGGGTCCGTATTTGCTGGGCGTCGCTTCTCCGTGGCAATCCCCCTTCGTCTGGAACGCCATCACCCCGCATGCCACACATTGGCAGCTGCATTCAATCCACGCCGACTTTTAAGAGACACTTTAAGTTAATAAGTCGGTAATGAGTAAATCTACACCGACTTTTAAGAGACACTTGAAGGTCACCGATCTCTTAATGTCCCCAACATCTCTCGCCTGATTTTAAGGCGACACTGAACCTGGCGCCGTGCCTCGGGCTATTTTTGTCCACGAAGTGCTGTGCGCGTTGCAAATGACACTTATTATAGTTAAATAAGACGGGCAAAACACATTTTATTGTAGCAACGATTATAACTAAAACTCAGCATGGACAATACAATGCTGCGTTCAGATCGCGGTGGGATAATTTTTTTTTTGTATATTTTAACATTTTGTCAGTGTTTTTTCCATCTTAATACAACGATTATCTACACCTATTTCGTATGAAGGGACAACAATCCGTGTTTTAACACTCAGGAGCCGTCCATAAATGACGTAACGCGATTTTGGACGATTTTAGACCTCTCCCCCCTTCGTCACACGGCGTCACAAAGAGTCAGACCCCCCCTCAAATATGACGTCACAAAGCTCTGCCCCCCCCCTCCCACAATGAAAAATAAAACATGCTTCAAATCGCTTTAAACTATTGTCATTGTAGTGCGTATTTAATGTGGCGCTGCACTCTGATGTTGTAGGAGAAAACAATTATTAAAAAGTATATTTAATTAAGTAGAACGTGTTGTCTATATTTATTTAAAGTTGCGTATTTGATGTGACGTCACAATTCTCAAACCCCTCCCCCCTCGTCACACATCGTCACAAATGTATGACCTCCCCCCCCCCCCGAGGTGCGTGACGTCATTTATGCACGACCCCTCAGGTTAAACGAAAGTGACAAGTTATCTAACCGATAAATAAACAATTCACCAACATCTAAAAGCGATGTATCCCCTGGAGGCTTCGTGCAATGCATGGAAAGTTACAAAAAGAATTGCAGATTAACGTCGCATTCACGCAAGCACCCGATGCTCCGTTTTGAAGTTATAAAATGAAACATCTTTGAATTGTATTATGTTTTGAATTAAATAAAAAAAAAATCCTCATTAAAAGCTGATATCATTTTACATCTGGAAGACTTCATTGAAAACGACATTTCGTGTGAATTTTCTCTCGTCGCTAAGTAGATGGCCTTGCTGGGGGTTCGGTTCGATGCGGACTGTCACCAGTTTGGGATTGCGGGATCGAGATAAGGCGACACAGAGCTGCTGGCCGTGCGAGAAGACCGCCGTCTGCAGATCGATCCCAACGTGATCGATCGTTTGTCCCTGCGCCTCCGTCGTCCATGCAGGGGGCGCGTAGGTTTGCAGCGCCCCCTGCATGAACACGACGGGAAGTGCAGCGTTCATCACAGATAAAGTTGTGCGCTTATATGAGTAATAGAGTATATTCCGTAGTAAGGTGTACGTGTGCATATTGCGTCACGTAATACATTGCCATGCACGTGGTGTAAATATAGTATCGGGATAGCATCATAACCGCGTGAATCACAACCACGTGCACCGACGGAGCTCTGTGTGAGAGATATCGGTGCTGGCCCTGCAGTCTACTGGGGGGCGGGGGGGGGTCTTGGGCCTCATTCGCTTCGCAAGTGTCCTGTGGTGCAGCGGTGATGCCCCCCCCCACTCCACACACAACCCTCGTCTGTACCCTGATGTACATTGTTCTTCAGGCCATAGGGGGTAGCAGTCAGGATGGCCGAGCGGTCTAAGGCGCTGCGTTCAGGTCGCAGTCTCCCCTGGAGGCGTGGGTTCGAATCCCACTTCTGACAGCATGCTTTTTTATTAAATGTAAGCTCACGTAAACATTGGCTGTGATTTGTTTTCTCTTTAGCGGAATGTTAGTTGTTTTTCTTTTTCACAAAATACGGAGAAATATTTTCATGTAATTTCTATACAGCGTGCAGAGATGAACGTTTTCACACCGATGTGAAAGGTTTAAATGACGCTCATCATTTGCAATGTCCGAACATTGCAATATCCGAACATTGCAACGGTCAGCATGAGAACAGTGATAAACAGCAATGATATAACCGCTTCACATGGCAGACGCTTGGTCTGTACAAACGGGACATTATCGCTTGTGGGATTATAAAGTGCAGTAAACTGTGGCGGTGAAAACTTTTCAAGGCTCAACTCTTGCGACAAACGTGCATCGCGCCCTCTGCTGCTCCGATACGGAACCTCGCGAAAACCCCACGTTTTCCTGTACACTGTGGTCCAGATGTCTTGTGACTCCCCATTCAATTCTCTAAAATGTCACATATATTTTTTAAATAAGCTTTATTTAAAATAGAAATGAACACGCAAAGGAAAAAAATGTTAGGGGTAAATTAATTGAGGGTCACAATAAATGTGGACTACCCTTACAAGACTTGAATGTCACCTCTGAGTTCTGTACCCATCAATTGACTTATATTTGCTCATCGAATGTAAGATTATTTCCACGAGCAGAATATAAAAACTTCGACACAACGTGGAAAGATACACCTTCTAAGAGCTATGTGAAAACAAGAGGTTTAACCTAACATTTTTCACGTGACAATCACTTCATGATCTGCTGGGAAAAAATTGTGAACTAATTTAACAGGATTTAAGAGGCAAAAATAACCACGTTTAAAAACAGTTGAGCACTCATCTCGAGTGTTCTTATGTGCACATTAAGAAATAAAAACACGGACAAGTGTATGTCCCCATCTTGTAATTGTATTGCACATTGTAGTAGTAGTAGTAGCAATCATAATCTTATATTCGAATGACTAGGGGCTGTTCAGGGGCGCCTGCGGTGACCTTCACAAACATTGACGGCCTTTGGCCAGGAAAGTCACAAAAGGAATTATCCACGAACGACGCAAGTTTTAAAATGAAACATCTTTGAATTATATTATGTTTGGAATTAGATACAAAAAAATATTCATTTAAAGCTGAACAATTTTACATCTGGAAGACTTCATTGAAAACGACATTTCGTGTGAAATTTCTCTCGTCGATTAAGCAGATGGCCTTGCTGGGGGTTCGGTTCGATGCGGACTGTCACCAGTTTGGGATTGCGGGATCGAGATAAGGCGACACGGAGCTGCTGGCCGTGCGAGAAGACCGCCGTCTGCAGATCGATCCCAACGTGATCGATCGTCTGTCCCTGCGCCTCCGTCGTCCATGCGGGGGGCGCGTAGGTTTGCAGCGCCCCCTGCATGAACACGACGGGAAGTGCAGCGTTCATCACAGATAAAGTTGTGCGCTTATATAAGAGTATGAGGAATTGAAAGGCAATGGGATTGACGTCCCAATTAGGAAGCCCTTTTGTCTGCAGTCCCCGATATTCCATGTTGGGCGTTGGTCAGCAGAGGGCGCTGATAACGCAAGCGTTTAAAACTTGAACATTTTCACCAGCAAAATATTGTTGTATTCCTGCAAGCGATAATAACACCGTTTGTACAGGTTAAGTGTTCGCGTGTTATGCAATGAGTGGTGTGACAACCCATGGATTGTCTAGATATCACGGTTGGAGGTTTGATCAGTGTCGGTTAATTTCGACGCTGATGCAAACGCGTTAATCTCTGCATTATGTATAGCAATTGTGTACATTATAACGTCAATGAAAAAACAACTCGCATTCATTTAAATGAATCAACCACAAGTGTGTTATGGGGTTTTAATAATATTAAATAAAATACTTGTCAGAAGTGGGATTCGAACCCACGCCTCCAGGGGAGACTGCGACCTGAACGCAGCGCCTTAGACCGCTCGGCCATCCTGACTGCTGTCATCAACACCGCTCACTGTGACCCAGAGCTATTCCAATTGCAAATCAGACGGTCCATGTGCGATCGTTGTTCTGTTACATCTCGATACGCACCGTACGGCCCCTTTCATCTATCTACTGCTGGATTAGGGCCTCCCCACGCCATGTTGGTCGGAGGATTTTTTTTTACCATACTTTGCCGCTTTGTTCCGTGAAGTTGGGAAGCATAATAACGGCGATTACATTTCAGACGAATCAACTGGAACATGTGGCGATGTTAATAATAATAAAGGATTCAAACCCACGATTCCAGGGGAGACTGATATTAATGTAATGCCATTAATGGGCTGAAACATATTCATATATCGAGGACTGCAGAGCTTGGGCAATTGTTGGCATCGGGCACGTCGCCTGGCTGTCAGCTTCTCTTACGCTTCCGAAGGGCAATTGTGAGATACAATTTGCATGTCAGAATAAAAAAAGAAAGTATATTAAAATAGATACAAACTTGAGTTGGCAGCCCCTCCCAATTCAAAAGTGGTCCCGCCTACTGCTCAGGAAACTTGACAATGAAGGCAGAACATTTGAATCCGGGACAAAATTCCGATGTTCTCAAGGATTGCATTGGGAATTCCGGGACAGCCTTTCTGTGAACCCGGCCACACCGGGACGCGTGGCAACCTTCGGGGTGCAGAGACGTGGGTGTCTCTTCCTGTCCAACGACCGACTTTCATCCCAGGTCCTGTCTATGCACCTCCAAGTCAGCGCGGTTGGATATGAACGGTGCGAAATAAGTTAAACATACATACATTACATAGTATTTCTAAATATCACTCACATAGACCTGGAATGTTTAAACGTTGAACAAATGAACCAACAAACGACTTTCGACCCACAAGCGATAACGGGCCGTCTGCTATGTAATGCGTTGTGCAATTTCACTGTTCTGACAAAACCCCTCCCTGGTAAATATTGACAAAAACATGGCTGCCAGTTTAATTAGTGTCAGTAAATTTTTTTCACACCGGTGTTAAAATGTGAATCTCCTCGTGCTGTATAGATATTACATTAACATCCAACACCCGCAAAATGTATATACTGTAACATCATAAGCCAGGACCTATCCAATACTGGTTGATTGAATCCTCACGTAGACGCCAATCCGCGCTCCTACGCACGGTGGCTATGAGATGTTAACTACCTCGCCTGGTATACAGGAGGTCGTGGGTTCTATCCCGACCCTGATGCCTGCTGCTGTATATTTGGAGTTTGCGTGTCTCTCTTTCTCTTATCATTATCATCACGGTGGCTGAGATGTTAACAACCTCGCCTGGTATACAGGAGGTCGAGGATTCGATCCAAACCCTGACGCCTGCTGTATATTTGGAGTTTCCGTGTCTCTCTCTCTCATCGTCATCATCACGGTGGCTAAGAGATGTTAACTACCTCGCCTGGTACACAGAAGGTCGAGGATTCGATCCCAACCCTGACGCCTGCTGTATATTTGGAGTTTGCATGTCTCTCCCCGTGGTCGCGTGGATTTTTCTCCAGGTCCTCCGGTTTTTCTTTCCACATTTAGAATCAACATCACGCGTTGGGGATGAGGCTGCTATGCATTTCCACGCAATGGTAAGCCACTTCGTTGAGCTGTCACTTGTGGCCAGATCTCTTCTGAAAAAGAGCTACAGTATATCTCCATCAGTGGGCCTTACCTGTGTAATGTGAGGATATATCCGTGTTGCTGATGGATCACACCTCGTTACGATGATTGGCTCTACCGGTCCTGGCCCATAGCCAATGGGGGGACGTCTAGGGGCGTGGCCCTGACGTAATGGGAAGGTGACATCTGTAAGTAGAGGATTGGATCTGCTGGCTTCAGCCACAGCCAATGGGGGGACGAGTCAGGGGCGCGGTCCTCGGAACGGACGATGGAGTCTAGAAGATTCCATAAAGGTTCACCAGGATTGGTGGAATGGTACCACGTGACCCGGGCATTAAAAGGGGTTGAGACGGACAACACGTGGTCAGATCTGGAACGAACGGAGGGTGAGGCCACGCTGGAGCGGGGTCCAGGCTGCCACGTGGCCGCGCGTCTCTCTTTCTCTCCCCCTCACGCTGTCTGTCAGAAGCGTGAAGGAGTAAGATAGGAGTGTTGTGAACGAAAGACAAATAAAGACCGGATTCCAGAAGTCGCTTCCACGACCTTTATTACACCTGGTAAAATAAAAAAGTGAATAGTTATAGTTTACGAGCTGATCAAATCGCTCTTCCTCTCCCACGAAGGTCGTCCTCTCACGCGTTTTCCTCTTTCAGCTGCCACAATAACGTCTTCTATATACGTTCATGAAGCAGTGTTCATGATGGTGAGAGGAAAGATGTTTTTTGTGACATACATGCGCTTCGAGTGGTGATTCAAACGGCAAAGTGAAAACCAATGTGGAAAGAGACGCAGACGGAGGCTGTGTGAATCGACAGTTGTAGCTGGTGTTAGGGAACCGAGTTAGGGATATATCTATATTTGGGCTACGATTGGCTGGTGTGGTATTGATGTCCCTTTGGCCATATGCTTCTCCCCAAATATTAAATTAGGTTTAAACATTGCTACATATGAAAAATTACTCGCAAATTTACTAAATGCTTACCTGTTAACCCCGTATAACAGACCAATTCAGACCTTATTGGTTGCCCCGTGCACTTATAAATCTCAACGTTCATCCTACAAAATAAATGATACAATGTCTGAAGGGATGTTAGTATGACCTTGTAAAGGCATGCAAGATCACCACATACAAATAAGGGAAAGAATATGCAGTGATCGGAAAACCAGGTAACATAACCATCATCTTTGTTTTTTTCGGTAAAGTCACGTAGGTATCAAATAAATCACGTTTCGGGCGCAACACAAGCGTCCATCATCACCTGCGTCCATCATCACCTTGGGTTGCGCCCGAAACGTGAATTATTTTATTTTATACCTACGTGACTTTACCGAAAAAAACAGAGTATGGATTCCGGCAGTCACGAAAGCTTCACCTTGTCCTTTCTGTCTGCTCGCTAGCAACGATGAGGCTGAAGTAATCCCTGTGCCGTAGTTCTTCTCCCAGCATTACAGCTTCACGCGGTCATCTTCATTGTTTGATGTTATAGCACGACGGGTAAAATAACACAGCTTTGCAAATCTGATCTATCATCACATGAGACTTGTGACACTAATAATCACACATCCGTGAAGCACTTGCGTACAACAAAACAAGGCAGTAGCAACGTGGCGGCAATATTTTGCAAAATGTTTTATTGCACAACTCAACAGCTGTTGTTGGTTCGCCATTCTGCATGACAAATGTCACGAAAAAAGAAGAGTGCATTAAACGCGTGACTGCCACAGCACAAACGACGACACCAGCACGTTTTAATTTAGAGGAACAAACAGCTCGCCTTCCGGCAGGCATGTAACGAGTCATCATATCAACATCGATTCTTGCACTCACAACGCACGCATCGGATTGTGCTCGCAAGAATCAATTGTTTCCGTGTGATTGCTTCATCGAAACCATGCAGTTCCATGGAAACGTTGCAGCCACAATAGATCATAGGATGCACAGCAATGGGCAAACAAGAATACGTTCACCTAAACCATGAGGGTGTTGGGCGAATCGATACATGCATACCTTCCAGACAATATTTTCCCAACGAGACAGCAGAATATATATACACACGCACATACCCTTGGCTAAGTAGACTTCTTGATCTTCCCTCTTCTACGTGCTCACAACAGCCACAACGCAATCAGGGTGCGATTACACAACCTGCCCCATCTCTCACGGATTATTAGCCACTCGGTATAAACCTTAGGCTGTGCACACTGATGAGAAATCCACATGTAATAGAATTCCCATATTCGCCTCCTAAATCAAGAGCAAGGGGCTAACCGAGGCCCGTCATCACCGTAATCCCCACGGGGTCACAGTTATACGACCACCCACTTGGTGCCAAGTCAGCAGTGGCCGTTGCTTTGGGAACCGGGCCGTGCCATGAGAACGTGGAATTTCCATCAGTTGCTCAAACCCAAGTGGAGATGAGCACCGCTTAAGCCTGAAAAGAGCACGGGTGAATTTTACTTAACTTTTAACCTGCACAGATCAGCGCCCATTTGGATTTATTATATGCATTACATTCAAAAGGGCCCAACCCAGGCCAGCACATGCACACAGCCGCACTTCCTACATCCAATGCAGGACACATGCACCGATCCACACGTGGTCACTTAAACGAGAGTTGCACAGAGACTCACTTCAACAACAAAACACGTTCACAGAGAACTTGACACAGTGACTTCTCTCCGTGACTGCAATGTACGAGCAAATGCCGGATTAAACGTGGGGAATATTGAAATAGGATTTCTAATTCTTCAGAAACCATTATTTCCTTCACTCTGCTCCCGTTAATCCGAGTGTCGGTCTGCTTTGGGCTTCGGTGTTGTGAATGAAGTGCCTGTTTGGGGACCGTTAGAACAAAACTACTGACACAACAACAAAACAGTACAGCGAGCAGCTGAAATGGACAAACGCTTGACCCCAGCCCATTACAAAACTCCACGTACGTTAAATAATATATTTAACAAACGCTAAACATAAAGAACAGGCTTTTAATGGTTATATTTATCATAATTATATCCTGTTTATTATCCAAGTAATAGACCATTGATACAGTCTCAATCTGAAGCAAACTGCAGGAACTGGCTACGCAAGGAATTTGAATTAACATTTAAAGCTATTTACATTTGAATTGTAGACGGGAGACTGGCACACAATGATCAACTCTTGCTAATTATATCACGGGATATTTATAATCAACATAAAAACAGATGCGTGCTTTGGTAACAATGCCCTGTCAGAAGTCAACAGGAATCGGACCATAGATTCCGTGTTAAACTGGCTCATTGGCAGACGCAAGAGACTAAGGCCAGTCGCCCCTCTAATCCACCAGCGGTTAGGCAATGGGGAACCGGTCGAGGCTATCACGGGAAGTGTTGAGCTGTAATGGAAAAACGATCTGGACGGAGAACATTCCCTTGTTATGGATTGGAACTCAATGTTACGTGTGAATGGAAAAAACGCATGTTGCAAAATTGAAACGTTAGAAATTGATAAAAAGTTACGCTGAGGAAATTACAAATATTGTTACATTGACCTGCGTGTTAAGGGACTGGTAATATACGATTGTTATGGATTCTAACGACATGTTAAGTGATTGGAAATACATTTGCGTATGGAATACAAATGTTGTTGCTTTACCGTAATGCGTGTCAAAAAATTGTTGCAATTTATATAGAAAAAATTATGACAATTCTGCTATATGGTTACGTACACACATGGTCACATACACATATGTTTGAAGAATCGAGAAATCTGCCTAGGAAAGTTCATTGTGAAATGGCTGCAAATGAAGTTTATGAATAATTATATGTATATTTTGTTTTTACATTTATATACTATGTAGGTAAAAAAGCGCGCTTGCACGCTTCAGCATAGAATGGAGACCGGGTATCTAAGCTGTAGGCCCGAAAATCAAGCGCAATTTGCTGTTACACACTCGCATATATACATTATACATGGACCAAGAAAATGCGTACATATCTGTGTGCTTTGGAGCACTCATAGGGGGCACTGTTAGACAAAAAGATTACCTTCTGCATCCGATGTCACTCACTGGCCACCATTCACTTTCATACAGATCTACACGTGTAAAGTTTAAGGTAAAAATTATATGTTCACAAGCTGAGGGAAATGCGTTCCACGCCCTGGATCATAGCATGCGAAAATCAAAACGTGTTTTCTTTGACGAAAAAATTAAAATAGATACGGCCAATCGGCCAGCATCATGTCTCTCAAATTCACGCAGCACATATCCACTGCAAAAAAATATATCAACTACTGCACTAAGTCTACGACAAATAATACAACTATTCAAAACCGCAACTTATATCCATGAAAAAAAGTCCATCTCTTGGTAAACAAGCATTCAGTAAACAGTCAAATAAAAAAAAACATCTTTATACAAACACAAACTCCTCAGCGGGGACTGTAAACAACACATGGCGAAAAAATTTAAATTTACTGAATAAATGACTACACGCTCTGCCCTGACGATACATTTGCGCAATTCCTTTTCTGCACAATATGAACGTCGGGTCGCACAACCAATGAAAACTAAAATGTATTGACACTTGGCAGTGCTAAAAGCATGTTGATTCTTAAACTGGGATGTTACAGATTATTGATCTAACGGCCCAACCTGCGATATTTACAATCGACCAAAACCAGCCACCATTAACCACAACTCTAATGAAGGTGTGAAAGTTACACTGCCTAAAAAGAACATCTCTCAACTAATTCCCGCTTTTCTACAATTAGTGTGAGGTGAACAATATCCAAATCTGTTAGATTTATCCTAAGAGGTTATAGAGATATACGTCCGATTTAAAACACGTACGGAATGTGATCCGTGTCGCGAACACAAGCCAGTTTGTGTTTTATTCCCTTGTAATAAAACTAACAAAAACCCTCATGTTAAGGGCACTGGATAACAGCACCAACGTAAGTCATTCAATGTCACGTCAAATAAAATGACAAGCAGTTGCGTTAAAGGTTGTCTGACAAAAATAGCAATAGACCGACATCTAATTGAAGAGGTCCAGTGATCTATGTCTTGTAAATAAAGCGGACTGTGAATAACGTCATCTTAAAGTTAGACATGCCAACCCTCAACCCTCAGCTGGAAGTGATGACAACACAAATGGGCAAAATATGGTGCTAACTGGCGCTGCATCCACTAGTGGGGATTCGAGATCAAGTTTGACGCCCACAGACACCATCAGTCAGAGGGAGAAGTGGTGGCTGTGCCTGTCTGGGATGTGATGTGGCACAGATGGTTCAAGACCAGGTCCAGATCCCAAACCAGAAAAAGCACACTGAGAACTTGACCAAGTACAATTAGCCGTGTCTGCAAATGGAGGCTTGTAGTGGCACACTTTATATTTAAATACAGAAATATATCCTAAAAGACATACGGTGCATTTTTAACAGAGGAGGACATTTTAAATAACGGTGCTCTGCCAATCCACTGCTGGAGATGAAGGCCTTACCACACTGTATACCCAAGGTAACTCTTGCAAATGAGACTATCCCAGTGTCTTGAGTTCTCAGCTAGTTAAACATAGAAACTTAAACAAATAAACTCAAGCTTGTATTCATCAAGGGGGATTGACCACACTTCACGCAGATTAGTGTAGGCTGGTAAAGAGTGGTTGCCAAGGATCAGGTCAGACATAACTCACCACTAATGTTAGCCAGTCGGGAATCTAATTTAGGTCGCCAGGATACGTAGCGGTGTGGGTTACCACTGCTCCATAACTCCATAAGGATCATAAATTGTAAGCGATGCTAGTAGGGGGATAGGCAGCTCTCCGATTTTGCAATGCTCGTTATGAGCTGCCAATGCAGTTGAGCGTCCGGAACACATTTGCGGCCATTTGTTCAAAAGAAGCAATGTGGACTAAACGTGCATGCCAAAAATGTCACCATACTAAATGCAGCATGGCCTCTAGAGGTATGCGCACTGCAGTATCAACAACCTCGACCACAGGTTATCAACCGCACTGGCACCACACCTCTTACAAGCATTTGCAACAATAACATCAAACACCTCTGCTAAATATTTACATTCATGAGAGACCCTGCTTCTGTCACGTACACACACTATATTAATTGGTTCCATGAGTGTATTCTTGCTATATACACATGAACACACAGGGGAGGTTAAATTTTATTTTTGAGAATGGGATTCTAAGAGTATGTAAACACTTGCCATTCAAAGACAATGTTTTTTCAGTGGAAATAAATGACAATTTTGTGTTTTTTCTTGTTGAGAATTATCAACCACTTGGCCAACTGTCGTTCACGATAAAAATTTTCCAATGGGAAATGTGCAAAGTGTGCACAGTAAAATGGACTCGGACTGGAATCGTACTTATACAAGTCACCAGAAAGCCGTGAACAATTGTCAAAGTTGCTTTATACAGACGTTATAAACATGAACCAGCAAAAACACAGTGGGGCTTTAAAATTGAGGCTTTATAATCTAAATAACTTTTTGGTTTGTGAATTTGGCAAATGACGTCCAAATAATATCAGAACATTTATTTGCTGTTGGCAGATGGGCAATCTAAGTCAAAATGCTGCACTGACACCTGTGTAACACAATGACATCATCACTGTTAATTTTCTCATTGTTACCCGACTTCACTGCAGTGTAATATGTAAATGCATGGCTTGTAAGTGGCTTTACAAGAATCCAGGATAACATTTGATCATTACGCCTTTTGCAGCATCTAATTCTCAAAAGTGAGCCCAATCTGTGTGTATTTTCCCAGTTAATGAGATGGACTATCATGTAGTTTATCATTATCTATGCTTATCCACATGAGTTCGCTTTCCCCAAACTATCGGAAAGCCATAACATGCAGAGCACATGAAAATTTAAATCGATTCCTCTGCCACAGTCATAGCCTCATGTAAGGAAACATGTATTTCTTTTGCATGCACTTGTAGTGTGTAAATGGGCTCAACACGCATACATGCTCCGACTCGCACAAATACACAGAGGTACACAACAGACCTTACAGACTTTCAAGGCAAGTTCATACGAACGGCAGTTGCCCTTCAAAGGGTGCAGCGCACCGCGATCCCTGGCAGACACCAGCAGAAAAGGAATCTGAAAGCTGGCGTATTCTGCTCAATTATATTGCCATTTAATGTAATTAACTTTTGTAACCAGTCACACCAAGTAAACCGTGGAGATATGATGCTTTTTTTTTCTTTGATAAAAATAATAATAACACAAAATGGAAAGCATTTACTGATTGCGAAGTAAATAAAAACCATAAAATATTATTGAACGTGGCCACGCATCTCACGACACTGGAATGCGCACTTTCTTCATTCGCAGTGTAAAGCAGAATCCCAAGCGGCACAACCTAGTTTCCATGTCACAATATGTCATCGATAAATTACATTTGCAATCTGGGCTTAATTTTAAAGCAGCAGGTGGCTTAATTGAAATTCACCAAATTCCTGGCCAGATCACGGTAAAATGTATTTTATTCAGTTTTTTCGTTTTTCACACTGATATGTTGCACCACACTGTGCTTTCAGCCATACAGTGCCATTCTGCTGCGATTCTCTTGCATCTCGCAGATCTTTCCTTCCTGCTCTGTTCAGGAATGGGAGAAAAAAAAAACTCTCCACTGCAAACAGACCATTTGTGTCCTCGTGTTCTGAGACCGTGTGCAAAATGTGTGTGATAAAAAACCGGCCCATGTGAATGTTTCACCAAATTACATTGAATACGAATTATAATATATTCCAATTGTCCATTTATTCTCCAGGCCAGGCCTTTATTGTATGATAAAGATTCTTCCATACTCTTTGGGATCTCCACTGTCATTATGGCCAGACCAGTGGTGACATACCCACATCTGATTCACCGGATGCCAGCAATCCCATAGCCAACAGTAACCGTAAACCGAGTGATGGCGAGTTCACGAAACTTCCAACAGCTAAATGAAAAGAATGGTACACTCACAATATATATTGAAACACCACACATGCCTGGAGTATGCATGTTCACCGGGATGATAATGAAAGGAGTGAGATCTCAGAATACTGTGAGACAAAGTTTGCATTTACAGCTGGATTTTTTTTTACCTCTGGCTTTCTTGTTATCCAAGAAGCAGTTTTTTTCTTTTTAGAAACCAACTATACGGAAACCAATATTCGTCTGCAAGCAATGGAGCAGACTTAAAATGTGTTACCTGTATTCCCATGATCGGATTCCTTTATATTCCTAAATATTTATCCAGGCCTCAACCAAATTGGTCAAATTGGGATCCATTTGTGTTTGGTCCCCACACAGTCTGCAGGAGGAACGTTTTTTTTTTTAAACATTCTTCCAGTCGCAAAGCCAGACAGTATGCAGTGTCCGAGGTGTGGTGAAACTTACTTAAACGAGCCGGAAAATGTTCTGACTGGAGCCGTTTGACTTGCGTATGCACCGCAAAGAAAACTAAGACAATATTTCTGAACGTGACACCATTCTCAGAACCTACGATTCCACTGCAGAGCCAAGCACACAGCTGCTGGGGCCAAAAGGAGCACTACCTATTCTATAATTCGTTGGCTTCACTTACAAAGCTCAACACTGCCAAATGCCAAGTAATGCATAAATACTGTATACTATTTACATACACATACATACAGCTTTCAAGTATTTCAGTGTAAAAAGAATAACACTCAACCTAAAGAGACAAGCAATGTGAGCAATACGTGCAGCCACACTGCAAAGCGGACTAACATGTTTTATGTACAACGGCACAGCCAACAGCACCGACACCACCACAGGCAGAAGCAGATAACTCGAGACAAACTGCTAACTACAAGATGGACCAACAGACTCGTCCGTTCAACCGCTACAACCCTCCCGATATACGTGCACTACCGATGTCAAGTCACCGCAACCAGTGGAGCAAGCGGTGTACTGAGGGTTCCAATTTTTTCTCCCCTCTGCATTTCAATGCAATGGTGCTTGTATGTGTGTCACACTCATCCAAATCTCCAAATTAATTAATTAAATATGTGGGTGACACCGATTACCCAACTGGCCTAGCAATTCAACACTAATAAAAAAAAAACTACGAGTTTGCAACACCTGCTTCAAGCGAATATCACAGGGAACAAGCTACCAGGGACGTGGGTTTAGGGGTCAGAGGTTAATGGGATCATGGTCCAACAGGGGTGAGGTTTTGCCTTGAGAGAATTGGGTTGTGGTCAGGGGCAGTTAGCACAGGGGAGAGCGGGGATGAATGTGTTTTTTTTCGACAAGGAATCCATAAACGAGCGGGACTCAGGATGAAGGGATGGTCAGCAAGAGCCACAATGACAGTGCTGAGGCAGGCGGGGTTTGTGGGAAACTAATTTCAGGGGAAACAATAAAAGTCAAACCGCAGCACGGCGTAGTAAACATGCTAATATCCCTTGATTTGCTTCTTTGTCTACACTAATTTCTTGCTGCTTCCCGGTGCTTTAGACTTTCCGTCCATCTCCTTGGGCTGGGGATCACTACTCATCCTTTCCTCCACCCTCAGTGTTGGTGGTGGTGGATGCTGCAATGGAGGCTGCGGTGGAGGCTGTGGTGGAAGCTGCGGTGGCAATGGTGGCACGAAGGCTGCGGCCTCTGCATCTGCTGGGAATGTTGTCGGCGCCCAGGAAAACGGACGCTTCCGCTCCGGCGCTGGGGAGCCGGGGCGCAGCACCCGCCGCTCCCTCTCCGACACTGCCACCACTGCCTTCGCCTCCCAGCTCGGCAAAGAAGACACGAGTGGCCTCAGCGCTGGGTTTCGTTCGCCCACTCCGGGTGCCGTGCGAGCGACCGCCTTGGCTGTTGCGCTATCTCCGGGCTCTGTGCCAAGCTCCCTGTCAGGCGCCGGTCTCCCCCCGGGGCCGACCTTTGACGACGACAGCAAAATCCTTTCGAGTGCGGATATGGCGTCGCTCGAACAGACTAGCGGGTGCCCGGCCAGCCCAGCGGTCGCCCTCGCCTCCGCGTGGAACTCGCCCTTGGCTTGCTGAGAGTCCCTCTTGTTGAGCGTCGAGACGGATGCCGAGCGTGTGAAACACTGGCCCAACATGGCTTTCGGCGGGTCCAGCAGGATCCCCTGCAGGTCCAAAATGACCTTCGACGCCATGGCATCCTCTGCCTTTCCCAACGACGTGGGGGCCACGCTGCTGCCCGCACTGATGGATGCTTCTGCCTGCCGCTTCGAGGGCCCTGGCTTGCCTGCTGACACCGCTGGCTCCTTGCTCATCGACGTCGATGCCTCCCTCGCTGTGGCTGCCGTTCCTAACCCAGCTACAGGTGCTGGTGATGATTTGACCATTCCCTCAACCAGGGAGCTGCTCCTCCGCTCAGCTGACCGCAGGATTCCAGGGCGATAGTTGGTGAGCGCCGAGTCTGTTTGGACACCCTGGTCCATCCGCGGCACCTGCTCTGGTTTTGAACCCACTTCGGATTTTGCTCCAGAGGGAAAGGTGTCTGGCAGCTTCTGCTGGACCAACTTATCTGCTGTTGCCCCCATCACTACTGCTGCTGCTGCTCCTGTAGCTTCCACGGGAAGAACCACGGAATTGCCTTGTTCGAGATTTTTTATCACAGTTTGGCTTGACGTAGCGCTGTCGACACTCGCTTGATCGATATCGTTAGACAACTCAATCTTTGGCACGGTCTCTTGCTGCGTTATGCGTTTGTCCGTATGTGTCCTCAGGTCTGGCCTGAGATCAACGTCTGGCTCCTTGTCCTGGCAGAGCCCCACGCGATCGCAGCTCTCCATCGCGCCCGCGGCCTTCCCCTCGGACACAGGCGAGGAGCGCTTTGGCATCGCCAGCTGTGCGGAGTCTTTAACCGGCGTCATCGCCGTTCCAGCCTCTTGGACTGCCCCCTTGGCGGCGCCCCCCGGGACGCAGCGCCCCGGCTCGCCACAGCCATGTCCGGCGGCATCGCAGCCATCCGCAGTTTTGTCCGAGTCGCCCGTGCTCTCGCCCTCCGTCTCCGAGTCGCTGCCCTCCTCGATGGCCTCGATCTCCTGCTTGGGCAGCTTGCTCTTGTCGGCCCTGGCTGACAGGCAGCCTTCGCGGTGGTGACGCTCGCGCTCCTCCCCGTCGTCGTGCTCCTGGCGGGACAGCTTGCGCAGGCAGCCGCGCTCGGGCCGCGACGCGTCCTCCTTGCGCAGGTCGCACGGGTCGGGCTTGCGACAAAGCGGCGTGTGCTGTGCCTGCCCTTGCTGTTGCTGTTGCTGCTGCTGCTGCAGCTGCTGTAACTGCTGCTGCTGCTGTTGCTTCTTGTCGGAATTGTAGACGGAGGCGAGACGCTCAGCCGACTGCACGCGCTTCAGCAGTGGGGATCGCGGGGGCTCGGCGCTCTTGGGACGCGTGGACTGGGAGGCATTCACAAATACCTGTGTGTGGAGGTGGGAAAGCAAAACAACAACACGTGGTATGTCTGTCAAGAGAGCAAGCTGGATTTTAACACAAGGCAAAGAAACATCCTTTCAAAGAACCTACATTCAGTAAACGCTCATGTCATATGTCATGGATGCTAATATACGAATATGAAGCTTTGTTCATTGAATACATGGCAGTGCCATCACTGTAGTGCCATGATGACAAGATTCATCATAGTTTGTCTTCTTTCTCATTAACAAATCTTTTCATTAATATAAAACAGCCGTGGATGATGCACAGCCCAGGCATGTCTCTACAAACAAGAACATATTGTGTTTTTGGGTTGAGATTTCCTTTATGTACATGGAGGGCCACACCGCGTTCTACCAGGCCTGGCTAGAAGCCGCAGAACCACACCGGCGTTCGTCGCACCGTATCCAGTGAACGGCACAGCAACCCGCACTTCTGCACGTGCCGCCACACAGTCCACATCCCACTCGCTGCGCCTGTGCATGCACATGATCGATCAAACGATCGCTAGTTCGCTCACTCCATCTCTCACCTGCCGTATGACGGTGGGCGGCGACGAGTGCATCTTGCCCACGCCGGCGCCGGCCGCGAGCCCGGGATGGCAGAGCGCGGGCGACGGCGTGGGTGTGGGCGACTCGGAGCGCGAGGGCGGAGGGGACCCGGACGCTCCGGTTCCGGCCGCCGTCCCCGTGGCGCTGGAGCAAGGTCGCCCGGGGGACGGTGTCCGCGCCAGCGGCGACAGGGGGATGCTGCTGGCTGACTTGCGGCGCGGCGAGCGGTACGTGCGCTGCACTTTGGGCGCCAGCCCCTGCAGGGTGCTGGGTCGGATGTGTCCCGAGCCCGCGGGGGAGTTAGGGGTGCTGGAACACGGGGAGCTGCTCGGAGACGACGTACCTCCTGGTGATGGCAGATGGGTAAAGAGTGGGAGGGGGGGAATGTGGGTACACACGCGGGCACCCGTTAGGACTCTCAGCGGCAGAGTGTATGTATGTATGTAGAACTTCTTTTGCACCGTACGTAGCCAACCGTGCTAATCGGAGGTGCTAATCGGAGAGTGGGTGGGAGAGTGCAGCTCCCTACTGTGCTTTTCAGATGACAAAAAAAACCCATCACAATAATTTCAGTTCTGCAATGAATTTAGCAAAATTTCTGCTCTGAAGATTAAAATACGGGTTTAACTGTCAAGCGATGATCATTCGCATTGTGGCACAGGGTGTAGTGCTGCTTGCTATTGTGAGGGAATTAGGTCACTTCAAGAGATTTCAGAGATAATTTAGTTATATCCGCTTCTGTGCGCCATTCTCTAATGTGAAGAGTTGTGCCGATAAGAGATCCATCCAATTGGATACTTAGTCTCATGACACAACATCGATAGCCCAATGGAGATACAATTGCAGAAGACGCTATATACAAAATATTAAAATGACTTTCATTTAAAAAAAAATTATCATCATACCTAATTGAAACAAAAGTTTACTTTTTATATAATATAGATACAAACACAAATTGGGGAAGGAACTTTTATGTGGTTTAGCATTTCTTCAATGAAAGACAAAATGAATCATATTTACTGTTTAAGGCAGACAGAAAGTGTGCGAGGACAAAATCCCAGCACAGGGTGGAGATGATGAAACGGGAATGTGAGTACCTCAATCTGACAAAGAAATATGAATGCAAGTGTGGCATTGAGTGTGAGAGGTTGAAGCATGGTAGACAGAGAATCTACTGTCATTGGTGAATAAAATAGGCAAAAAGCACGGTCGTTCAATCGCGGTAAATCGGTCGATCATTTGGTGAATTTGTTGGTGGTTTGGTCAAGGGTCAATTCAACAGTCTTTTGGTAACGGTGAATTAGTCATTAAACAGAGTGAATTAGCGGGCTGCTGCAACAGACTGAACGGGGTTGGTTGTGCAGTCAGGGTGAACGCGATTGGCTGCTCAGTCAGGGTGAACGCGGTTGTTCATTATCGCATTGAAGGAGGAACAACCGAAGGAGCGCCTCACCGGAGTGTGCCGAGTCTGGGGTGGAGCGGTAGCACTGCGGAGGCGAGCGTGGAGACAGGCTGTGCGTGGGCGAACCCGGCACGCTCTCGCTGGACGACAGCGAGCGGTTGAGGGACGACAGGCTGCGGCTCGTCTGCAGCAACGTCACCTGGCGTGTCACCTTGCGAAACAGCGGCGTGCGCTTGCGACTGTGTGGTGCGGGGCAGTTGGGGGCGTAGAAGGCACAGGGGTACAAACGCGGTGAGTTGTTGGTGTTGACAGCTCAGGGTTTAGTGACGTCAAACAGATAAATACAATCAATTGGTCTGCACTTTTGTTGCTTTATACATTGGGAAATGCTTGACCATACTTCAGAAATGAAAGATTGTACGTGAAATAAAGATCATATTAACTGCATGTGAATGGGTCAGATTTGTGAACATCTTTGAGAAAATGACAGTTACACCATACAAGAATCCCTCAATTGGGCTTTAGGTGTTTCATTGGTCACCTCAGACAGGTGACATTCGGAATATGCGGCGTTGTACAGTACGGGAAAACATATCCGGTGTCTGCCTGCCGCGAGCGAGGTTAACAAAATCATCTATTAATGTCCGCTGCTCCTTGAGCTCCACGACCGCTCTCTCACTTGTCGGTTCCCTCCTTCTTCTTGCTCTTCTTGCTGCGCCGAGCCATCCTGGACTTGTAGCTGCCGCGCCGTGCAGGCCCCACCTTAATGGACGTGTTCTCAAACGGCGTCGTCGCGATGGACACCTTGTAGCCGCTCTACAGCAGATGACGAGCAAAGCGCAAAAGGGCAACACACACACACATAGGAGTGAGCCTTAACGAGCAAGTTGGCCAGGTGGCTTAGGAGTCAGACATTAGAGACAGCACTGCTGAGATCCAGGGTTTTAATCTGGGGCAGCCACCCGTGATTAAAATGTGTCGGAATGTAGTGAAAGTGATAAACTTAGCCTGATCACCAATGGCCGCAACAACAACAAATCCGTCACGTCAAATTTGGTTCTGCACTTCATTTGGTGAACAAAATAGATAAGCAGACTGTACATCTCCTAAGTCTGTCTGTCAACATAAACAATAAAAGCATTTTTTAAACACAACCATCAGCTTTACAGTTGTGAGAGTGCATCATTTCAGCAGTATTGATTCAAATACAAGCAACAGAGGCTTGTTTTTTTATGTGGAGCGATATATGAAAGAGGCATGTTTTCTGATTAACTATTTTACATTACTTAGTCTCCACAATGACGGCAATGACATTTTCATTTGGCTTAAATTCAGGGAGAAGAATTAAAATATTTTATTTACTGTAATGCGACGATCATTTACTCTCTGTGGCGGGGTTGGTGGAAAATGCTGCCCCCTACTGCGTGAACCAGAGGTAGGTCACTTGAAGAGATCTCAGGTCTGGTTTGCACTGCTCTGCGAAAGATCCTCATGGATTCATCTCATGATGCCGAGAGTCCAGGTGGGATACCATGAGGGAAATAGACAAAATAAATTTTATTTTCATGTACACGATTTGACGCGTGTATCGTAGGCAAAGTAAGATTCAATGACTCGTTACATAGATGGCTACATGATCTCGATTACATTTTTATTCTTATTCCTATTACAAAAGGCATGGAAGATTTTGATTTTTTTTTATATTACCAGGTAAGGCCCACTGAGCTATAGAGCTCTTTTTCAGAAGAAGCATTGCCACATATGATAGCTCAACGAAGTGGCTTATCATGTGGATATTTATAGCAGCCAAATACTCTAAACGCATGTTTCTAAATGTGGAGGGAAAAAACGAGGAACTGAAGAAAAATCCACGCAACCACGGGGAGAACATGCAAATTCCAAACATATGGACATATGTTTGGATCAAACCCACGACCTGGAAACCAGGCGAGGTAATTAACAACTCGCCACCGTGGCAATATTCTCCCGGCTTCCCTGCCACATGTGAAAAAATATGTCATCAAATCGGTGACCGAATACGATAATCGCCTCCCTCTCCAAAAACCAATGGCAAAATACTGATCAGCCCTTACAAGGCGCCCAGTCAATACACCACAAGTAGTTGCTTTACAAATGCCATATGAAAGAAAACATAGCAGGAGGCCAGCAGGAGCTGTGGGGAGGATGAGGAAGTGGTGTCGTCACCTTCAGGATGAGTTCCACCACCTCTGTGTGCACCAGGCCGTGCACGGGCTCCCCGTTGACGTGCGTGATGAGGTCACCCGCGCGCAGTCCGGCCTCGTTGGCTGGGCTGCCCTCTTCCACGTTCTGCCACGGTCAAGAGAGCAGCAGCAGCCGCCACAAAGAGCGAGCCACAAAAAAGTCACAAAAAGCAAACAAATTAGGAAAAAATGTGCATATGGATGGATTATGCAACGCTTTCCAAAATCGGAAGTATTTAATGAGCAGGATGGAAGTGGATTGCAATTAGTCTTATTAGCTGGGTTTGTTTCCCAAGTTTTTATTCATTTGGCCGATTTTCAATAAGCTGAGTCCCTAGTTGCAAAAAAACTTTATTCTAAAGAAAAAAACTTTATTCTAAAGTTTTTTCAATATTCGACGGACACCTCCCTCTGCTCGTCATTCCATCTTTGTCTCCGTTCGTCCACGTTGTGGTCTGAGTTGATCTCGCCGTTTTTCTTTAACTCTGTCGGCTTCACAAGACCTCTGTCAAAGCGAACAACCACTGCTATGGTCCCTCTCCCCATCTATCGCCCCACCAATGATTATTTCTTCTCTTTTGAATCCACCCAGCGTGCGACCCTGACTCACTCACCCACACGACGTGGTGCACAGAGTAGACGTCCGAGTCGCCCATGTAGACGCGGATGGCGCGCAGCGTGAAGCCGTACTTCTTGCCGGCGCGGTGGATCACGACGGGCGAGCGCAGCGCCCCCAGCGCCGGGGAGAAGTCCCGCGATGGGGACGAGTCTCGCGACGATGGATTCGACGACAGCGAGCGCGGGGACATGGGGCTTGCCAGTGGGGAGCCCACGTACTGCTCTGTAGCACGCCAACGTGCGCACACACATCCGCACGTAAGCAAACGACCCAGAGATGCACACATGCACCCGCTGGCGCGTCCATACCACTGCACGTAGCCGCACTGTTCCAAATGTGAGAGGATTACATGGGTTCCGACATGTAATGTAGACGGAACTTTAGCTGTCTGCTCCGGCATGCCTAACATGAGCTCTAAGCTCTGCAAAGTGTGTCAGTGAGAAACAAGACGCGTTACAATCAAGAGTATAGTTATTGCCACGTGACTGACATAACTGCCACACCGTCTGATTCGGATTTTAGCATCTCCATGAAGTGACATGACAACAGCAATGTGACGGAGCTACTTATTGTGACCTTCACATATTTTCTTCACATGAACGCAGCTATTAGAACATGGAGTTGAGCCCAAAATACACATCCAAAGTTTGTATATGATAAAATCCATTTTTTTTGTGTATTTAATGGAAAATATGACAATTCGCACTTGTAATTCACCACTGTGGAGTCAAGAATTTAAGGATCACAAAGACTCACGTGACAATGAAGTGGCCAGAAGACGGCAGTACAGCAAGTGGGTTAGTGAAACTGCACTTGTGCCCTTATACAATATGAGCTATAAGAGCACAAGTATTCCACGCACATGTACCGAATACTGTCACGCTTACAACATGCCTTTTTATTTGTTTTTTCTTCAGTGGTAAGGAAGCTGGTGTGTATTTGTAATGGAAAAACGCATTTACTTATTTACAAGTAGTCCTATAATGCTCAGGTTTGTGTCTCCAAGTTTTGGGAAACGCTCTGATCAATTTTGTTAATGTTTTGGTAAATCGAGTCCTTGAGATCAGCATAACTTTAAAACACAGGCTTGTTTATACCGGATCATCTTTACAAGAGTTATTATCATTTCTGGACAGACGGGCGGATATACAGAACTAAAGTATACGCACTTAACCTGAGGTGGAAAGTATTCAAAATTAACTGAGCAATCACGCCACCCCGCAGGACTTTCTCGAATACACGAATACCCATTTGCTCGGCGAGGCTTCGCTAAACGAGTAACGTTTTCTGCGGTGGGGCGAGTGCGCCATCAGGCGTCTCACCGGAGGGAATGACGAGCGAGAGCGCGCTGTGCGACGCCGACTTGATGACCTTGTGAGCGGCTTGGCCTTGCGCCGCTCGGGGGCCGGTCCCCCGACGGCCGGCGTCGCCCCGGCCTCCCCCGACATGAGCCGGTGGCGCGCGCGCCGCACCGCCAGGTCGCTCGTCGCCTTGGCCGACGTCGACGACGCGGCCGCAGACGCGGCGCCGTCCAGCAGCGAGCAGTCGGCGCTGTCCACCACGGGAACGGGCGGGGCCCTCCAAGACGTCCGGTGCCGCTCTCTACTGCGCCGGGACGAGGGGGGGGGGGCGGGATACCAAGGTGGTGAGATGTTGACTACTTCGCCGAGTGTACAGGAGGTCCTGAACGATCCTGACGACTGTATATATGGAGTTTGCACGTCTCCCCCCCTGTGGTCGTGTGGATTTTTCTCCGGGTCCTCCAGTTTTTCCCTTCACATTTCGAATCAATGTGCATTTAGAGTAGTTGGCTGATATACATTTCCACATGATAAGCAACTTCGCTGAGCTATCACTTGTGGCCAGGTTGTTTCTGAAAAACAGCTATATATCTCGGGAGGCCGTACCTGGTAAAATAGCATTTTTATATTTCAGTTTAGTTTAGAGAATTGGGTTGGAAGGCAAGACAACTTTCTGGCGAAACTCCCATAATTATCGAAGCATCATTGCCACGTCAGTGAACGACACGGACCCTGGAGATGGTACAACAGGTACACTTACTTCTGCAGTGAGTTGAATAGGTGTGTCCTCTCATGGTGGGGATAATATTATTTTTTTAAGGTGCACCTCGATATTTTTAGTTGAGTACAATTATTGCATTCTATACAAGTAAACATATTTCAAAATGATGGCCTGCAGATTTCACAAGATGAGCATGTGGTAGGCTGACAAGCCCAAGGACATGTGGTCACCGATTGTGTCGGGTTCCCACGTGCTCCGATCGTGGTGACCTTGAGAGCTTTTCATGTCTAGGCTGTGTTAGTGAGCAGGGTAGTAGGGCTGAATCCTGTTAGTTCGAGCCACCTGCCACTGATGCCTCTGCAACGACGTGGTACTCTGCATGTGATTATCAGATGGGTGTTTAGTTCGAGCCTTCAAGGTTTTTGGCCGTTTAAGTTAATATTTTATGCCAGAATGGTAACTGTTCCATTTACGGAAGGTTTCCCCATCGGTGGTAAGAGCCGCCGAGCGTGGCCGTCTCTCCCGGACAGTGTGGGAGCTGCTGTTATCGCCGCCAGCCTCTCCTCGCTGCACGTCGGGGTGTGTGGGCGTGCCCGCCAGCCTCCTCCGTCAGCGCCAGCTCTCCGATGGTGAGCAGCGCCTGCGTGGCGCCGGACTTGCTGCCGCTCCGTGCGACGGGCGCGTGCGACGACGTCGCACCTCCTCCGCCCATTATCGCGACTGCCGCTGCGGCCGCCGTGCAGGCCGCCTCGCCCTCCTGGTCTTCGAGCGCGATGGCGAAGCGCGGCATGTCGAGCAGCGCCGAGCGCCGGCGCCGCACCGTCACGGGCGGGCTCCCGTCGCTCTCCGTGTGCGACGACTCCGAGCCCGACAGACGCTTGCGAAGGCTGGGGATTGAGACAGACGGACGCCGGTCGCGTCACACGCGTCGACAGAGAAAATAAGCAGCGCGCGGACAAATGCCGTCTAATCACACAGCTCTGGCCAGTGAAGCTGCCGTGAAAACAGTAACAGGACATGACACCAGAGGGTAACAAAGAAAACCAATCGCATTGCTGGAAAATGTTAAAGTTACTCAACTTACACAAAAAGGGAAATTCATATTGTCACAAGTCATATCTCCTACTCATTATTAGTAACTCTCTCTCCTCATTACCGATAATTCGTAACCTCAATGATCAAGCTACTCCATTCTCTGCAGCTTTGGCCTCTGCTATAACATTGGTACAACTGTCCTGCCAGTTGCCAATGTTCCACTGTACCATTTGTGTTGCAGTAGGTTTTTATAAGACCATTGCAAAACCCTCTTCCTCCAGGCTTAGGACTGGAATAACCCACCCGGCAGCCTCCCTCCAGGGAAGAAGACGGACTATTTAACACAGGCAAGATTATCTGGATTTGGTCACGTGTTGAGCATTTCTTCTTCTGCTGCTGCTGCACAACCTTGAGAGAATAAATGCTCAACATGCAGCTCGACTTGGAAACCCACACTTGGATGTCAGGGAGACTGCTGGAAAAGATCTTCAAAACATCGGCTCGGACATCACCAGAGGCACTTTGCAAAGCGTTGGACAGGAACGAGTGGAGACGCTGGACTGCCATGTGCAAACATGCAAGGGCTGAGTAGCGAGTCCTCTGGGTTAAATGCGCAACGATACAAACGGGAGGAGGTGTGGAGTATCATAAAAGTTTTTTGGGTTAGATCGCCTAAGTATAAATGTGCAGTGAATCTGCCACCACCTGACACAGCCAATTAATAAGGTTTGTAATGCAAACAAAACGTGCCAATTAGTTACTACTTCAGCACACCGGTGTGTTGGTGTGCTGAAGTGTGT
The DNA here is from genome assembly GCF_015708825.2 of Lethenteron reissneri. NCBI lineage: Eukaryota > Metazoa > Chordata > Hyperoartia > Petromyzontiformes > Petromyzontidae > Lethenteron > Lethenteron reissneri. The sequence goes on from NC_083817.1 coordinate 10,684,560, forward strand.
TTAGTGCCTGTGTTGGGTGGCGGCGGGCTAAAATATAGACATCTATATTTACGTGATCTAACCCAAAGAAACCTTTATTATGGATAAATTGGTCTCGAAAGCTTTTATATTAAACCAGAGCGGAGTATGGCAAACGCAACAACGCCGCTCACATTTCTGGCGAACCGAGCATCCAGCCCTTGTCGTGCGCGCGCAGCGTGACGAGGCTGCCGCGCTCATCCTTGTCCTCGCTGGCGCTGCGCTTGGGCGTCGGGGTGGGCGTAGGCGTCGCGGGCGTGGTGGGGATGCGCCGATCGTCGTGGTGGGACAGACGCTCCATGCTGCTGTAAACCTAGTAGGAGAGGCAGGCAGAGCGAGGCAGGGGACCGTTTGAGTTTGTTTGATACACTCGTCACAATTGCAGCCTGGGTGAACATCCTTAGAGGACCAGAGTTACACGGTACTGGGCATGTCCTCCATCTGATAAGTTATGTCTTCATTTCTCTCCTCACCCCCTCTCTCAAGATCATCTCCAGGATCTGGTCTAGATCGCTAGTCCTTCTCTACAATTCATCTTGTAGTACCCAAAGTGGTCTTCATAATTTCCCTCCAAGTTCGGAGTTTGAAACCATTCTACCAATATATGATTTTTTGTACCGACCCATGGAATTAAAGTGATTTTTAAAATATTTAATTGCTACATAAAATGAAATTCAGTTCATGTGAAAGTGTATGTGAGGTTTTTTTCTGTAATGCTCACATATATGTTTAAGTTAGATCAGCAAGATGTAGGAAGAGTGAACAATGTAGGGAGGCCTTCATCCAGCAGTGAATTGACAAAGGGTGATAATATATTTCTGCTCTATTTATTATTTACATTGAGTGTGTGGATATGAGCACAGCCCCTCCAATGTGCTGCGTTCCCTATGATTACCACCAGGTAAGCAAGGGATGCACGGAGGCCTGGCCCGTGCCGCAGTGTCAGCAGCCCGCAGGGCCGTGGCGTACCTTGAAGCGGGGCGAGCAGGAGGAGAACTGCCTCATCTCGAGTGGCTCCTCGTCGTTTGTGTCGTCCTCGGAGTCCAGGTGGTGATAGCGATCCGAGCGCGCTGCGCAAGCGCACGACACAAAATGGAAAAAGATCCCTCG
>NC_083817.1:10686187-10722829 GCF_015708825.2 Lethenteron reissneri
CACCGGTGGCGTTTCAAGTAAACAATTTATTGGGGGGGGGGGGGCCTTCAACACTTTTCGGCTGTCGCAATAACTCGCACAAGCAAACGGGGACCCCCACCACCTTCACGCGAAAAACCACCACCTCCCACAACTTCAACAACAACATCAACAGCAGCAGCAGCAACACCACCAACAAAAACAAACACAAGGTTGAGCGCAATTGTTCCCCCCCTATGAGCACCAAACTCGCCCCCCCCCCCATCATTGTGCTCTGGGGTCAGGCGCCACACAAAAGGGGGCCGCGTGACCCCGCGTGTTTGCCGGATTTCTAGGGTGGTTTGATCCGCCAAGTGGCCTCGCTTTGCCCGCTTTGTCTCTCCATGCCACCCCCTCCCACTGCTCCACCGCACCCCCCGCCTCCACCCGCCTCCACCACAACGCGTCCCCCGACATCAATGTCCCTCCGCCGTGCACCCCACCCACACCCACCCACCCCCACACCCCCCCCCCCACCCACCCACACCCACCCACTCCACCCACCACCACCCACCCACACACACCCACACCCACCCCCCCACCACCACCCACCCCCACCCACCACCCCCACACCCACCCCCCCACCACCACCCACCCCCACCGACCACCACCCACCCCACCACCCACCCACCCCCACCCACACCCACCCACCCACCCCCCCACCACACCCCCCCACCCACCACCACCCACCCACACCACCACCCACACCCACCCCCACCCCCCCCACCCCCACCCACACCCACCCACCCCCACCCACACCCACACCCACCCACCCCCACCCCCACCCACACCCACCACCACCCACCCACACCCACCCACACCCACCCACCCACCCCCACCCACACCCACCCACCCACCCCCGCGACAAACGAACGCACGCCCCAAACCTGACGTCTCCTTTTCTCATTTCATCGCCGCCTCTGTGAGCCCCCCCCTCCTCCTCCCTTCCACTCGCCCCCCCCCCTCCTCCCTTCCACTCGCCCCCCCCCCCCTCCCTTCCACTCGCCCCCCCCCTCCTCCCTTCCACTCGCCCCCCCCTCCTCCTTCCACTCGCCCCCCCCCCTCCTCCCTTCCACTCGCCCCCCCCCCTCCTCCCTTCCACTCGCCCCCCCCCTCCTCCCTTCCACTCGCCCCCCCCCCTCCTCCCCCTTCCACTCGCCCCCCCCTCCTCCCTTCCACTCGCCCCCCCCTCCTCCTCCCTTCCACTCGCCCCCCCCTCCTCCCTTCCACTCGCCCCCCCCCTCCTCCCTTCCACTCGCCACCTGCGCGAGGCATTCATCACCGCGGGCCTCTCTGACTCCGGTAGAGAATCACCAAGTGGGGGGGGGGCGAGGGAGCCCCCCACGTGGGGCCGCGTCACCCATCATCCCGCACCTGCGATTTGCGCGGTTTGCTACCTACCTGGGCTGTCCCAGAGGGCAGCAGTCCGTAGGGCAAATGGCCGTCTGGGCGGTCCATTCCGAGGGTCGGTGGGCCGCTCTTTGTGAGGAAATTGAAGATTGGACTTAGTTAAAAAAATATATAGCATTTTGTATTAAAAGATTGCATTACCTCGAATGTGTACGCTTCGTCGCTATTTACGCTGTCAGTTGGCATCGAGTACCCATATTCGGCAGGCAAAATCACGCGAATTCGCAGTCACATCGCAAATCTAGCTCCGAGCACTGCGCAGTCTGTCTGTCTAGTACACAGTCTGTCTGTCTAGTACACAGTCTGTGTAGCTCTTGCTGCTGCCTCCAGAGTGCTGGATTACAGGCGGCGGCGTCGCCACCACCACCACCGCCCGGCTCACGCGGCGTTAACACCTCAGCGGTGCAGTGATACATTACGCGAAACATTCGAGTAACGCGCGCGTCGTACCCTCCGTTATTTGTTGCGTCGTAGTCGGAGTGACATCGCACCACGCCAAAACTTGATCGTCGTTAGATTATTTTTGGGGGAAATTTCTTTCGCTTCAGGCGTTTTTTCGCTTAACGAGGCACTTCTCAGGAACCCATCTACCGCGTTCAACGAGGAGTTGCCCTAGCTGCCCAGCGTCTTCTCATCCATCCTCACTGTCGCCTCCACACCTGCAGCCCACCGAACCGCACCCTGGCCCAGCTGGGCCCCGCCCTCCCCCACTTTGCGCTCGTTACCCCGGGGGTCGTTACGGTTGGAAAGAATATTTTTTTTCTCACAATCGTTGTGGTTTTTTTCTCTCTCTCTCTCTTTTCTTTTCCACACTGCCTGTGCACGCGCGCGTGTGTGCTCACACTAACACGCGTAATTATCCACGCGATTGCGCAATTTGCAATCAACCGATCAAGCGCGAACTAATAAATAAATAAAAGTACAGGTGTGCCTCCGTGCGTCTGCGTCTTCGTGTGTGTGTCTCCGTGTGTGAGTTTGTGCTTGTGTGGTGTGTGTATCTCCGTTCGTGTGTCTTCGTGTGTGATTCTGTGCTTGTGTGTGTGTGTCTCCGTGCGTGTGTCTCTGTGTGTGATTCTGTACTTGTGTGTGTGTGTGTGTCTCCGTGCGTGTGTCTCTGTGTGTGATTCTGTACTTGTGTGTGTGTATGTGTGTTTTTTTTTGCGTGTGGCTGAAGTAGAGATGGAGCTGATGCGGTACGGGAGGATGTTGAGCTGAGTGGACTTTCCGACGAACGGTATCACGGGTGTCAAGATCGGCCTCTGTGGAGGAGGCTCGTGAAGGACGCTGCTACTGGGCAGTTGGAGGCAGTCGCCCTCCAGCAACACGGAGGGCAGTGGAGCGACGCTCACAACAACGGGTAGCTAAAGTACAGCAAGTTGGCACAGTAAGGGTATAACTGGTGCATGTAACAGGCAATCCATGGCACCTGGGTCTGTCCAGAGACTTTGTCAGAGAGCCGTCGACACTTCACGTGGCCTCAAAGTGCACCTGGCCTGGCACCGGCGCCGTGGTGACGCCCGCCGTCACTTAGTAGCGAATGGCGGGGGGTGGTGGTATTGGTGTGTGTGTCTCTGTGCGTGCGTCTCCCTGCTTGTGTGTTTCAAAGGGGAAGCTGGAGCGCTGCGCTTCGAACCCGGCGGCTCGAGTTCGATTCTGGCTCACAGCCAACACCAGCGACGATTATCTAAACCGGTCATGGGCCTCCCCTAGGTCGACTCAGCCTCAAATGAGTAGCTGATGCGATGTGTAAACATTGCTACTAGGGAGACAAATGCTGGCTAACAGCACTTGCCCCAACAGTATGTCAAGGCTATACTGGGGATCTTTGTCTTGTGCGTGCCTACGTTAAACGTAATTTATCCCGCGGCTAAATATGCCCTTGCAGTAGGCTTGGGCGATGCCTGTGATGTCCTTAACGATGGTGAGAAGCTGTAAATGAGGAAGGATAGAAAATGACATTGTAAACATTGCTTCGAGTGCTTTGGCTTTTGTTGTTTATGGAATGTGATTTAGCCACCACTGGAAGGGAAGGAGGTTACTTTTGAAACTGCCACTGAATTTGTACGAGTCGTGGAAGGTGCCCTGATCTGTTCCTCTGAGCTGTGACTCACCTCGAGAATCCAAAAGTTGCATGAGCCCGGGGTCGGCAACCTGCGGCTCTTCACGCACTGCTTCGTGTGTGTGTGATCACGTGTGTGTGTGTGTATTCACGTGTGTGTGTATTCACGTGTGTGTGTAATCACGTGTGTGTGTTCGTGTGTGTGTTCGTGTGTGTGTGTAATCACGTGTGTGTGCGTGTTCGTGTGTGTGTTATCACGTGTGTGTGTGTGTGTGTTCGTGTGTGTGTGTATGTAATCACGTGTGTGTGTATACTCACGTGTGTGTGATCACGTGTGTGTGTGTAATCACGTGTGTGTGCGTACTCACGTGTGTGTTCACACGTGTGTGTTCACACGTGTGTGTTCACGTGTGTGTGTAATCACGTGTGTGTGTATTCACGTGTGTATATTTGTATTCACATTGCATTGCGGCTCTTGAAACATTGAGTTTAGTACCGAATTCGAAAAAAAACCTCTTCTTATTATTTTGGATTCTGACCCCTGCCTTAGCCTGACTCTCTAAACCTCAGGAATTAATACTGAACCCTAACAATCCTGAAGGCGTCCTACTTGAATGCCTGTGTGCCTTCATTATTATGAAGAGCCACGATCAATCCACTGCTGGAAGAAGGCCTCTCCGAGACATTGCCATCTCACGGTTCTGCGATGTTACGATACACCCGGCACCACGGGCTGATTTCACCGCTTCAACTCTCCGGTGGAAGTCCTCTCATTCGCCTTCTCTTCCTTGGCTGCTGCCACTCCGTCACGATTCTTGCTTCTGCTGTATTGTATCCTGTGGCGAGGAGTGGTGGCGCAGTGGTTAAGCACACTGCTCTGGGAACCCGTGACTTGAGTTTGATCCGTGGCCAGGGCTAATATGAGTGGCGAGTGGTATCTGAACCTGTCCTGGGTTCTCCGTTCACCAACACACACCATGTAAGCCACCCCCCCCCCCCCACATGCCAGCCTTAATAGGTGCTCGCAAACAATGAAATAGTCCATAAGGCGAAATGGGGGCGGGGGAGCTGTATCCTGGTAAGAAAGACAAATATCCCCTGTGCAGCATGCAGCATACTGTTTGGCCAAGTGCTGTTCGCGAGCACCTATTAAGGCTGGAGCGGGAACGGCGCACAAGAAAGCGGGCGGCGGGGACAAAGCCACGCCCAGCCACCTTTGTCTCCCCCCAGTCGTGCACATGTGCACCCCGCAGGAGGTAGTGCACTCATTTAGGGCTGAGTCAACCTAGTGGGGGGCAGGCTCGGTTCGGATATCACTCGACGCTGAAGTTTGCGCAATGGGTGTGCAGCAGCAGCAACAACAACAGCAGCCGCCATTCGCCACTGAGTGGCGGTGACGTCCCCCGCTGCGCGTGTGCCAGGCTAGGTGCACTTTGATGGCACGTGAAGTGTTGAAGGCCCGCTGCTGGCAGGAGGTCACGGGACAGACCCGGTTGCCATGGGTTCGCGGCCACCTGTAACTCCCTACTGCGCAACAATTGCTGAGTTTTATCCGACCTGCTGTGAGCGTCGCTCCCTCCACCCTCCGTTGTTTGCTGGAGGGGCGACTGCCTCCCGCTACCCAGGAACGTCCTTCACGAGCCTCCTCCTCCTCCTCCCCTCCCTCCACAGAGGCCGATCTTGACAGCGCGAGGTGCCGGCCATCGGCAAATCCGTGTCCGTGCATGCGACTATGGGCAGGGGGGCATGTGGGTACTGTACATGCAACGTCAAAGCCCCTTCCCTGTCCTGCTCTGCCCTGTTCGGCGTTGAGAATGTCCCCGTCGCCCACGCGGGATTAACATGTTTCGCATTTTTGGCGGTCGCAACGCGCGGCTGGTGAGTTAGCGAGCTTTTGAAGCTGGAGCGCACAAAGGCAAATGTGCCCTCCCCCCCCATAGCATTTGTACGTACGCACGTTTAACTTCTTTCGCACCGTACGTAGCCAACCGTGCTAATCGGAGGCGCGACTTCAGCGGACTACCGGGGCAAGTGCCGTTCGCGAGCAGCGCCCCACGAAGGCCGGCACGGCGCACGAGGGGGGTGTCCCCCCACTGCTTGTGTTTATACACCACGGCAGGTACTCATTTAAGGATAACTATTAAGACTGTCGCAGCGCATGAGATTGGGGGGGGGGGGGGGCTGTGACCAGTGGTCACCCAGCCACCTTTGTTTCTCCGATGCTGATGACAACAAGCATTCAAAGTCAACCTTGGAGTGGCCCAGACCAGGTAACATGTTTCTAATTGCTTGAATGATGTGATCTGATGTTCACCCGGGCTAGGAATTGAACAATTTGTTAGCTCCCATCATAGGCCAGCACCATGCCCAGCCGCCGTTGTCTCCTTTGTGCTGAAGTTTATAAACCATAACAGCTACTTGCTAACGGCTGAGTCAACCTAGGGAAGGGCCAGGACCGGTTCAAATATTCGTCATTGGTTGTGGGCGGTGCTGGCCACCCACAACGTCGTGTAGCGTTCCGCCCTTCATAGGTGCTCCCTGGCAGCACTTGCTCCAAACAGTGTGTATATATAGGGCTACATGGGTGATCTTTGTCTTTGTGTGTGGATTAGTGGGGCGTGTTGCTGGGGCAGGTGGCATTGCGGCTAGAGCATCTCGACTCACACGTAGGAGGTCACAAGGTCAAATGCCGCTCAGGGTTCAACTCAGCTGATCGTCTGACCACGCAGGTGTTTTCACTGCGGAGGAGTGACGTGAGGGCCTACGAGCAATGCCACGTGTCCCCGTGTGACTCACACAGTCCGGGAAATTGGCTTCTGAGTTCGGGTGGCAGCAGGAATTGATTTGCACCGAGATTTGGTACCGGTGTCGCTGGGTTATTGCAGTCGACGGCGCAGCTTTGTATTGTTTGTTGTTGTAACGTTCTGAATTGCACCTACTGGACATCTGTGTGGGGGGGGGGCGCGTTTTAGCTCATCGGATATCTCCGGTATATATAAATATTTTGATTCTGATCATTCTAGACCTAGCGCAGAATGCACACAATCCCGTTATACTTCTGTAGCTAAGCGGGGTTGAGCCTGGATAGTGCTTGGATAGGTAACCACTTTGAACAAAAGTGAGATGCAGCAGGCGTTGTGGGCAGTGCAGTACAAAACAAATCATTGCCCTTTTGCACTCCCCCTACGCCTTCACCGACACACATTGACCAGCGCGGTGAAGTAACGATGTACACATGTCATATTACAAAAAAATATAAAAGTTTTGCTGGCTGGCCGACTGGCTGGGCGTTACGTCCGGAGGGAGGGACAGACGGACGGTCACGTCCAAAGGACATGCGCGTTGCTAGTTTCTGATTAAAAACTAAACAATTCGCTCAATATATCGTACAACAATTTACATAATCAGCAAATTCTCATCGTATATATGTACATTGAGGGAGGTTGAGGAGGGTAGTTATTTGACCATACTTCACCACGCTGGTCAGTGCGGATTAGTGAAGGAGTGGAGCATAGACGTGGGGACATAGTAGAATACAACATTGGATGTTTACAGCACTACCATCTGGTGGCCACCAAGAAGCCCAGCGAGAGGCCGTGACATCTGGAGGTGCACGCCTCTAATGCAGCACTGTGGAGAGAGTCAGGGAGGGTTGGTAGACCACAAAGTCGTGACCCTCCCTTGCCTACCCGCGGACACTGATGTCGCCATCTCCTGGAGATGAGAGAGCGGTAGTGTAGTGGTTAGCGCCGCGGTGTATATAGGAGGTCGTGGGTTCGATCCAGATCCTGACGCCTGCTGTATATTTGGAATTAGCATGTTCTTTCTCTCTCTCTCCCCCCGTGGTCGCGTGGATTTTTCTCCGGGTCCTCCAATTTTCCCTCCACGTTTATAATCAACGTGCTTTTGACTGCTATACATTTCCACGTGATAAGCCACTTCGTAGAGCAATAATTGGTGACCAAGTCGCTTCTTAATAAGAGCTACTATATAGCTCAATGTGCCTTACTGATACATCTATTTTTTAAATAGTCCATAGTTTAAATAATTTCCCTTGTTTGCCTGAGTAGGTAAGGCAGCACAGCAAGTCGATTAATCGCCATGTGTATGGAGGTGGATCGAGTGGCATTGATTTCCCCCGGCCACTCCGGTTTCCTCCCACATGTAGGTTCACGAATAAACGCTCATTAACGGAGTTGGACAAACATCCCAATATAGGACCACGGAGATTAGGAAAATCGACGCCATCGGTTCCGGCTGCATTTGTCTTGCGGTGAAATAAAAAAACGGCGTTCTGTGATGCATTGTTCATGAACGGCGCACTCCTTCAATGGATGAGGAAATGCAAAACTACACGAATCTCTCTCCTGAATTGCTTCTTGTGTTTTTAGTTTGTTGTCCTTCCCCAGCACCTCCGATTATCACGGTTGGCTACGTACGGTGCGAACGAAGTTCAATATAGTACAACATACATACATGAAGCCCTCTTGTCGTGGCCAACAGCAGCAGACCTCGGACATTTGGGCATTTATCTCCTGAACATATTGCTGACATTATCACACGCTTCAATGATAGAAGGCTGCATGAAATCATATCATTGCTCTTTGGTTCTTTCGGTAAAGTCACGTAAGTATAAAATAAAATACAAAAACTTTTTTATAAAAAAAAAATGTAACAATAAAAAAAATATATATATATTTTTTTAAATGTATTGTTACAAATTTTTGTAAAAAAGTTTTTATTTTATTTTATACCTACGTGACTTTACCGAAAGAATCAAAGAGTATGGAACATTGCAGTCACGAAAACTTAAGATCTAAACCAAATCATTGCTATTCATTTTCATCATCATTATCACCTGTGTTTAACACGTGATTGTCGCCCATACCAACACTGCCCACAGGCTCAACCCGTGCTTACTAGTTGCGCGACATGGGTACAGATAGGGGCGCATTCCGGGTGATGCGGCCGCAGGTCACGAAAGGCGAACGCAGAAAATAAATGCAAAGTTAGACTAAACATTCAGAACGGATGAGAACACAAAAACTGGCCGTGGCGAGGCGAGACAAGCTCACTCGTATAAGTGTTTCTAAAAAAGCCGTTTACACAATGCACAAGCACCCCCGTGACTGCTCAAAAGCTAAAGATAACAGATTATGCAAGATAAGCCCCTGCCAAAGCCACACTCCGACCACAAACCCCGTAATATTGCCAAGTCGACATCTCAACTCGCACGCGCACGCTACATTGTTTGCGTCTCTGCCACGCACCGCGGCAAAGCACAGATCTGCGGAGAAATCCATTAACGCTAAAACCTTTGGGGTGTTTTCTTTTTTTCGCTGTAAAGTAGCAACTATTTTACCCGTGGCACACCACCACCACAGGTAGGTGGTGGGGGTGGAGAGGCAAGGACGGAATGCGTGGCCACCAACTGACGGGATGGGAAGCGGTGAGAGAGAAGGAGAAGAGAATGGGAAATATCAGAGCAAGGATAGAAAAAGGAACGGATCAACGGGAAGCGAAGGGGGTCGAGGGGGGCTCGGGAAAGTTTAGGATCCGCTCGTCGTCGGAGGAGGAGGCTACGCTACAACAAGAGCCTCGACTCTGCTGCGCTGCGCGGAGCGGCGTCTGTTCTCACGGCCGGGCCTCGCCGATGCGTCCACGCGTTCTACGGCGCGGTGGCTGTAACCTGAACACACACACATCGGGAGCCACCTGAGCGAGTCGAAGCCCATTACAGCGGAATCGCACTTAAGCCGCGAGATGAGACGCTCAGCGACGAATTGAGAAACTGTCAAAACAGATAATCGCAGAGAGAACAACTTGGCCATGCGTCTGTTGGAACGCGACGACTGGAAGAAGAAGATGAAAAAAAAACACTTCGGGGCCAAGTTGAACTCGTAGGCTTTGGCGACCAATATTGTGATTCGTCGTTGATGTTTGGGTGGTGATCGCGTGAATAAAAATGCGCGTCGTTAACCCCCTCCACCCGAGACCGCTAATAGATGAAAGTTGTCACGTGATGAACAAACGCATCATCGTATTAATCCTTCAGTTATTTAAGCTGGACTGGAATCAACCAGCAATAGAATATAAAACTAAACTATAAACTAAACTATTTGTATTTTACCAGGCAAGGCCCACACTGAGATATAGAGAAAAAAAATCCGAAGCGACCTGGCTACAACAAATGATAGCTCAACGTAGTGGCTTATCACGTGGACATTCATCGCAAATAAATACTCCAAGCGCATGCTTCTACATACAGACGAAAAACACGGAAAAAAATCCACGTGACCACGGGGAGAACATGCAAACTCCAAAAATCGTCAGGGTTGGAATCGACCCCACGACCTCTTGTATCCGAGGCGAGGTAGTTAACATCGCGCTACCGTGGCGCCCTGTAGAGCAATGCTCATGATAATGATAATGACGATGATGATGATGACAATGATGATGATAATGATAATGACGATGACAATGATGATGACGATGATGATGATCGATGGCAAATGGAGAGCCCCTTTGTACCGCCCCGCGTGTTCGCGGTGGTGCTGAGTCTCTCTCCTGCGTGTGCGTGTGGCGCACCTTGTGCCGAACAACACGTGGTGCCACACGACCACACAATCCGGGAGTCTCTCTCCCCCCTTGCCCCTCCCCCTTCTTAACTATATAACGTCTTGCCACGGCAGCTCTCTCTCCCACTTCAGCAAAACAAACTATTGCTGTGGTTTTCCCACCTGATGATGATTTCTTGTGTTGCAATCGAAACGTCGTGATTTGTTTTATTTTAATGTATTTTTAACTACGTGACTTTACCGAAAGAACCAAAGAGTGTAGAGTCTATTTTCGTCGAAGCCCCCTGCCACACGTATCACGGGTTGACTTTCTCAATCGATATATTTTCTGGAACGTCGACATCCACACCTCCTGTCGCTCCTCTGCAAAAGCCTCGCCGCTTCTCCATTGTCAATTCCCTTCCTCTTCCCTCCCATCGCTCCTCCACCTCTTCCCGTTTCTCCCCTACCCTGGCTCATCGTGACCCCCATGTGCCCTCTGTTACGGTCACACTCGTTCATTGACACTTGCACTGCCATCTAAATAACTTTATTTTTGTTACCGCTTGTAAACTATGTTATAGAGCGCCTTCAGCTAAGGTGTTGTTTATAAGTATAAAATCACACGTCACGTGAATTGACATTACAAACACGTGTGCGTCCTTGTTAAAGACAGCTAATGTTTAAGGCCATTAAGGAAGTTAAGAGTAAGTAACTGCCCACGTTTATCTAAATAGACAAGCCACGGTGGCTAGGAGATGTTAACTACCTCGCCTGGTATACAGGAGGTCGTGGGTTTGATCCCGACCCTGACACCTGCTTTATATTTTGAGTTTGCATGTCTCTCTCTCCGTGGTCGCGTAGATTTTTCTCCGGGTTTAGAGTAATATGGCTGCTATAATTTTCCACTTTGTTGAGCTATCATTTGTGACCAAGTCGCTTCTAAAAAAGAGCTCTATAGCTTCATTCGCGGTACGTGTTATACTGGAGTTATGCGTCTTGCGCGTTATGGAGGAGCTATTTTTCCTCGACACGTAATTCGTGGTTACCCAAAGCACCGCGCACACACGTGGTTACCGTGGTTACCGTGGTTACAGCGCACAGCAGAGCGTCATCAAGGAGACGTCACAAGGCGTGGGACGGACGCGTCGCGACCACGTGACACGGCACTCATTCCTGCGAAGAAGAGCTTCATAATTCATCGGATTTCTCCAGGCTAAATACATATTCTGATTCTGAGCGTTCGGCACTTCAGCTGCCGAGGAGAGAAAATCGGCGAGCAAGTGAGAAGCTGTCAGTGTTGGTGGTGGTTGGTGGTGGTTGGTGGTGGTTGGTAGTGGTTGGTCGTGGCAGTTGGTGGTGGTGGTTGGTGGTGGTTGGTAGTGGTTGGTGGTGATTGGTGGTGGTTGGTAGTGGTTGGTGGTGGTTGGTGGTGGTGATTGGTGGTGGTTGGTAGTGGTTGGTGGTGATGGTGGTGGTAGTGGTGGTGGTGATTGGTGGTGGTTGGTAGTGGTTGGTCGTGGCAGTTGGTGGTGGTGGTGGTGTGGAGGAGGAGCGATGCGGTGCGGGAAATAAACTGCTCACTCAACTGCAGCGGCACTGAACAATCACATCATTTGGCCACTTAATTGTCGCCATATGTGGTCCAGCACCAGAATACGTTAAGTGATATTGACAATGAATACTAATGTCATGCAGTATAAGTGAATCTGCTCATGCTGCGTGAAGTAAAGTAATTTCCAAGCGATTTGCGTCATCAAACAAATTGCCCGATTCCTGATTAGAAGGGAAAAAAAACAGTGAAAACGATATTTTAATGAGATTTATCTCCACGCATCGATGTGTACCATCGTGGCGCATGCATCCAACTCCGGGTCGGTGCATCAATGAGAGACGTTCGTACGTGAGACCACCACGAGCGATTTGCCCGCGAGGTTGGCTTGCACCAGGCAGTACAGCAGGTAGGTTACTAACCTATCCCATACAGATCTCTGAGCACCAATCGCATGCGTGGGCAGATTCCGAGTGGGGCTTTTCTTGTGTGAGTGTGTGAAACGCGATAAGAAATTCGCCAAACACCACAAAGCGGGCGGGATCCTCCTGAAAATGAGCCTTAAGAATCGGCCGAGGCTCCCCCGTGTCAATAAAGGACCCTTTGCCCTTCTCTGTGGCGTAGCTCTCTCTCTCACGTGGCTCTCACGCAGGTAATGCCTCGTCTCTCTGTCTGCCCGTCTCTCTGTGCGTGCGTGTGTGCCTCTCTGTCTGCATGTATGTGCTCAGTGCTCAGCACAGCAATAGAAGCAGCAGCAGCAGCACAATGTTGGCTGCCCACAGGATTAGTAGCCAGGAACCTCCTTCTCACGCAGCCAAGAGTCTGCGTCTCCCCGGGCCGGTAAGCCACACGCCAAACACATTCCCTGAGCTGTAACCATGAGCACGCTCACGCACGCAAGACAAAGAGCCCCGCGTGTAGAGACTTAACAGACTGTTGGGGCAAGTGCTGTTAGGGAGCACCTTTGAAGGTCGGCGCGAGGGGGTGGGGTGGCCAGAACCACACCCGACCGCCTTTGTCTCCCCAGGAGAGATGTTTACACACCGGACCAGGAACTCATTTGGGGCTGAGTTCACCTAGGGGAGGCCCAGGACCGGTTCAGATAATCGTCACTGGTGTTCGCCGTGAGCGGGAATCTAACTCGGTTGGCCGGGTTCGTAGTGCAGCGCGCTAACCGCTACACTACCGCTTCCCATACACGCAGACACACACTTAGATTAAAATACAAAGATCCCCCGTATAGCCTTAACAGACTGTTGGGGCAAGTGATGTTAGCGAGCACCTATGATGGTCAGAACGGCACACGAGGGCGTGGTTTGCCAGCACCACGCCCGACCGCCTTTGTCTGCCCAGTGGTGATGTTTTTACCCACCGCACCAGGTACTCATTTGAGGCTGAGTCGACCTAGGGGAGGCCCACGACCCGTTCAGATAATCGTCACCGATGTTGACCGTGAATCGAACTCGGTTCGCCGGTTTTCGTAGCGCAGCGCGCTAACCGCCACACTACCGCTCCCCGACACTTACACACACACACTCACAGACACTTACACACACACTGACTGACAGACGCACACACACACCGACAGTAAACACTGCAGCAGGGCTAATGCTCTCATTGGCACACAACGACTGCTTTCCCGGCAGGGCCAGGGGCAGGGCGCGCGGAGCACCGCACTAAGCCGACTCGGCTGCTTAAACAGCGACAACTGCTGCCGCTGCCGCCGCTGCTGCTGCTGCTGCTGGTAATGTGGCCGCCTCTTGGATGATGAAGGCGGCGATCGTGCGAGCACCATCTGTTAACAAGCGGCCACTCCCGCATGGGAATAATAACGCGGCTGCACACACACACACAACGCGCACACACACACAATGCGCACGCACACACAATGCGCACACACAACGCACACACACACAATGCGCACACACACACACAACGCACACACACACCTTGCACACACACACACCTTGCACACACCTCGCACACACACACAACGCACACACACACCTCGCACACACACAACGCGCACACACACCTTGCACACACACACACCTTGCACACACCTCGCACACACACACAACGCACACACACACCTTGCACACACACACAACGCGCACACACACCTCGCACACACCTCGCACACACACGCGCGCGCGCGCGCCCTGCACACACGTGCTTTGCACACACACAGACAAAGATCCCCCCGCGCCCTGTATAGGCTTAACAGACTGTTGGGGCAAGTGCTGTTAGTGAGTGGCAAAACCACGGGGTGGTTTGGCCAAACAAACAAAACAACGCGCGCAGCCGCCTTTGTCTCCCCCGGTGGCAATGTGAGCACCTCGCACGAGCTACCCGTGAGAGGTCGAGGCGACCTCGGGACAGGCCCGTGACCGGTTCTGATAATCGTCACAGGTGTTGGTGGTCGTGAGCGGGAATCGAACTTGGGTGGCCGGGTTTGTAGAGCAGCGCGCCCACCACTGCGTCACAGCTCCCCATTGTGTAAGGTACACACACACGCACACGTACATGTGGCAAATCCTACTAATTACATGACTTGAAAATTACTCCGCAATTTGCAGAATGCCAAATAAATTAACATTTACAGTATCTTTTCACGCGCTTTTGTTTCTTGTTTTTTGTAAAAGGGAGATCTTACAACAACAACAATAACAAACAATTATGCTTTTTTAATTGCCCCAGGAGTGACGACTTGATGCTTCCATCCAAAAGTGGATAGATAATGGATGATGTTGATGATGATGATGATTTACCCGACAGAGCCTCGCTGAATCTCAGGATGCATTCTTACGTCGAAATGTTTGGCCCAAATCAAATGACGATTTCTCGGCTTCTTGTGTGGAACGAACCTGAAAATCCGAAGAAAACTCACGCATATGAGGGGGTGACACTCAAAGCTCCGCATAGCTATTACGGAATCATATATTGTGGGTGCTACCGTGGCAAAATGTTAACTACCTCGCCTGGTATTCAGGAGGTTGTGGGTTCGATCCCGATCCCGATCCCGACCCTGACGCATGTATATTTGGAGTTTGCATGTCTCTCTCCCCGTGGTCGCGTGGATTTTTCTCAAGGTCCTCCGTGTTTTCCCTTCCACATTTATAATCAGCGTGCGTTCAGAGTATTTGGCTGCTATTTCCACATGATGATGAGCCACTTCGTTGACCTATAATTCGTGGTCAGGTCACTTCTGAAAAATAGTTGTATAAATCTTCACTTAAAGCTTTCGTGACTGCAGGAATTCATATTCTTTGGGTTTTTCGGTAAAGACACCTAGATGGGTTGAAAGAAAATAACAAAAAATAACAAAAAACTATTTTCTTTTAACCTATCGACGTGACTTTACCGAAAACCCAAATAATATAATATCTATATAGCTTAGTGGGCCTTACTTGGTAATACAAAAAACCATACAAATAAATCTTCTTGGTTCTTTCGGTAAAGTCACGTAGAAGGAAAATAATAAAATAATAAAATTAAACATAATAAAATAATTCTCACGACGTTTCGGCCACAACGCAAGCAGCCGTCTTCAGGTGGAGAACATGTCTGTCGAGGAGACAGAAAGAACCAAGAAGATGAATCTCTGCAGTTACAAAAGCTTTAAATTGAAACATACAACTAAAGTTCAAACATCGTGTAGTAATGCTTGCCAGCTCGTGGCCACCTCCCAGGCCAGGCCACGTGGGCTGCCTGTAACCCGGCACTGTGGTGGCAGCCGCAGCAGCGAGGGTTGATGGATCACCGCACCAACAGAAGTTGTTGTGAGACTCCCTCCTACGACCCGTGAGTGTTGAGGTGGTGCCGTACCCTGCTGGCTCGCCAGGAGAAGGCGACACAGCAAGTGGACTAATCCCCAGCTGGTTGGGATAAGCGCTGTTAGTTTTATTATATTATTGGTTCTTTCGGTAAAGTCACGTAGAGGGAAATAATAAAATAATAAAATATTTTATACAATTCTCACGACGTTTCGATTGCAATACAAGCAATCATCATCAGGTGTGAAAACCACAGCAAGAAATTGTATTTCCCCCACGCTTGGCTACGTACGGTGTGAAAGAAGTTCAACATACATAAATAGAGGACCGCAGAGCTTGGGCGGGAGGGGGGGGGGGATGCAGCTCATCACGTGGTTGCTGCTTTCCTCGCTCGTCTGTGGTTCCTCCTCTGAGTCGTTCTCCCTATTCGACAGCGAGTCAGTTCTGTACCGTGCAGTCGACACTATTATTATTATTCACCCTTTCGTATTCACAGGCGGTCTCCCATCTGAGTGCTCACCAATGCTCAACCCTGCTGAGCTTGTGAAAAGATCCGACAGGATCGGGTTGTGATGCAGGTCGCTCCCGTCGTGGCTGCAAGAGATGGAAATGTAATCTCAGCGGGCCTCTCGCGCAAGTTAAATGTGGCGACAGCCAGATTGACTTATACTGGCATTAATCTCTACGATGATGAGCTCTGCACCCAAGGAGCCTGTATTTAATGTATAATTGAACGACCACAAACCGCACTAATTGAGATTAAAATCGCAAGGGCGTGCGGGAGATACAGGCGAGGTTCAAACTGGAGCTGGTAGATGATGCTTTGAAGTGGACTTCGTTTGTTGTGGTCAATTACCCTTCAGTCGTGGTGGCACCCCCCCCGCCCCCACCCTAACACCCTAACTTTCGAAGGCGGGAAATCCCCGACAAGCCACGCTCGGTTTGACGCGACCAGCGGCACACGTGAGAACAGAGGTGATGTTTTTTTTCTTCGATTTTTTATGTTATCCGATTAGTCGAGATACGTAATCGATAATCGGTTGAGCAATGCATCACTCAGATAACTGGAGAGCCCAGCGCTGGCAAAAACATCTCACACTTTTCACACGAGCATTCCACCACCACGAGTCTCTGAGCCAGTGATGGAATTCCACATTCCCATGGCCAGGGGCCATGCAGTAAATCGCACAATCACTGTTGACGCCCCAGAAAGTGGCTATTTATGTTATTGAGGGGCGATTGGGTTTGATGTTGCCAAAGCTTGTGTTCGGCAATATTGGCCCGTTGTTGGGCAACACAGCGTTGAAGTGTGTTGAGATCCAGTGTCAAGAGTTCGTACTGCGGTTTGTATTTGTATCATGTCAAATCGTCACGCGTTGATAGTGCTTAACATTGGGCGGAAACCGTAATGAGGTGGGTCATCAATGATCTATGTTGGGCAAATTGTCACGTGTTGTCCCGGCAATGCATTGTATTCTACCGGCTAACAATGCATTCAATGCCTTCGCATGGGGGTCCACATGATGTTATTCAGGCCCCATTATTCCGCACGTGCTGGGCCCGTTGACCAACACTGCCCATACGGTGGGGCGTGGTTGCACTCAGTCTACCACTACTCAGTCTGCCACGGCTCAGAGTCGGGCCACATCGGCATGCGGTTCCACACCCGCACCCCCGCTCCCTCCATCTCCCCCTCGTCCCCCCCTCGTCTCCCCCTCGTCTCCCTCCATCCCTCGTCGTCTCCCTCCGTCTCCCCCTCGTCTCCCACCAAACGTCTCCCGCGACGCGCCTCGTGCTGCTGAGAAAGCTCGCGCCCATCGTGAGCGCCGCTTGGAATTCGACGCCCACAATAGCGCGGGGGTCACGCCCGGGGTCGCCGAGTGCCGGTGGGGGTCGAGTTTGTCCTCCGATTAGCCCCCAAAATGAGCTCTTGTCGAGTCACCGAGGGCTGTCCATCAGCCCTGAACCCCCTCCCCCCGCCCGCCCGCCACCCTCTCTGAGCGCCCTCGCAATGTACCCGCCGATTATCCCCTAGAGCCCCCGAGACTAACCCTGCCCCACCGCTTGGCCCGCTGGCCCTGCCAGCCAGCCCTGGCTTCTCGGAGAGGGCACACGAAGCGCGTCGCTCTAGCTGCTGCTGCTGCCGCTACTGCTGCCGCTGTTGCTGCCACTGCTGCCGCTGCTGCTGCCACTGCTGCCGCTGCTGCTGCCGCTGCCGCCGCTGCTGCTGCCACTGCTGCTGCCACTGCTGCAATGTTGTGAAAATCTGTTATGCGTGTTTTGTTTTTGGAGGGGGCGAGGGGGCGAATGGTGGATTTGTGAGTGGTGATACACACACACACAGATGAACGGACCGACGCACTCACGCATATACACACACACATACGGATGAACTAATACACACCTGCACACAATCACAAAGATTCCCCCGTTTCGCCCTAGCAGATATTTTTTCTGGGCACATTTTGTTAGCGAGCAGCTATGAAGGCCGGCACGGGACACCACGGGATCGGGGGTCAGCACCACGCCCGGCCGCCTTTGTCTCCCGAGTGGCGATGTTTACAAATCACACCGGGTACTCATTGGAGGCTGAGTTGACCTAGGGGAGCGGCCATCGAACTCGGGTCGCTGGATTCGTCGAGCAGAGCGCCAACCACTAAATGACCACTCCCCACCAGCACCACACACACGCACACACGCGCGTGCAAGATACTTCCAGAGAATTTGATCCTATCTCAGGGAAATTTCTCATCCACGTAATTTGAATCGGTTGCTAAAGACATGGGCCTACACTCCATCGTTAATACGTCACGATTATCCGCACTTGATAAAAAAAAACACCTTCATAACAAATTGTCCAAACTCTTCCGACTTTTCGCGTGATGGGGTGAGCGTCCGTGGGGTCTATTGAGAAATATTTGACGCCAAATGTCAGCGCTGTCGGCCAATTACTTTCTGCCATTACGCGGCGCAGTCGTACACGAGGACGTCAGTCAGTGTTCAGGAAACGGCGCACGAAGCCGGCGAAGCGAGCGGTCCAGCGGATGAGACAGACGCGTGCGTGCGCGTGAACAATAACCTCGGACGTGGGGAAGATCGCGCGATCAGACGCAGCCCTTTTGCCAATCCACTGCTGGATGTGTGTCCCCTCCCCATGCCATGCGGATCGTGGGTGAGATTTACGCGACCGCACTTCACCACGCTGATCATTGCGTCTCGGTGACGATGGTGAGGTGGGGGGGGGGGGGGTGTGAGGGGAGGGGGAGGAGCAGTAACGTGGCAGCATAGAAGTATAGTACAACAATGGATTTTGTTTAACGCGACGCTGCCTCTAGACAGTGGACTGGGCGTCAATTCTATGAGTCTCGGACGAGCATTTGATGGTGATCTCTCCTCCACTGAACCCAAGTATGGAAATCCCACATTACTATGGCGGGGACTTATCATGTACACAGCCACTGTTGGATTAAACAATGTGGTCATACTTTCATCAGCCCTGCTATAATGATTGACTGTGTGAGCCCTGAACAATGCTATCACAGGAAGAGGTAATCACAGGCAGATGGGAAGAGGAAGGTCTTGGGACAGGACTTGAACAAAGGAAGAAAGTTGTCAGCACTGCTGAACTATTATAATGTTATCAGGTAAAGGCTCGCCGAGCCGTGTAGCTCTTCTTTAGAAGTGACCTGACCATGAATGATAGCTCAGCGACGTGGGTTATCACGTGGAAATGTATAACAGCCAATTTGTCTAAACGCGTGTTTCTAAATGTAGAGGGGAAAACCGGAGGACCCAAAATAAAAATCCACATGACCCTGGGGAGAAAGATACACACATTCCATATATATATGCGTCAGGGTCGAGATCGAACCCACGACCTTTTGTATACCAGGCGAGGTAGTTAACATCTCGCTACCGGATGGATGGTTGAAGGGAGTTCCGGACTAAGGAGACAGCACACGAGAATGACCTTCAGATTGTGAATGGAACACTCGAACTCACGATGCAAATAAATAGAAAGACAGATGGACAAATGGATTTATGGACAAAAACATTGACAAAAGGGTGGACAAACACAGGGCAGATGGACAAAAGTATGACCAGACAGAACGTGTGGACAAATGGCTAATATAATTTATTGGCAAGTGAAGTAGATGGATCAGCAGACGGATGGATAGCTTCGGAGGTAGATGATGGGGGAAAAAACAAGTAGACGGACAGGACAAATGGAAAACTGGAACAGATTTTTTTTGGAAGGATGGTCTAACAGACGTGTAGATGGACACATATGTGGACAACCTAACAAAAGTACCGATAGACAAATGGATGTTGGAATGGGCGGATGGACAGATGGACAAGCACACAGACCGTACAAGACAATTTCGATTCTCACGTGGCTCTCAAATTAGCAATGAAACGGGCGCACACGCACGCACGCGAAGCATTAATGGGTTCGCGCAAGCCGAGCATGAAGAAATAAGTGCTTGGGAAAAGCGATCAGACTCCGTGATCCCACCTTCAGGGGCCCCATCCCTCCCACCCCCGCCCCCCTCCTGCACCCCCTCCACCCCACCCCTTGTGAAAACCCTTTACCGCAAACCCTACCCCATGCACTCTGGCTCTTCAAAAAAAAAAACCCCACTTCATTTATGGGGATTTCAGTGAGCCCGAGAGCTGCCCTACTTGGGAAAATGATTTAATGACCTTTTTTTTGCTTTTCATTCTTTTTACAACCCGTAAAGCCCCTCTCATTGCAAGGGTGAAGTGGTGGGGGGCGGGGGAGGGGGGTGCTAAGGGATGAGAGGGAGGCGTGAGGCGATATTGGTGGAAGGGTGTTATTAAAATGCGTTCGCAAAACTGACCGAGCTCCAATTTATTGGTGTTTTTGAGACGGCCTCGGTAATGGTTTATAAACGCAAGGCAAGATATCTTCACCACGATCATCAGTGTGCATACGCAGTTTCATCTTTATCAGTGAATGTGTTAATAGAGGATTGTAGAGCTTGGGCAATTGTTTGGTAGGTGCGGGTCAGCTCTGAAGGCAGCTCCTGGTGTCTTCACAGCTGACCTGGAGTTCCTCAGCGATTGTGAAATGCTATTTTGGTATGAACGACGACGCGATATATAAAACTACAATTTTTTTTTCAATAAGCGGGCTTGGGCAGGACGTGTCATGGCTAGAATGGAGTTTGGCCGATGAATCCAGAATAACAACACAGTGGCAGCCAATGAATGAGACGTGATAATTCGGACATCCACCAAATAAATGGAGCGATTCAATCAGTTCAGAATCAAAATATCTATTTATACTGGAGGAATCAAATGAGCTATAAAGCTCGTGTGCAAGTTATTGGGTGTATTGTTACATCGCAGGGCCGTGAGTTGTAGGGGCAGTGGCGGCTTTGGGAGGTCTTCATCCAGCAGTGGCTTGAGCATGGATGATGATGACGATGATGTAATCACTGGAAAAAAAAACGCATCCCGCATGCACTCACATCCTCGACCCATTATACAGTGACGCCACTGAATCACACCTGCCAGACTTACAGACGACCAACTTTATTTGTTCACTCGTCCAATTTAAATGTTTGCAATGTGTACGCGATTGTTTAAAACCGGGAGTAATCAATGCTTGCGGAGTGGGGGTTCGATTCCTGACCACGGCTAACATTAGTGGCTGCCGATATCTGCACGGGTCCTGGGCCCCCCCAAACCGCACTGACAGCTGCGGTGATAAATAGTCACACAAACCCCCGTGACCAAAATAGCATGGGAGCGTCTTTGTCCAGCAATGGATTGATAAGTGCGTGTAGATCAGCGGTTGGCAACGAAAATAACAAGAAGAGACCATTTTTTGGTCGAATTCGCTAAAAAAAATGAAGGCTCAATATTTCAAGAGCCGCAATGCCACGTGAACAATGTCACGAAGCCGTCCTTAAAGAGCCGCACGCGGCTCCAGAGCCGCAGGTCGCCTACCCCTGGTGTATATAAACAGATACGTGGACATGGAATGTCAATCGTATGCCAGCTGGCTTTGTTTATTGAAGGTTGACTATAAAACGAAGGATGGATGGTTGGTGGTCAGCTCCATTGGTGGCCTTGAGGCAGAGGTGGGACAAAGTCATTGTTATGCAAGTCCAAGTCGAGTCTGAAGTCATCAAATTCATGACTCGAGTCTGACTCGAGTCCAAGTCACATGACTCGAGTCCACACCTCAGAGGTGGGACAAAGTCATTGTTATGCAAGTCCAAGTCGAGTCTGAAGTCATCAAATTCATGACTCGAGTCTGACTCGAGTCCAAGTCACATGACTCGAGTCCACACCTCAGAGGTGGGACAAAGTCATTGTTATGCAAGTCCAAGTCGAGTCTGAAGTCATCAAATTCATGACTCGAGTCTGACTCGAGTCCAAGTCACATGACTCGAGTCCACACCTCAGAGGTGGGACAAAGTCATTGTTATGCAAGTCCAAGTCGAGTCTGAAGTCATCAAATTCATGACTCGAGTCTGACTCGAGTCCAAGTCACATGACTCGAGTCCACACCTCAGAGGTGGGACAAAGTCATTGTTATGCAAGTCCAAGTCGAGTCTGAAGTCATCAAATTCATGACTCGAGTCTGACTCGAGTCCAAGTCACATGACTCGAGTCCACACCTCAGAGGTGGGACAAAGTCATTGTTATGCAAGTCCAAGTCGAGTCTGAAGTCATCAAATTCATGACTCGAGTCTGACTCGAGTCCAAGTCACATGACTCGAGTCCACACCTCAGAGGTGGGACAAAGTCATTGTTATGCAAGTCCAAGTCGAGTCTGAAGTCATCAAATTCATGACTCGAGTCTGACTCGAGTCCAAGTCACATGACTCGAGTCCACACCTCAGAGGTGGGACAAAGTCATTGTTATGCAAGTCCAAGTCGAGTCTGAAGTCATCAAATTCATGACTCGAGTCTGACTCGAGTCCAAGTCACATGACTCGAGTCCACACCTCAGAGGTGGGACAAAGTCATTGTTATGCAAGTCCAAGTCGAGTCTGAAGTCATCAAATTCATGACTCGAGTCTGACTCGAGTCCAAGTCACATGACTCGAGTCCACACCTCAGAGGTGGGACAAAGTCATTGTTATGCAAGTCCAAGTCGAGTCTGAAGTCATCAAATTCATGACTCGAGTCTGACTCGAGTCCAAGTCACATGACTCGAGTCCACACCTCAGAGGTGGGACAAAGTCATTGTTATGCAAGTCCAAGTCGAGTCTGAAGTCATCAAATTCATGACTCGAGTCTGACTCGAGTCCAAGTCACATGACTCGAGTCCACACCTCAGAGGTGGGACAAAGTCATTGTTATGCAAGTCCAAGTCGAGTCTGAAGTCATCAAATTCATGACTCGAGTCTGACTCGAGTCCAAGTCACATGACTCGAGTCCACACCTCAGAGGTGGGACAAAGTCATTGTTATGCAAGTCCAAGTCGAGTCTGAAGTCATCAAATTCATGACTCGAGTCTGACTCGAGTCCAAGTCACATGACTCGAGTCCACACCTCAGCCTTGAGGCGGTGGCGGAAATTCCACGTTCTCATGCCAGGGATCGGTCCATGCATATGAGGACCATTAAGGAAAACAGTCCGCGACCACGTTCCATCTCCCCTGACCAGGAATTAAATTCGCCCGTTCTGGAAACTCGCTCTGTCGGGAGTGGGAATGTTGAGGACACTAATGTGCATCATGGAGGGGTCTATGAGAAGGCCCAATGTTGCATGTCCACGTCGGCTCAACGTTGGCCCCACGTTGCATGTTTTCTTCGTTCGTATCCAATGTTGAGCCAACGTTGGTGCAACGTTGGCATGTTTACTGGGTTAGTACCCAACGTTGAGCCAACGTCGGTGTTATGTTGGCATGCTTGACCTTGATTGATGATTCTCTATCCACTGCTAGACGTGCTTCTTCGCACAGTAATAATCATAACACCGCTGCTGCTGCTACCGCCGCTGATTATTTATAATAGGAAGTCGTTTCACCACATTTGTGCCTCCAGCTCGGAGCATTTGTCACTTTATAATTGGTGTAATGGATTATCGTCATTAATCTCTGTGTTGTGTAAATGTGGAAAGAAATATATACACGCGTACATAATTTACAGTTAATCGCGTATGCCAGTGTACTGAGAGAGGGCTACACATTTAACACGACTGGATCGCGGCTTTTAAACCTTGCTCCGGAGATGTTAATATTTTTACAAGCGTGTGTTTTATTCACGTTGCATTAAACTTTGCGATGCTACACATAGAACACACTTGTTTTTTTTATACATTCAACGAATGAATGGATGAGGCATGATTTGTAAAAAGGTTAAAGGCGTTTTGAGTGGTGAGGTTGGGTGGTGAGGTTGAGTGGTGAGGTTGAGTGGTGAGGTTGAGTGGTGAGGTTGAGTGGTGAGGTTGAGTGGTGTGGTTGAGTGGTGAGGTTGAGTGGTGAGGTTGAGTGGTGTGGTTGAGTGGTGTGGTTGAGTGGTGAGGTTGAGTGGTTGAGTGGTGAGGTTGAGGGGTGAGGTTGAGTGGTGAGGTTGAGTGGTGAGGTTGAGTGGTGAGGTTGAGTGGTGAGGTTGAGTGGTGAGGTTGAGTGGTGAGGTTGAGGGGTGAGGTTGAGTGGTGAGGTTGAGTGGTGAGGTTGAGTGGTGAGGTTGGGTGGTGAGGTTGAGTGGTGTGGTTGAGTGGTGAGGTTGAGTGGTTGAGTGGTGAGGTTGAGGGGTGAGGTTGAGTGGTGAGGTTGAGTGGTGAGGTTGAGTGGTGTGGTTGAGTGGTGAGGTTGAGTGGTGAGGTTGAGTGGTGAGGTTGAGTGGTGAGGTTGAGTGGTGAGGTTGAGTGGTGAGGTTGAGTGGTGAGGTTGAGTGGTGAGGTTGAGTGGTGAGGTTGAGTGGTGAGGTTGAGGGGTGAGGTTGAGTGGTGAGGTTGAGTGGTGAGGTTGAGTGGTGAGGTTGAGTGGTGAGGTTGAGTGGTGAGGTTGAGTGGTGAGGTCGAGGGGTGAGGTTGAGTGGTGAGGTTGAGTGGTGTGGTTGAGTGGTGAGGTCGAGGGTTGAGGTTGAGTGGTGAGGTTGAGTGGTGAGGTTGAGTGGTGAGGTTGAGTGGTGAGGTTGAGGTGGTGAGGTCGAGGGGGTGAGGTTGAGTGGTGAGGTTGAGTGGTGAGGTTGAGTGGTGAGGTTGAGTGGTGAGGTTGAGTGGTGTGGTTGAGTGGTGAGGTTGAGTGGTGAGGTTGAGTGGTGAGGTTGAGTGGTGAGGTTGAGTGGTGAGGTTGAGTGGTGAGGTTGAGTGGTGAGGTTGGGTGGTGAGGTTGAGTGGTGAGGTTGGGTGGTGAGGTTGAGTGGTGAGGTTGAGTGGTGAGGTTGGGTGGTGAGGTTGAGTGGTGTGGTTGAGTGGTGAGGTTGAGTGGTGAGGTTGAGGGGTGAGGTTGAGTGGTTGAGTGGTGAGGTCGAGGGGTGAGGTTGAGTGGTGAGGTTGAGTGGTGAGGTTGAGTGGTGAGGTTGAGTGGTGAGGTTGAGGGGTGAGGTTGAGTGGTGAGGTTGAGTGGTGAGGTTGAGTGGTGAGGTTGAGTGGTGAGGTTGGGTGGTGAGGTCGAGGGGTGAGGTTGAGTGGTGAGGTTGAGTGGTGAGTTGAGTGGTGAGGTTGAGTGGTGAGTTGAGTGGTGAGGTTGAGTGGTGAGGTTGAGTGGTGAGGTTGAGTGGTGGGTTGGAGTGGTGATGTTTGAGTGGTGAGGTTGAGTGGTGAGGTTGAAGTGGTGAGTTTGAGTGGTGATGGTTGAGTGTGAGGTTGAGTGGTGATGTTGAGTGGTGTGGTTGAGTGGTGAGGTTGAGTGGTGAGGTTGAGTGGTGTGGTTGAGTGGTGAGGTTGAGTGTGAGTTGAGTGGTGAGGTTGAGTGGTGTGGTTGAGTGGTGAGGTTTAGTGGTGAGGTTGAGTGGTGAGGTTGAGTGGTGAGGTTGAGTTGGTGATGTTGAGGTGGTGTGGTTGAAGTGGTGAGTTGTGTAGTGTGAGGTTGAGTGGTGAGGGTTGAGTGGTGAGGTTGAGGGGTGAGGTTTAGTGGTGAGGTTGAGTGGTGAGGTTGAGTGGTGTGGTTGAGTGGTGAGGTTGAGGGGTGAGGTTGAGTGGTGAGGTTGAGTGGTGAGGTTGAGTGGTGTGGTTGAGTGGGTGAGGTTGAGTGGTGAGGTTGAGTGGTGAGGGTTGAGTGGTGAGGTTGAGTGGTGAGGTTGGAGTGGTGAGGTTGAGTGGTGAGGTTGAGTGGTGAGGTTGAGTGTGTGGTTGAGTGGTGAGGTTGAGTGGTGAGGTTGGGTGGTGAGTTGAGTGTGAGGGTGAGTGGTGAGTTGAGTGGGTGAGGTTGAGTGGTGAGGTTGAGTGGTGAGGTTGAGTGGTGAGGTTGAGTGGTGAGGTTGAGTGGTGGGTTGAGTGGTTGAGGGTTGAGTGGTGAGGTTGAGTGGTGAGGTTGAGTGGTGAGGTTGAGGTGGGTGAGGTTGAGTGGTGAGGTTGAGGGGTGAGGTTGAGTGGTGGAGGTTGAGGGTGAGGTTGAGTGGTGAGGTTGAGTGGTGATGTTGAGTGGTGAGGTTGAGTGGTGAGGTTGAGTGGTGTGAGTTGAGTGGTGAGGTTGAGTGGTGAGGTTGAGTGGTGAGGTTTGAGTGGTGAGTGGTGAGTTGAGTGTGAGGTTGAGGGTGAGGTTGAGTGGTGAGGTTGAGTGGTGAGGTTGAGTGGTGAGGTTGAGTGTGAGGTTTGAGTGGTGAGGTTGAGTGGTGAGGGTTGAGTGGTGAGGTTGAGTGGTGTGGTTGAGTGGTGAGGTTGATGGTGAGGTTGAGTGGTGAGGTTGAGTGGTGAGGTTGAGTGGTGAGGTTGGGTGGTGAGGTTGAGTGGTGAGGTTGGGTGGGAGGTTGAGTGGTGAGGTTGAGGGGTGAGGTTGAGTGGTGAGGTTGAGTGGTGAGGTTGAGTGGTGAGGTTGAGTGGTGAGGTTGAGTGGTGTGGTGAGTGGTGAGGTTGAGTGGTGAGGTTGAGTGGTGAGGTTGAGTGGTGAGGTTGAGTGGTGAGGTTGAGTGGTTGAGTGGTGAGGTTGAGTGGTGAGGTTGAGTGGTGAGGTTGAGTGGTGAGGTTGAGTGGGTGATTGAGGGGTGAGGTTGAGTGGGAGGTTGAGTGGTGTGGTTGAGTGGTGAGGTTGAGTGGTGAGGTTGAGTGGTGAGGTTGAGTGGTGAGGTTGAGTGGTGAGGTTGAGTGGTGTGATTGAGGGGTGAGGTTGAGTGGTGAGGTTGAGTGGTGAGGTTGAGTGGTGAGGTTGAGTGGTGAGGTTGAGTGGTGAGGTTGAGTGGTGAGGTTGAGTGGTGAGGTTGAGTGGTGAGGTTGAGTGGTGAGGTTGAGTGGTGAGGTTGAGTGGTGAGGTTGAGTGGTGAGGTTGAGTGGTGAGGGTGAGTGGTGAGGTTGAGTGGTGAGGTTGAGTGGTGAGGTTGAGTGGTGAGGTTGAGTGGTGAGGTTGAGTGGTGAGGTTGAGTGGTGAGGTTGAGTGGTGAGGTTGAGTGGTGAGGTTGAGTGGTTGAGTGGTGAGGTTGAGTGGTGAGGTTGAGTGGTGAGGTTGAGTGGTGAGGTTGAGTGTGTGGTTGAGTGGTGAGGTTGAGTGGTTGAGTGGTGAGGTTGAGTGGTGTGGTTGAGTGGTGAGGTTGAGTGGTGAGGTTGAGTGGTGAGGTTGAGTGGTGAGGTTGAGTGGTGAGGTTGAGTGGTGAGGTTGAGTGGTGAGGTTGAGTGGTGAGGTTGAGTGGTGAGGTTGAGAGGTGAGGTTGAGTGGTGTGGTTGAGTGGTGAGGTTGAGTGGTGAGGTTGAGTGGTGAGGTTGAGAGGTGAGGTTGAGTGGTTGAGTGGTGAGGTTGAGTGGTGAGGTTGAGTGGTGAGGTTGAGTGGTGTGGTTGAGTGGTGAGGTTGAGTGGTGAGGTTGAGTGGTGAGGTTGAGTGGTGAGGTTGAGTGGTTGAGTGGTGAGGTTATGTGGTGAGGTTGAGTGGTGAGGTTGAGTGGTGAGGTTGAGAGGTGAGGTTGAGTGGTGAGGGTGAGTGGTGAGGTTGAGTGGTGTGGTTGAGTGGTGAGGTTGAGTGGTGAGTTTGAGTGGTGAGGTTGAGAGGTGAGGTTGAGTGGTGAGGTTGAGAGGTGAGGTTGAGTGGTGAGGTGAGTGGTTGAGGTTGAGTTGAGGTTGAGAGGTGAGGTTGAGTGGTGAGGGTGAGTGGTGACGTTGAGTGGTGAGGTTGAGTGGTGAGGTTGAGTGGTGAGGGTGAGTGGTGACGTTGAGAGGTGAGGTTGAGTGGTGAGGGTGAGTGGTGACGTTGAGTGGTGAGGTTGAGTGGTGAGGTTGAGTGGTGAGGTTGAGTGGTGAGGGTGAGTGGTGACGTTGAGAGGTGAGGTTGAGTGGTGAGGGTGAGTGGTGACGTTGAGAGGTGAGGTTGAGTGGTGAGGTTGAGTGGTGAGGTTGACAGGTGACGTTGAGTGGTGAGGTTGAGTGGTGAGGTTGAGTGGTGAGGTTGAGTGGTGTGGTTGAGTGGTGAGGTTGAGTGTGTGAGGTTGAGTGGTGAGGTTGAGTGGTTGAGTGGTGAGGTTGACTGATGAGGTTGAGTGGTGAGGTTGAGTGGTGAGGTTGAGTGGTGAGGTTGAGTGGTGAGGTTGAGTGGTGAGGTTGAGTGGTGAGGTTGAGTGGTGAGGTTGAGTGGTGAGGTTGAGTGGTGTGGTTGAGTGGTGAGGTTGAGTGGTGAGGTTGAGTGGTGAAGTTGAGTGGTTGAGTGGTGAGGTTGAGTGGTTGAGTGGTGAGGTTGAGTGGTGAGGTTGAGTGGTGAGGTTGAGGGGTGAGGTTGAGTGGTGAGGTTGAGTGGTGAAGTTGAGTGGTTGAGTGGTGAGGTTGAGTGGTTGAGTGGTGAGGTTGAGTGGGGAGGTTGAGTGGTTGATTGGTGAGGTCGAATGGTGAGGTTGAGTGGTGAGGTTGAGAGGTGTGGTTGAGTGGTTAGGATGAGGGGTGAGGTTGAGTGGTGAGGTTGAGTGGTGAGGTTGAGGGTGAGATTGAGGGGTGAGGTTGAGTGGTGAGGTTGAGTGGTGAGGTTGAGTGGTGAGGTTGAGTGGTGAGGTTGAGTGGTGAGGTTGAGTGGTGAGGTTGAGTGGTGAGGTTGAGTGGTTGAGTGGTGAGGTTGAGTGGTGAGGTTGAGTGGTGTGGTTGAGTGGTGAGGTTGAGTGGTGAGGTTGAGTGGTGTGGTTGAGTGGTGAGGTTGAGTGGTTGAGTGGTGAGGTTGAGTGGTGTGGTTGAGTGGTGAGGTTGAGTGGTGAGGTTGAGTGGTGAGGTTGAGTGGTTGAGTGGTGAGGTTGAGTGGTGAGGTTGAGTGGTGAGGTTGAGTGGTGAGGTTGAGTGGTGAGGTTGAGTGGTGAGGTTGAGTGGTGAGGTTGAGTGGTGAGGTTGAGTGGTGTGGTTGAGTGGTGAGGTGAGTGGTGAGGTTGAGTGGTGAGGTTGAGTGGTGAGGTGAGAGAGAGGTTGAGTGGTGTGGTTGAGTGGTGAGGTTGAGTGGTGAGGTTGAGTGGTGAGGTTGAGAGGTGAGGTTGAGTGGTTGAGTGGTGAGGTTGAGTGGTGAGGTTGAGTGGTGAGGTTGAGTGGTGTGGTTGAGTGGTGAGGTTGAGTGGTGAGGTTGAGTGTGAGGTTGAGTGGTGAGGTGAGTGGTTGAGTGGTGAGGTTGAGTGGTGAGGTTGAGTGGTGGGTTAGTGGTGAGGTTGAGAGGTGGGTGAGTGGTGAGGTTGAGAGGTGAGGTTGAGTGGTGAGGGTGAGTGGTGAGGTGAGTGGTGTGGTTGAGTGGTGAGGTTGAGTGGTGAGGTTGAGTGGTGAGGTTGAGAGGTGAGGTTGAGTGGTGAGGTTGAGAGGTGAGGTTGAGTGGTGAGGTTGAGTGGTGAGGTTGAGTGGTGAGGTTGAGAGGTGAGGTTGAGTGGTGAGGGTGAGTGGTGACGTTGAGTGGTGAAGTTGAGTGGTGAGGTTGAGTGGTGAGGGTGAGTGGTGACGTTGAGAGGTGAGGTGAGTGGTGAGGGTGAGTGGTGACGTGAGTGGTGAGGTTGAGTGGTGAGGTTGAGTGTGAGGTTGAGTGGTGAGGGTGAGTGGTGACGTTGAGAGGTGAGGTTGAGTGGTGAGGGTGAGTGGTGACGTTGAGAGGTGAGGTTGAGTGGTGAGGTTGAGTGGTGAGGTTGAGAGGACGTTGAGTGGTGAGTTGAGTGGTGAGGTTGAGTGGTGAGGTGAGTGGTGTGGTTGAGTGGTGAGGTTGAGTGGTGAGGTTGAGTGGTGAGGTTGAGGGGTGAGGTGAGTGGTGAGGTTGAGTGGTGAAGTTGAGTGGTTGAGTGGTGAGTTTGAGTGTTGAGTGGTGAGGTTGAGTGGGAGGTTGAGTGGTTGATTGGTGAGGTCGAATGGTGAGGTTGAGTGGTGAGGTTGAGAGGTGTGGTTGAGTGGTTAGGATGAGGGGTGAGGTTGAGTGGTGAGGTTGAGTGGTGAGGTTGAGGGGTGAGATTGAGGGGTGAGGTTGAGTGGTGAGGTTGAGTGGTGAGGTTGAGTGGTGAGGTTGAGTGGTGAGGTTGAGTGGTGAGGTTGAGTGGTGTGGTTGAGTGGTGAGGTTGAGTGGTGAGGTTGAGTGGTGAGGTTGAGAGGTGAGGTTGAGTGGTGTGGTTGAGTGGTGAGGTTGAGTGGTGAGGTTGAGTGGTGAGGTTGAGAGGTGAGGTTGAGTGGTTGAGTGGTGAGGTTGAGTGGTGAGGTTGAGTGGTGAGGTTGAGTGGTGTGGTTGAGTGGTGAGGTTGAGTGGTGAGGTTGAGTGGTGAGGTTAAGTGGTGAGGTTGAGTGGTTGAGTGGTGAGGTTGAGTGGTGAGGTTGATGGTGAGGTTGAGTGGTGAGGTTGAGAGGTGAGGTTGAGTGGTGAGGTTGAGTGGTGAGGTTGAGTGGTGAGGTTGAGAGGTGAGGTTGAGTGGTGAGGGTGAGTGGTGACGTTGAGTGGTGAAGTTGAGTGGTGAGGTTGAGTGGTGAGGGTGAGTGGTGACGTTGAGAGGTGAGGTTGAGTGGGAGGGTGAGGGTGACGTTGAGTGGTGAGGTTGAGTGGTGAGGTTGAGTGGTGAGGTTGAGTGGTGAGGGTGAGTGGTGACGTTGAGAGGTGAGGTTGAGTGGTGAGGGTGAGTGGTGACGTTGAGAGGTGAGGTTGAGTGGTGAGGTTGAGTGGTGAGGTTGAGAGGTGAGTTGAGTGGTGAGGTGGAGGGTGAGGTGAGTGGTGAGGTTGAGTGGTTGGTTGAGTGGTGAGGTTGAGTGGTGAGGTTGAGTGGTGAGGTTGATGGTTGATGTGGTGAGGTTGACTGATGAGGTTAGTGGTGAGGTTGAGTGGTGGGTTGAGTGGTGAGGTTGAGTGGTGAGGTTGAGTGGTGAGGTTGAGTGGTGAGGTTGAGTGGTGAGGTTGAGTGGTGAGGTTGAGTGGTGTGTTGAGTGGTGAGGTTGAGTGGTGAGGTTGAGTGGTGAAGTTGAGTGGTTGAGTGGTGAGGTGAGTGGTTGAGTGGTGAGGTTGAGTGGTGAGGTTGAGTGGTGAGGTTGAGGGGTGAGGTTGAGTGGTGAGGTGAGTGGTGAAGTTGAGTGGTGAGTGGTGAGGTGGGTGAGTGGTGTTGGTGGGGGTGAGTGGGGAGGTTGAGTGGTTGATGTGGTGAGGTCGAATGGTGAGGTTGAGTGGTGAGGTTGAGAGGTGTGGTTGAGTGGTTAGGATGAGGGGTGAGGTTGAGTGGTGAGGTTGAGTGGTGAGGTTGAGGGGTGAGATTGAGGGGTGAGGTTGAGTGGTGAGGTTGATGGTTAGGATGAGGGGTGAGGTTGAGTGGTGAGGTTGAGTGGTTAGGATGAGGGTGAGGTTGAGTGGTGAGGTTGAGTGGTGAGGTTGAGGGGTGAGATTGAGGGGTGAGATTGAGGGTGAGATTGAGGGGTGAGGTTGAGTGGTGAGGTTGAGTGGTGAGGTTGAGTGGTGAGGTTGAGGGGTGAGGTTGAGTGGTGAGATTGATGGTGAGGTTGAGTGGTGTGGTTAGTGGTGAGATTGAGGGGTGTGGTTGAGTGGTGAGGTTGAGTGGTGAGGTTGAGTTGTTGGTTGATGTCGACACTGCACACTAACTAAACTCTTCTTTATTTTACCAGGTAAAGCCCGCTGAGCAATATAGCTTCTTTTAGAAGCGACCTGACCACGAAGTGACTCATAACGTGAACATTTCAAGCAGCCAAATACTCTGAACGCGTGATTTTCTCCGGCTCCTCCGATAAAAACTGGGGGACCTGGAGAAAGATGCACGCGACACAGGGAGAACGTGCAATTCCAAGTATACAGGCGTCAGGATCGGGATCGATCCCATGACCTCCTGTGTACCAGGTGAGCTCGTTCACATCTCGCCACCGTGGCACGAGAAGAGGCCTCGGCTCATTTCAATGATTCGCCACAACGCACAGACACAGGCTGGCACGACTCACAACACAAACACAGAGAGACTCAAACATCCCGAGCACATTCGCACAATATCACTCTCGTTCACACGCACGCACACACACACAGACGCACAGTATCAAAGACAGAAATCCCCCCCCCCCACACACACACAAGGCTCACATATCGCACACACAATCACACCCATATTGTCAGAGACCCGAGTAAAGAAAAAAAAACAATCCCATACACACACACGCGCAGACAATATCTCTCTCGCACACACGCGAATCAATCTCTCTCTCTCACACACACAGAGGATCACATCTCTCAAGAGCCGTCACAAAAGACACCCGGCCAAGCGGGCGAGAGAGCCAGCGAGCGAGGGGGCGGAGGGTGGAGGCTGCCGTCATTACAGTGGCTGCCGTGATAAGCCTCAGTGTAAATGTCAATCGCGGCGTTTAGAATCGCCCGCTAATCGCCTTCAGAGGCGTTCCGCAGTAAAAGTCTCCGTCGTGGCGAAATCCCGCGAGCCGCCGCCTCCCGCCCGCTGGAATGACGGTGCTGGAGAGGGATACATCAAATAAGGGGAGAGGTGGCGGGGGAGGGGGGTGGTGTGTGAACGGATTGAATGATGGTGGAGGGTTGGATGGAATGGATGGACTACCGGGTGAATGGGTGAGCAGACGAATTGACGGAGGGATGGAAGTATGACTGGATGGGTGGATGAATTCATGGATACTTGCGCGGATGGAAGGATATTGTGTGATGGAAGCATATGTGGGTCTATGAATGGATGTATAGGTCAGTGAGTTAACAGGTGAATGGATGGATGAGTAGGTGGATGGATGGGTGGATGGCTTGACAGTTTGATGGATACATGGGAAACTAGGTGGTAGGAAGGACAGACTGATGGATGGATGCGTGATGTCATGCACGGACAAATGGACAAATTGTCTAATGGGCGGACGAAGAGATGATGGACATGTAAATGGTACGACAGATAAGCAGACAGATCCACGTGGATACATTCACAGACCAAAGACGGACAGACAGCCACGCGGATCAGAAGATGGACGAACATACAACCGAACCAATGTGATCAGACATGCAAAAAGGGGGGGGGGTATTAATATTCCAACCGATAGAAAACACAGACGTGCAGTCACACCGACGGACACACTCGCAGGGAGACAGACGGACAGACGGGCCGACGATCGGACGGGCGGACAAACGGAGGGGAGCGAAGGAGCGGGAGCCGAGAGGAGGAAGGGGAGGAGGCGTGGGGGGGGGGGTGGTTAGTGGGGGGCGGTGGGGTTTTAGGGGGGGTGGCGAGGTGAAGGGAGAAAAGAAAATGAAACGAAAGTGCGGGAGCCTGTGCAAACGTGGAGAACATTCTCTGCCAAACGGCCTCCCCTCGCAGCGAGCCGGGTCCTCGGCTCACCTCGAGTCTTTCTGAGTTGTGTGGGTTTTTTTTTAAACAGCCACTTAAGCACCGAAGGAATTTCTTTTTAAAGTCAATGAGTGTTTTTCTGGCCTCGTCCTCCCCAATCGTATTTTTCTCTCTCTCTCATTCTCTCGCTCGCTCGCTCGCTCTTTCTCGCGACTAATTCCCCTGCTTGGAGCCTTTTCCCCCCTTTTTTTCTCCTCATCTCTCTCTGAAGGCGCTTTCACACTCTCTCTCTCTTCTCTCTCGCTCTCTGAGTGAGAAGTTAGGTCGTGTGAGCGATACTTGAAATGCAAACTTGTGTTTACTTTCCTCTCTCTCTCTCTCTTATCAATCAGCGTGCGGCTTCTCTTTCTCTCTCTTCCCTGAATCAGGATTAACGCGCACACAGACACTGATTTATCTCGCTTCTCCCACACACAGATATTAATTCTAGATTTGAAGCTTTCGTGACTGCAATGATTCATACTCTTAGGTTGTTTCGGTAAAGTCACGTAGGGAAAAATAAGTAAATATTAAAATAATAGAAATAATAATAGAAATATAAACAAAATACACAGATATTACTTTGGGCGGTTGCATTTAAATCATCACCATTATCGATCCACTGCTGGATGAAAGCCTCCACCGAGTCATCGCCACCTCTGACGATCTTCGTCCATGTCACAATCCATCCAGCTCCCGCTATCGAGGCGATTTCATCGCTACATCCCTCAATCGGTTTCAAAGACAATGCATAGATTATTGTTGCATGTTTAACCACCAGCAAGATACGTGGTTAATGCTGACGTGATGCCTTGCAATGGGTGTGCCTATTTGGCGTTTGAAAATGTTAACACCTCCTGTGCTCTGGCCAGAAAAGGTAAAGCCTCTTCTTTGTTCAGCGCAATTAAAATAAAATTATCTTTTTTTTGCATTTATTGAAACAGTCTCCCTGCCCCCCAAAAACAAGCAAAAGATCAGAATTCATACCTTCATCGCCGACCCTTTAGCCAGCAAGGCAAATTCCACATTCCTATGTCAAGTTCAGAGTATGTATCTTGGACAACCACTGTGGATTCTCTTAGACAATGTCATTCGTGTTTAATGTCGCCAGCGGGAAAGAAGATCAGAATCAGATGAGAATAATTATTTATGCTGGCGGAATCTGATGTCACGTGAACTCGTCGTGAATTTTCTTCCAACTGTGAGCCGAGGGCTCTGACCATGGGCCTGATGAAGCTCTGGGAACATTTCAGTAAAACGTCGTTCACGGGCCTCCTGCTACTGACACGAGAGGGGCTGCTGGGCCGACTCGACCGACTCATTGACTCAAAATTACAATCGACTTTTTTCGTGGTCGATTATTCAAGTACCGAAGGCGGGAAACCCCCGACTCCCACCCCCCTAAAAGCCACGTCCAGCGCGACGTGCCTGGTGATGTCGATAACGTCACCGAGCCATGCCCCATAACCTCCCGTCCAGCGGCACATGCGGCAACGGAAGGCGAGAAGGCTTATTTTCAAACTATGTTCGTGTCAGCCGATGAGCATGAATGTATGTCTGTTGAACGTCTTTAGCATCGTACATAGCCAACCGTGATAATCGGAGGTACGGACAGTAATAATCGGAATATGAATCGATTGCGTACACAAGCCGACGACAGTGAGCAAGCGAACCGGTGTTCATTTAACCACCAGCGTTGTTTCAGTTGCGAACACAATCAGATGTCTCGTCGCCTACAGCCCGTGGAATGTTAGTCTCAGCCTGTGATTTGTTGATTACTACTAATAAGAATTGAGGAGGATTCCGTAATGTACGGTTTTTTTATAGATGTGTAGATGTTTTCAGCCAATTAATGAGTTCTTTATTGATGTGGGATGGAACCGGAGGACACGGAGAAACCCCACGCGTGCGAGGGGCAACATTATATCCCCGGGCAGGTGGAACAGGTGGGGCCTACACATTGCCGCCCCGCCTTCTCCTGGCGAGTCAGGAGCATGGCACCTCCCCCCCTCGACGGCCAACCGACGCGATTTTGCAACATTTGTGTGATCCACCAAACCTCGCTGCTTCTGCAAAACAGCGCTGGATTGCAGGCCACGTGTTTCGGTGAAATATCGCGTCTATTCTTGGTGATTAAATGTTGGTGTAAGAGTCGCGTATCCACTTCACTCTCCCTCCTAACCTCCTCCACCGATGTTATCAGGTCAGCC
Source organism: Lethenteron reissneri (assembly GCF_015708825.2). Classification (NCBI taxonomy): domain Eukaryota; kingdom Metazoa; phylum Chordata; class Hyperoartia; order Petromyzontiformes; family Petromyzontidae; genus Lethenteron; species Lethenteron reissneri. The sequence continues at coordinate 10,721,644 of NC_083817.1, forward strand.
GATCAGTGATCTCATACTCAGTACACTGCAACCTCATAACCTCGCAAAGCCTAACTGGGCGCCACGGTGGCGAGATGTTAACTACCTCGCCTGGTATGCAGAAGGTCGTGGGATCGATCCAGACCCCGACGCCTGCTGTATATTTGGAGTTTGCGTGTCTCTCTCCCCGTGGTCGCGTGGATTTTTCTCCGACTCCTACCGTTCACCCCCCACATTTAGAATCAACATCATGCGTTTCGAGTATTTGCCTGCGAGAAATGTCCACGCGATAAGCCACTTCGTTAAGCTATCATTTGTGGCCAGGTCGCTTCTGAAAAAGAGCTACATAGCCCAGTGGGCTTTCCTTACCTAGTAAAATAAAATAAAATTGTAAAACAATATAGTAATACCAACTATATGATGGCAATCTGCGTCTTCGTCACCTGGACACGTATTCCACACCGTTGTAATACGGTGTTTTTTTTCTGGAAGATTTGCTGGCTTATCCAGGATGTTTCTGTTGCGCGTCGTCGCTTTAAGATGTTCTCTGTTTATATTTAGTTTGTTGCGGTTGCACCCGACTCAAGAGCCGCATGGCTCACAGGGCTATACCTAATACATGAAACTTGAAACCTCGTCACAGGGTGGACATGATTCTCGTCACGCTTGACGACTGCCACCCACTCCTTAACATCTTCTTCTTATTATTCTTCGCCATATATTGTCGCGCGGCTGCATGGAGATCCACAACAGCGTTCGAGGTTCCGTTCCAAGTGATTTGGCCCATTTGGTCGCTCTGATCCACTTACATATTAAAATACAAATTGTTTCGTTGACGAATTATTTGCATCGCTAATTGGCACCCAAGCACACTTTGGGGCGCCCTGGTGCCGAGGAGATGTTATCTGCCTCGCCTGTTAGGCAGAGGAGGTTGACGGTTCGATCCCGGACCCTGACGACACCTGCTGCTGTTGTTGTTGTTTGTGTGGTGTCAGCATGCTCTCTCTCCCCGTGGTGGTCGCAGCGTGAATTCTTATCCGGGGTTCCACCGGTATGTCCTCCTTCTCCTCCTCCTCATCCTACCTCTTCCTCTTCATCCTCCTAACTCCACCTCCTCATCCTCCTATCTCCGCATCCTCCTCCTCCCATTTAGAATCAATTCGCGTTCATTTGGCTGCTACTATAATTCCCACTCGTGATGATGATG